>NC_086238.1:25357016-25663145 GCF_036321145.2 Pelmatolapia mariae | reverse complement strand
TGATATCTCCAATAAAACTATTTTTGAAGCCATTCTGGGACTTGAGAAGAAATTTGAAGTACAACTGGAAGATATCAAGGAACAAAACAGACAAAGTGCAGCTATGGTTGCCAGCTTGGCTAAGGCTGTGGAGTTTAATGCTGCAGAGATAGTTGATTGCAAACTGAAAGTTGTTAAACTGGCAAATGCGAATGAACAGCTGCTTAAAGAAAACGAAGACTTGAAAAGAAGAGTGAGAGAACAAGAGCGCTACCGAATGAGGTGGTGCTTAAAGCTGAAAGGGGTGAAGGAAGACAAAGACGAAAACATTAGAGTGAAGGTTTTGCAAACGCTTCAGAAGATTGCCCCTGACTTGAACTTAGAAGAGGCCGTTGATATTGTTCATCGCTTAGGGAAACGAGTTGATGGCAGAAACAGAAACATCATTATTTTATTCACACAAAGGCGAATCAAAGAAGAATTGTGGAGGCGCACCAAAGATTCTTCAATCTGCAAACAAGAAGGCATCAGCTTTGCAGAGATGTTGCCGCAGGAGGACATACAAGATCGACAGCGCCTATGGCCTCTGGTGGAGGAGGCAAGACGTGCGGGTAAACGAGCTTACTTTCGTGGTCCACATGCCTTCATTGATGGACGCAAAGTTGAAGAAACACAGGAGAACTAAAAATGACAAAAACTGAAATAGTGGAAACTTGTTCGCGGTCTGAGGAGCTCAGCATTTAGTACTTTTTTTTCTTTTTCGTTTTTTTCACGTGGTGAGTGATATTCTGTCTATAGTTCATGTTGAATGTTAACATTTGTTTTGGTTCTTTAAATGTTAGGGGTTTAAGAGAATCTGTTAAAAGAAAAGCCTTATTTTTGTACTGCAAAGGTAAAAAATCAAACTGTATTTTTCTACAAGAGACTCATTCATCTGATAGTGATGTATCTTTTTGGTCAAACCAATGGGGTAGCAAAATTCTGTTTAGCCATGGCTCA
This sequence comes from Pelmatolapia mariae, assembly GCF_036321145.2. Classification (NCBI taxonomy): domain Eukaryota; kingdom Metazoa; phylum Chordata; class Actinopteri; order Cichliformes; family Cichlidae; genus Pelmatolapia; species Pelmatolapia mariae. The sequence goes on along the minus strand of NC_086238.1, from coordinate 25,662,167 downwards.
ACGAGGTCGGGGGGTGTAGCAATTTTATTCAATAACTTTCCTGGGGATCTTGTAATACAACGGACTGACTTGAATGGTCATTGGTTGATTGCTGTAATGAGAGTTGAAAGTTTGTTTTTCATTTTAGTCAACGTTTATGGATATAATAATGAAAGTCAGAATAAAAATATGTTAGAAGATATAACTTTAAATATTTTTGAACTTAAAGATCGATACCCTACGGAATATATTTTAATGGGTGGTGATTGGAATATGACTCCTGATGAATGGACTGATAGATGGCCCTCAAGGACAGGTAGACCACAAAAAAATAACCTAATTATAGATTTTTTGATAAACAACAATTTGACAGATATTTGGAGAGTAAGAAATCCAGGAATTAAAAGCTTTTCCTGGTTTAAACCAAATGGAGCTTGTAAATCTAGAATAGACTATTGGCTAGGAAGTGACAACATTCTTAACCACACTGTAAAAGTTGTGATGTCAAATGCACCTCTTTCTGATCATTGCTTTATTGAACTATGCTTAGAATCGGAAATTAGACAATCAAATAAAAGAACTTATTGGAAGTTCAATGCCAAACTTTTACAAAATGAAGATTACTGCAACATAGTCAAAAAAATTATAAAAGATATTATGGCTGACCATTTAATTGTAGGATATATCAGTAAATGGGAATTCATTAAATTCAAAATTAGAGAATTTAGTATTCAATTCAGTAAAAACATAAGTCGAAAGCAAAGAGAATATGAATGTAAATTATTCCAAGAAATTACTTATTGCTGTAGTAAAGATGATCTAAATAGTCAAGAAAGGAGTAAACTTATGGAGTTGCAAACTAAATTAGATCAGCTCTACCTAAATAAAGCAGAAGGAGCTTTTGTGCGTTCACGCGCCAAGTGGATTGAGGAGGGGGAAAGAAATTCCTCATATTTTTTTAATTTAGAAAAGAACAGACAGAAAAGAAATTTTATATCTTCCCTGTTAATTGATGGCATTGAATGTGACGACCCTAAAATTTTGGAGAATGAAACTTATACATTCTATTCCAATTTATACTCCTCACAGTTCTCCCAAGCAGATTGTGATGTCTTTTTTGATCAAATAGATAATCTGATCCCTAAAATTGATGAATCGTTTAAGGAATTTTGTGAATCTGACTTTAGAATTGAAGAGTTAGATGCATCTGTTAAGAAAATGGCGCTTAATAAATCCCCTGGTCCAGATGGGCTTACAGTTAATTTCTTCCAATTTCTTTGGGAAGACTTAAGGGAAATTTTATTCAAAGCTATACTGGCCAGTATTGAAAAGGGAGAATTGATGTCTAGCATGAAACAAGGATTAATTACATTAATTCCTAAACCAAACAAAGATAAACGACAATTGGATAACTTAAGGCCCATAACTTTATTAAATACAGATTATAAAATTTTCTCTAGCTCAATTGCGACAAGGCTCAAACAAGGGGTTTCAAGTATAATTAGTGAGACACAATCAGGGTTTTTGAAAGACAGGAACATTCATAATAATATCAGATTGGCTTTAGACTTACTGGACTACAATGATCTAATTAGTGATGACAGTTTTATTCTTTTCTTGGACTTTTATAAAGCTTTCGATTCAGTAGAACATCCTTTTATTTTAGAAACACTAACTCGATTTGGATTTGGGGATAAATTTAGGAAGATAATAGATATACTGTATAATGATATAAATAGCTCTGTGTCGTTAGGCTATGGCACTGGTAAAAGATTTAGCGTCAAAAGAGGAATTAGGCAAGGGTGTGGAAGCTCTCCGCTGTTATTCATAATGGTTGTGGAGATGCTCGCAATTTTAATTAAAAACAGCAGCGTTGCCGGAATTGAGATTATGGATAATTTTTTAATAATTAGTCAACTTGCGGATGACACTACTCTTTTCTTAAAAAATGAACATCAGATTCCCCTGGTAAAACAAATAATCACTACATTCTCAAAAGCTTCAGGCTTAAAGTTAAATTTAAATAAATGTGAACTATTGGCGTTAAAGGAGTGTCATTCACAATTACTGTACGATATAAAGGTGAAGAAGGAGGTAAAATATTTGGGCATCACAATTTCAAAAGATCACAAAGTCTTAGAAAAAGTAAATATTTCAGATAATGTTGACAAATGTAAGACAATCTTAAATAAGTGGTTACAAAGAGACATCACAATTTTTGGAAGAATATTATTAACCAAAATGGATAGTTTATCTAGATTTATATAGCCAGCTTACTCTTTATCAATATCAAATAAAGTTATTAAAACAATTAATAGCTTGAATTTTAATTTTATTTGGAGGAATAAGTGCCATTATATATCTAAAGATGATTTGGTTAAACCATACATTGAAGGTGGTGGAAACGCAATTGACTTCGATATAATGAATGGTGTTTTGAAACTTAAATGGTTAAAATCCTTCCTAAATAATCCACACTCCATTTGGTTTTTTATACCAAGTAAGGTCTTTAACACATTGGGGGGTATCGATTTTCTCCTAAAGTGTGACTTTGAAATTACTAAGCTACCTGTTAAACTCTCTGAATTCCATAAACAGGTCCTTCTTTATTGGAAAATGTTATTTAAACATAATTTCACTCCACATAATAGCCCAATTTGGAACAATAGATATATACTAATGAACAGAAAATCTATTTTTATTCAAGATTGGTTATCAAAAGGTGTTTGGGCAATTGCCCATTTTGTAGATGAGGAAGGACATGTTCTAGAACATCAAGATTTTTGCCAAAAGTTTAATATCCAATGTTCTAAAAGTAAATTTAATCGGGTTATAAAATCCATTCCATTGTCACTTAAAAACATAGTTGTAAATGATATAATATATTCTGACATATCCCCCAAGTTAAGGCATTTATATATAGATGATATTCGATTTTGTGATGTTAAATGCAATAATAAGTTTCTAAGATCTTCATTAAGGAGTCTTTATTCTCCAAATTTACTTAGACGTAATTACATATTAAAAGATTTCCAAAGGGAAGAAATTGAAAAAATAAGAACTGATTATATCACCTTCCCTATCCCTCCTAAAGGGAAAGAAGTCCAATTTAAAATTTTGAATAAAATTTACCTGACAAATAGACTCCTTGGTGATAGATTCAAAATAGAAACTGGTAATTGTGTATTTTGTGAAACAGAAGAGGAGGATTTGGACCATCTATTCTTTTTGTGCAATTTTATACAAATATTTTGGTTGGATTTTCATACCTGGCTTTTTTCCAGTGGGATTCAAATTACCCCACTTACCTTAAATATGATCATGTTTGGAGTGTTTTTGAAAGAAAAGAAAGCTAATTATGGTGTTAATGTGTTATTAATCTTGTGCAAGCAATTTATACATAAATGTCGTTTTTTTAAGACCAAACTAACACTAGCTTACTGGAAAAACGACTTAAACCTGTTGGTTAAATCTTTGACTTTAGTTAAAAAGAAAAAGGCTGCTTTTTTTGTCTCCTTTGTGGAAGATTTTGATTTAGTGAGTTAATAATCTGTTAAATTATGTGACCCCATCTTTATATATATATTTTTTCCTATGTATGAAAGTTGTTAATATGTAAGGAATGTTTATTCTCTGAATGTATAATATATGGTGCATTTTATTTGTATGTTATCTTTACTAATAATAAAAAAAAACACACTATGACCAAATCAGACAATGCAACACAACACGCAGGTCGCCTCAATGAATTGATTCAGCTTGTAGCAGTGACTTGTTAACTTCTCATTTGTCAAGCATATCTCCCATGAATGATATGAAATCATTTAGAGACATAACATTGACATCACAAAGCAGAAGCTGCAATCAGTTTTTAGGAAAGTGAGTTTAATAGGAGTAGGTAAAATAATGCAGTAATTTCTTAGTTTTATAATCCCTTTATAAATCATGTTGGCTACAGCCTATTTAGCAGTGCAAAAGGAGCATCGGACAAACAAACAAACAAATAAATAAACAGTCAACAACAACAAAAAAGTTAGTACCCAGGGATAAAAATGTTGTGTATTAAAGGGAAACCTAAAGGACACATGTGATGCCTGAACAGTGGTGGCTTTAAGTGATGTATCAACTCAAACATGCATCCATGGTCTGTGTTACATAAGTACGATGATCGGTGGTGACGGTTGGCGCCGCTTTGGAAGCAGAAACTGTTGGTTTGAAAGCCTTCAGTGTCTCCTTGTGGCGGGACTCTTATACTGCACTGTAAGATGTCGAGCAGTGTCAGCCGTATGCTAGAAAGTGATACATTAAAATTCCTGGGGTCACCATGAAGAGCTTACTTCCTTTCTTGCTCAGTGTGTAAAATGTGGTACTTAATGGATTGAAAAGAAAAATGATGGCACCCTTGTAGTTCACACAAGTGGTGATGATTCAGGGTTTTAATTTGTAAGGTTTGAATTTTGAGCCATCATAAATTTTAAAAGAGGAAAGTATACTATTTAACATATGTTAAGTCAAAGCTAATATAGCTGCTCATATATAGCTACTTATAATTTGAAGAGCTGCCTACACCAATGAGTAGACTTCCCAGAATGGAAACAGCACTCTTTGTGTGGTTTGAGAAAACAGTCAACTTGTTAAGAACTATGACTGAGAAGGATGTGCCTGTGTACAGCAGCAGGCTGCCTTCCTAGAATTTGGATATCCCCCGTGCGCTCGTCTCTGCATTATGTGCATTACCTCTCTTGGAAAATTAAAACCACAGCAGCTTTTTATAGTTTTTTTCATTCACTATCAGCTTACACCAAAAGTCTACTCTGAAGAAGATTATTCAAAACATGCAACACAGAATAAAACAAGTTTAAATTAAAATTAAAGAAATCAAAATCTTGTGGACGTATGCCTTTTACATGTTGGCAAAATATTTAGGATGAGATGGAGATATAACACTCATGCACCCTGAAAATTATGAAGGTCTAAATATGTATCAAAGGGGCTCACTGAACATCAGTGGCTTTCTATGGGGCAAACGTACTTAAACCAGCCACTGTGACCATTGCGGCAGAGCAGAATGAATGATACTGATGGGGACTAAGAGGGTTTGTAGTTAAATTCCTGCTCTTACAGGATCAGTGAGTGTCTGTTATTAAAGTACTTTTCAAGCACTTTAATAAACAAGCAAGCAATTCCACCTCTGGCATTATTGCGTAAAGTTGACAGCGCGTCAGGCAGGCTCAACGACTGTGGAAGTCGCTACACTCCTCTTCTTTTCTCTTTTTTTTTAAACTTTAAAAACGGGTTGTGTATGAGACTTTAAATCAACAAAATATAAAATATACATTTTAAATTGTTATTGATCCCTTTACCCCAAGTCCTAAAGTGTATATTTATTTGTGAAACTCTTAAATATTTATTGTTCGTTTACTTGCACTGCTGTAACTGGAGCCTCGTCGTCTCGTCTCTCTATATACTGGACTGTATGTAGCGGAGATGACAATAAAGTTTACTTTGACTTCAGCAGCGAGCAGACGCACCGGGGGCTCTCACGCTCACTTTTCGCGTATAGAATTTTGAAAAAACATCGGTGCAAATTATAAGTCTGTATCATAATGTCTGGTGTTTTCGTGTTGTTGGTTTGTTTTTATTTAGTTTTATTTTGCGAGTTGGTTATTAGATGCTGCTCCAGCCAGCCAGAGAATCCCCCGCCGCCCCGCCCTCTCCTCCCTGTGCCGCAAGCAGCAGGCGCACCTCGCAAACTGAGGGCGCCGTTACTCCCAGCTAATGGGCGATAGAAAACCGATCGGTGCCTATGCCATTCCCAATATGCGCTGGCATGATGTCGGGGCAGCATGAGTACAAGCATGTTTTGGGTTTTTTTTGCCGATGCCCGTGATGCCGCCCCCCACCACGATGCCGCCCCGGGCAACCGCCCGTGTCGCCCGTATCTAAAACCGCTACTGTTTATGTCATACAGCCTTGTCTCATGTATGCACTCAGCTTGAAGTCCTGGAACGAGACAGCTTGATATCGTATATGCATACAGATTGATGTCATATAGGCATACAGTATGATGTCATATAGGCATACAGTATGATGTCATATTTCACCACAAGCTCAGCATCAAACAGTGAATCTGAGAGCAACATATCAGCTGCAGAGGAATCCAGAGAGAGTCCAGAAAATAAATACACATTTTATATGTCAGAGCAACCCAGAGTTACCTCACCTGAAAGGGAAACTGAACAAGAACAAATTTCCTCTGTTCATTATCTCTCCTGTTTTACAGGATTGTAATCTGTGGTCACGCCCACTACAGCAAGGCCTGTAACATGAACAAATAAATACCACCAACAAGTGTCCCTAGGGGACTGGCGAGACTTTTAAGGCAAGTGATTACTTGCCAGGTTACCACATAGAATACCTAAGCTATTAACTAGCATCAATAAGTCAGTCACTAATATTCCTTGGCAGGTGATTAGCATCCCCTGGCCTAGTTACTGTCTAGTAACTAGTAACTATTTAACACCAATTCATATTATTTGTTAGATTCACTTTTCTTCTTACTTTAGTCAAAAGTCTGTTGACCTAAATATGTTCAAAGTTGCATCATCTTGATATTTACACCAGTGTTGTACAACTCTGAGTGCATTCTGCAACTGATGGGAGGGAAAGGACTCCTTAGCACGACCATTAGAAAAGCCCCTACAGCACACAAGTAGTTTGGTGTTTAAGTGGCTCAGAGGATCAAGGACAGGAGCAGTGACAAAAGTTATCCTCTCATCACGGTGAATTGTGTGCGCCTTATACAACAGGACAGCAGGAGAGAGCTGGACCATTTTTGGTGCCTAGGTATTTTGTGCAGGCGAAGCAATGAAAAACTCACAACTGCATTTCTTAGTCTGACAGGACAGGATGATCACCCTGAGGCGCTTAAGAGAAGAAATCCAGACCCTTTAACGTTCAAGGAAATTGTGACACATTAGTACAAACAAATAATCGTTAATAAATCAATATCAGTGACTTAAAATCACAGGAGATGCAGGATGAGTTATCCAGATTCATTTAATAATTAACCAACAAATTTAGATTGTCCAGTTAATGTTGCTACTAATTCCCTGATTGATACATTTCTTTACATTTGCCCATTTTTTTGTTGATTCAGAAATAATTCATTGATCAAATTAAACTCCAATTCCTGCAAACTTTGGCAAAGCTGAGCATGTTCGGTCTGTTGTGTATACAGTTGTGGCTCTAAATACAAACTGAAGTGGCAAAGTGCACAAAAGCAAACTTTGTACCACTGACAAAACATTAGACCACAACTGTATTCATAACTCAGGCTGACTCAGGCTCTGTTAGAGCTTCTGCTCTGTGACCCTGTTTTGCTTGGCATCAATAAGTCATTTGAGCCAGGGATGATTCTGAAGTTCCTCTAGGGTGAGGCGGTCTTCATGGTTCTGACAGTAACAACCCAACAGAAAACACTTGAAGTCTGTTCAGAAACACAACAGAGGGGTTTGAGTTTATCACGTTGGTGTTTATATAAGTCTGCATGTGCATTAGTGATACAGATAAAGACAGATAACACCGAAAACAGAATTTTCAAGCCTTGTAATGCGACAGGTTAAAGAATTAACATTCAGCTTACCCTCTGAAATGTCAGAGTGCATCTCAGATGTGTTGTTGTCATCAGGGATGATGTGACGTACCAGCCAATCCATCACCGCACCCAGCTGCAAAACTGTGACGCAATCTGCTGTGGTGGCATTAAAGTCCTGCCAGTTTACAGCGGCTGATTTGGTCCCTAAAATCCAGAGAGTAATTATTCACGGTAAGGAATTCATGTGGACACTAAGCGTGTGGGCAGGCAAGGACATTTAAACAGTGAGGCTGACGACCTACCATTTCTTCGTGTGTCTGCTTCTGCTCTAAAAGGGACTCCAATGCCAAAATCGATGAATTTGACACATAGAAATGCTGGATGATCAGGCGATGTGTCAAACACAATATTGTCTGGCTTAATGTCTCGATGGAAGACACCCTTGGATTGCATTTCAGCGGCTGCATGTACCAGCTGTCTCATTATGACCCGACAGACAAATGAAAAATACGTTCAAATAATCAGATTTACATTATCCATTAAAGATTGCCACTAGAAGAATTGTAAAGTGCACACATAAGAAGCCATACTGGGAAATTGTCTTCTCTGCGTTTTCCAAAGAAGACAGTCCCACAGCCTCCTTCACCCAGCTTATCCTGCTCTTCGTATTTTTCTTCAAAGTCCTCTACAGAGAGACAAAACTAACACAGGGGTTGTGATTAGTTGTATGTAGGAAAGCTGACTTTGCCTCAATGTACACATTCATACAGTCTTTGTTAGAAGCTTCCTAGTGATTAGCAGATGGATAGCAGCTAAACTCTGAGAGCTTGGGAAAGAGGCTCTATCACTGCAGGTGTGGTGTGAACTTACCTATGTACTTCTTACCTTTAGTGTGACTTTTGTATGTGCTGTGTGTATCTGACTCGTAGACGGAGCAGCTGGCCTCCTCCTGTGAGCTTGATGTCTTGCTCTTTTTACTGCGTGGTTGTTTTGTTCCATCGCTGCTTGACTTTCCTTTGCTGCTCTTCTTTCTGAAAGCAGCTGCAAAAACCAAAACCAATTAGACCTCTGAACTCCACACAGGCCTACAGATGATCAATAACTGTAAAACAAAAAATCTCTGAATGTCTCACTTACACTTCTCCAAGACAAGATGGCTGAGGCCTGGGGTTGGACTTTTGCTGTCCTTGCTTCTTTTGGAAGCTTTTTCCAGTCTTTCTGTGGCACAATCTTTGCGTTTGGAGCTCTTGATTCGCCCATCTGACGTCCTGTCCTCTATCCTGAGGAACCAGGGATCAGTGTGGCGGTCTGCAGTTTGTACAAAGATCACTTGGTTACTACTGAATCAAAACACCTGAAGTAAAAGCCCCAAATTATGATGAATTTAACAGGTAAAGGAGACTTTACTCACCTAGATATTTACGCACACCCACAGCACGTGGTGTGGTAAAAGTCGGCCAAGATTTTGACCACATGTCAGAAACTGGTTCAAAATTGTACTAAACTCACTTGAACTCTGACTTTGTTTGCACTTAGAACTATCACAAGACATTAAAACAAAACATCGGGCATTGATGACATCACAGCAATCTAACATTCTAATCTATGCAAACCGTCTCCAAGGCTACATAATATCAAATGAAATCATAGCAAAGGAGTAAAAAGCAGGATCAGTCTTAGGGTGTATGTTACATGTTTGCCAGTTTGGATGAGTGAGTGCAATACTTCATCGGCCTGTGTTGTAGCAACCTGTTGAACCTGCTGAGAAACTTTTCTTTGTCCACTCTGCCCCAAACTTCACATGCTCCATAAAGGTCGAGGCCTAGAGACCTCTGCATAGTTATTGCAATTAGCATTAGGTTATCAGTATCATCTGATATACAGTGGCTTGCAAAAGTATTCGGCCCCCTTGAACTTTTCCACATTTTGTCACATTACAGCCACAAACATGAATCAGTTTTATTGGAATTCCACGTGAAAGACCAATACAAAGTGGTGTACACTTGAGAAGTGGAACGAAAATCATACATGATACCAAACATTTTTTACAAATAAATAACTGCAAAGTGGGGACACCTGGCTGGAGATGCTCACTCAAGGACAACACCATACCATCCAAATGGCAACCCATTTCCAGCTGAGCCATTTAATTGGATATTTCTTCAAATGCTAAGGACACTGGAGGAGAAGGCAAAGAGCAGCTGGAAAGAGCATCTGCCTCAGATAGTACATGCATACAACTGCACCAGGCATGAGGCAACAGGCTTTTCACCCCACTACCTCTTGTATGGTCGACACCCCCGTCTCCTAGTAGACTTAATTTTTGGCCTGTTAGCCAGAGATGGGACTGAAAGACCTCAGAGCTATGCCAGATTTGCGTCTCTACTGTGATGTCAAATATCAATACCAGAATGTGTGTCGATGTATGTGCATTCATTTGTGCATGCGTGGAGATCTGAGGTTGGCTGGTAGGATGGACCTCTGTGCATAATCACAAGTGTGTGCAAACATTTCCATGATTGGATTTCTTGGAATTTGGTTTCTTTGGGGGATTTTTTCAAGTTTTTGTAATGTGACAGGTTAAAGAATTAACATTCAGCTTACCCTCTGAAATGTCAGAGTGCATCTCAGATGTGTTGTTGTCATCAGGGATGATGTGACGTACCAGCCAATCCATCACCGCACCCAGCTGCAAAACTGTGACGCAATCTGCTGTGGTGGCATTAAAGTCCTGCCAGTTTACAGCGGCTGATTTGGTCCCTAAAATCCAGAGAGTAATTATTCATGGTAAGGAATTCATGTGGACACTAAGCGTGTGGGCAGGCAAGGACATTTAAACAGTGAGGCTGACGACCTACCATTTCTTCGTGTGACTGCTTCTGCTCTAAAAGGGACTCCAATGCCAAAATCGATGAATTTGACACATAGAAATGCTGGATGATCAGGCGATGTGTCAAACACAATATTGTCTGGCTTAATGTCTCGATGGAAGACACCCTTGGATTGCATTTCAGCGGCTGCATGTACCAGCTGTCTCATTATGACCTGACAGACAAATGAAAAATACGTTCAAATAATCAGATTTACATTATCCATTAAAGATTGCCACTAGAAGAATTGTAAAGTGCACACATAAGAAGCCATACTGGGAAATTGTCTTCTCTGCGTTTTCCAAAGAAGACAGTCCCAAAGCCTCCTTCACCCAGCTTATCCTGCTCTTCGTATTTTTCTTCAAAGTCCTCTACAGAGAGACAAAACAAACACAGGGGTTGTGATTAGTTGTATGTAGGAAAGCTGACTTTGCCTCAATGTACACATTCATACAGTCTTTGTTAGAAGCTTCCTAGTGATTAGCAGATGGATACCAGCTAAACTCTGAGAGCTTGGGAAAGAGGCTCTATCACTGCAGGTGTGGTGTGAACTTACCTATGTACTTCTTACCTTTAGTGTGACTTTTGTATGTGCTGTGTGTATCTGACTCGTAGACGGAGCAGCTGGCCTCCTCCTGTGAGCTTGATGTCTTGCTCTTTTTACTGCGTGGTTGTTTTGTTCCATCGCTGCTTGACTTTCCTTTGCTGCTCTTCTTTCTGAAAGCAGCTGCAAAAACCAAAACCAATTAGACCTCTGAACTCCACACAGGCCTACAGATGATCAATAACTGTAAAACAAAAAATCTCTGAATGTCTCACTTACACTTCTCCAAGACAAGATGGCTGAGGCCTGGGGTTGGACTTTTGCTGTCCTTGCTTCTTTTGGAAGCTTTTTCCAGTCTTTCTGTGGCACAATCTTTGCGTTTGGAGCTCTTGATTCGCCCATCTGACGTCCTGTCCTCTATCCTGAGGAACCAGGGATCAGTGTGGCGGTCTGCAGTTTGTACAAAGATCACTTGGTTACTACTGAATCAAAACACCTGAAGTAAAAGCCCCAAATTAAGATGAATTTAACAGGTAAAGGAGACTTTACTCACCTAGATATTTACGCACACCCACAGCACGTGGTGTGGTAAAGGTCGGCCAAGATTTTGACCACATGTCAGAAACTGGTTCAAAATTGTACTAAACTCACTTGAACTCTGACTTTGTCTGCACTTCCACTTCACTATCACAAGACATTAAAACAAAACATCGGGCATTGATGACATCACAGCAATCTAACATTCTAATCTATGCAAACCGTCTCCAAGGCTACATAATATCAAATTAAATCATAGCAAAGGAGTAAAAAGCAGGATCAGTCTTAGGGTGTATGTTACATGTTTGCCAGTTTGGATGAGTGAGTGCAATACTTCATCGGCCTGTGTTGTAGCAACCTGTTGAACCTGCTGAGAAACTTTTCTTTGTCCACTCTGCCCCAAACTTCACATGCTCCATAAAAGTGGAGGCCTAGAGACCTCTGCATAGTTATTGCAATTAGCATTAGGTTATCAGTATCATCTGATATATATGACATTTACAGTACAGTACTCACACATGACATAGGAGGGAAGAAATATGAACTTTTTGACATAAATTTGATCATATGAAATTGGATTTTTTTAAAATATGAAATAATGTAACTTTTTCCTTCCGTCATACTTCAGAAATATAATATCTTAAGTTTTGAACATTTTTAAACATTTAAGTTTGCTCCTACATGGATGTGCTCCACAATCATTGGTCAGTCATGTTAAAATCCATTATCAGTGGAAAACAAACCTGATCCTCTACTAGAGGCGATTGTGTAATACCTTTTAGACATAACACTCAGCAAACAGTTATTATCAGTTAAAGGTAGTGAGATTTGGAGTGATACATGACACATGATGGAATAAGACACGCAGGCTTAATGCACATATGTCTGCACACATCCAGACATTAACAGATACACACACATGGCCACCCTTTATATCGGTGGACCTCCGCCAGGCCACACTGCCCTCCCCTTCTCAGAGAAATCCTCAACAGAAGAGTTGAGAAACACAACAACTTGTGAAATCTGAATGTTCTGGTGAGTCTCCACCTGTCACAGGTGGGTGCTTCCTGGACTGTCTCAAGACAGACCAGACCAGGTGCACCACAGACACTTCAAACCTCATCTCAGGACAAAAACCAAAAGAACAACATAAAAAATGAGAAAACTTGCCTTAGAAACATGCAGGGTTAGAGGAGACGGCAGCCGTGTAGAGGTGAGCCTGTGTGAGTCTCTTTTCTTTTAGTGAACAACAGAAAAACAGAAAAAAGAAAGAAAACTTACCTTAAAAATCTGTAGGGTTGTTTTCTCTGAGACATGTTGGAATCTGTAAACACACTGTAACAAAAGTCAGTAAAATATACAGCAAAACACCGTCAAATTCCAACGGTAATGGAGCGTAAAACCAAAAACTTCCTTTTACTGTATTAAATAGATTGAATAACCGTTAATTGTGAGACTGGATAAAACTTTGTTTTTTACTGTAATAAAATGTTGAAATTATAAATATTGTCTGTGAAAACAAATAAATATGCATACATTTTACAATTAAATATTGTAATGTTGAAAATGTCTGAAAAACTTAGATTTTACGGTATTATTTGAGTAAAACTACATGTTTTGGGGTTGTGCACATTGGAATTCACAGTATAAAGCTGTGGATTTTTAAGCAAACAAAACCATTCATTTTTACAGAAGCAAGATATTAAAAAATAGGGTCCACCGTAATAATACAACCAGTAAATACCTTAAAAAAAAAAAAAAAAAGCAAATATCAGCAGTGAAAGACAATAAAATTGATAGTATTTTTTTTTTTAATTCAGATACTGATATACTGATTAAAAGTTAGGCCTGCAGTATATCATTGTTAACCTTCTGATAAAAAAAATCAACAGCAAAAGAAGATGTTAAAAATAAAGTTCATGGTTGTGAATAAAACTGATTTCAATAATCTTTTTTAATTATTATTTTAAAACAACTTTATGTTGTTGTGTTTCACGCCATATTATCAGACCACCTTAAGTGGGTCCGCCTTAAATTTCGAATTTGTTTGATCGCTGTTGATTGGTAGCTAAACTGCTGGTAAACTGTGTACAGACGTTTTACGTTCGAATTGCAGAGAAAAAAAAATTCTGGTAGCAACATTGTGCAGTATAAGCGAACCATTTCACCAAAAAAAGGGGAAGCAAGGCAAGACGTGGCTGCAGCGGTCTGCAGACGTGACTTCTGATCAAATTCGAACCTCCTCCTAAAGAAACAAAGAGCGACGTTACATTGCGGGATGACGTCACCTGAAAATGACCAATAGCGCGGCGCGCTGCTGAAAACCGCTCTTTTTTTCATGCAAGAGACTCAAGTTGGCTTCGCTAACGGACACAGTTTTGAACTTTTATATTAGCGCCATTTATTGCGGCTTGGACCACAGCATCCTGGCAGCTTACTAGCTTATTAGTTCGAGGTGAGGTGAGTACATGCAACTTCAGGTTATCTCTGTTATAAAAATCCACCAACCCAGCGTTTATAGATAATTTTAGCAGTTCGTTTTTTTTATGAGTGAGGTTGTGAATTTAGTTAGCATTTGTGAGTTGAGTTAGCATTACTGTCGCGAGGGAAACATTGCTCTGGATTAGTTTCTGTGTTTGGCGTGCTTAATTCGCTAGGGAGGAATTACCAAAGTACATGAAGTTATGTTAACCTGTAATTTCTGTGGTAAGGTAGTTCAGTCATCAAGGGGCTACGTGCTTCATTGTAAACTGCATCGGAATGAGCCACGTTGTTTCTTTCGGTGTATTGAAGCAGGCTGCAAGCAGACATACACCAGGTATGGCTCGTTTAAGGCTCATTTTTACCGAAGACACTCTGCCCCCACCCATGTCACTGGTGTGGCGGTGGTTTCTTCGTTTGCATGTGCAATGGCGATGTGTCAACGTCAGTGTCAGAACTCCAAAGAGTTAATAGCTCATCTGAAGAGCCATATTGTGGAAGGACACGTGGTCACTTGTCCAGTAAGAGGATGCACAAATACCTTTAGAGTTAAATCATCTTTTACTGCTCACATGTCACGTAAACACAGAGAGTTTTCAGACAGCAGCATTGGTAATTTATATAGAGAGTCTGCATGTCAATCATCATCTGTTCCAACCACATCAGATGACTTTGTACCCTTGATTTCCGAGCCTGCTGCACAGTCTATTACAGATGAAGATAACATGGAAATGCCCCCTGAATTCTGTGATCTTTTTCTGAGAAACGTTTTACTATTCTACTTAAAATTGCAGGGTCAGTTTCTACTGCCTGCTTCAACCATACAGAACATTGTGGAGGAAATGCAGAACATACATGAGTTGGGACAGACATACAGTTTGGGTAAACTTGCATCACTGTTAAAAGATGACACATCATTATCAGAGGAGGACATCAACAAAGTCTGCGAGTCTGTCAAAAGCTATGATCTTTTTTCTGCATGTCATACCGGGCCATTGAGGACAGTGCACTCCAGAGCTCAGACCTTTAAAAAAGCCTTCAACTATGTGGAACCAAAGAAAATATTTTTAGGGAGAGATGAAAACAGAAAAGATAGGTTTGCCTATTATGTGCCTTTAAGAGAGACTTTGAGATGTCTGCTAGAGTCTGATCTGTGGCAGAAATCAGAAGAGCCCTCTACTGAGCCTCCTGCTGATGTTCTGTGTGACATAAGTGATAGTAAGCTGTTTAAATCAAATGATTTTTTTGGTCAAAACCCATCATGTCTCAAGCTAGTACTCTACCAGGATGCCTTTGAAGTTGTTAACCCTTTAGGCTCTGCAAGGACAAAACACAAGGTATTAGCTGTATATGCATCAGTGGCAAACTTGCCACTTCATGTACGCTCAGACACAGATCACATGTCTCTTGTCTTACTGTGCAGGGAGAAAGATTTTAAAGAGTTTGGTCATGCTAATGTGTTCTCTGAATTACTGGCAGACTTGAAAGAATTGGAGGACAGTGGGATTGTTGCATCAGATGAAACTAGAGTCAAAGGAACTTTGTTTTGCATTGCTGGTGATAATCTGGGCTCTCACTGTATTGGTGGCTTCACTGAAAACTTTAGTTCTTCAAAGTACTTCTGCAGGTACTGCCTGATAACGAAATCTGAATTTCAGGGTGCTGACCCAAATCTGTGTGGACCAGAACGTACCAAAGAGAACTACAACTCTGCTGTTGATCGCCTCCAGATTGACAACACACCAGACGTCGAAGGAGTGAAGTTCAGGTCAGTGTTCAATTCACTGAAATACTTCAACGTTTGTATGCCAGGCTTGCCACCATGTCTAGGTCATGATATCTTTGAGGGAGTTTTGGCTTATGATGTGGCACTGTATCTGAAATACTTCATAAAGACAAAAGCATGGTTCACTTACTCCACTCTGAACCGACGCATCAAACAGTTTAGTTACCATGCCTCTGATGCTTCTACAAAGCCATCTGAGGTCAGTCCTCAAGCAGCTAAACTCTCAGGACAGGCTATACAGAACTGGAACTTCCTCCAATTGCTGCCTCTCATAGTTGGTGACATAGTGACAGACCCCACAGATGATGTGTGGAACTTAACTCTGCAGCTGAAAGATATTGTAGACATGGTGTGTGCTCAGAAAATTTCAGTGGCTCAGGTAGCATATCTTGATATTCTTATTCAAGAATATTTAGAGTCAAGAAAAGCTCTGTTCCCAGAATGCAACCTGAGACCAAAACACCATTTTCTACGCCATTACCCAGCACTGATTCTGAAATTTGGCCCACTGATAAGATTATGGACAATGCGCTTTGAAAGTAAGCACAGTTATTTCAAGAGGTGTGCCAGAAATCTGAAAAACTTCAAAAACCTCTGCCATACACTCTCTGAAAGACATCAGATGTTTCAAGCCTATCTTGCAGCAGGGTCATTGTGTCAGTCTGTCTTGAAAGTCAAAGATGGTTCTCCATTTTACTCAGTGCTGTACAGTAAAGCCATTCAAGAAGCAGTTCAAATGTTTGACTTAAATGAAACCAATACAAAGGTCACAGTAGAAATGATGTACAAGGGAACACAGTACAAGAAAGGACACTTCCTTGTCACAGGGGGCTCTGACTCTGTTGAGTTTGGTGAAGTAGTTCTCATTTTGATTAAGAATGACAGTGTTTATTTTCTGGTGTCGGTGCACGTGACAGAATACCATTCTCAGTATCATCTGCACTCAGTGAGAAAGGAAAAAGAAAAGATGCAGTGTGTGAACATCATTGACTTAATTGATTTCTATCCATTAACATCTTACATGAAGTATGGGTACCAAATGGTTCCATTGAAACACAGTGTGCTGTCACAATAATGGTGCTGTTAGTTTGGTACTTACGAAACACTGTATAAAAGTGTAGTATCAAGCAAGATCAGCTTCATATTTTAAGACCAAAGGTACCACTTGGTGTATATTGACCTTTATTTACATTCTTTTATCAGACATCTCGGAAATGGGGGACAGCATAAGAAGTTCCATTACTAAGGTGCTGCCGGACCTGTCTGTCTCAATCCTTGAAATTGTACTGGAGGCACTACAATCATTAGGAGTGGAGACATCTGAGGACTTGCAGTTCATCAGTGAGACTGATCTGAACTCTGTCCTGAGACCAGTTCAGGCAAGAAAATTGCTGGCTGCCTGGAAACAAACCAGTAAGTATTATGATTTCATTGCACAATAGCCATGAAGGGCTTTCTGTTTTTTCTATTATGCTTTGGCCAAGGTCCAAAAAGTACAATTAATCTATTGTTTGTGATATTGTTTTACAGCACCAAATATGGAAATTTCAAGCCAGGCCAGCATATCGTCTCCATCTTCTTGCTCCTCATTTTCTGCCTCCCCCTCACCCAGTCCAATATATTCTCTAGACTGGGTAGATAACTTTAGAATTCCAAGTGAAGATTTTCCAGAAGACTTGATCCAGTGTCTTCAGAGAGAGAAAAGACCAAAGCCTCGTCTGCGGAGGGAGATGATCCGCATCATTGTGAAGGAGATGATGAAAGCCTGTGCCTCTCCAAGTAGAAGAGCCTCGACTGAAATTGCAAAAAAACTGGTTGCGATGTATCCCAAGTCACTGCAGGATGTCATAGAGGGGGATGTGGTAGGACAGGGGTACCACTCTTTGGTAAAACAGATTCAGGCACGAATTGAAAATGTGAAGAGGTCTACTTTACCAGTGTTACAGAAGCGCAAACAGGGAGGATCAGATGACACCGATGAAGTGACACCTGAAAAGCGAGCATCTGTTCAAGACACATATGGCTGCATAAAGTGGGACATGAAGTTTTTGCCAGTCAGTGAGACACTGGAAACCCAGCAGGAGAAGAAGGAACGTATGAAGATTCTCATTGAACAGACAAGCTTCAGTCATGAAGAAGTAAAAACTCTAATGAAATGCACCTACTACTCTCAGCGCAAAGCAATAAACAGCGGAGCAGACATGCAAACCCTCAAAGAAGAGTGGCCTTTTTTGTTTCAGGCGATTGGAATGACAGTGCATTTTGAAGAACTTACTGGGGTACCGCTGAAAGAGACTTTCCTCACCAGTCTGGAAAAGAAGGGAAAACGGCTTCTGGACTTTCTGAAAACCACTTGTGCAGACAAGAGCAAGCGTGTCTTGGAGGCTGTCATAAAGCTTCGAATGCAGAGGGGACAGCTGAAGGGCTGCTCAGAAGACGTGAAAGATATGATGCTCCTCCTCCTCTCCTATTTTGATGAAAAAGAGGAGACCCTCTTCCACTATGTTCATGAAACATGTCTGGCAAAAGAAGTCCAAGTGGAAAGCCTGCCTGTGACACCATGTATCATTGTTTGTGGTGAGTTGAAAATCAGTACAGTGTGCACAGAACCTAAGCTAATGCAAGGATATGCTATATTAAATGTCTGCACTTTCACTATTTTAAGACACATTTGAATGGTAAAGGGGGTTTTACAGTTAATTCTTTTACACTTGTATTTCATTCCAAGGATCCTCCTGCTTTGCATCGAGACTGTTCATGCTCAGCATTGACCACAAAGTTGTAAATGACCAAATAACTGACTTCATCTCTGCAATCTGTCTGATGCTTGGTAGCTACTACTGCCTGAACATCCACTATCCCCTGGAACTTGGCTCCACACTTGAATTTCTTCAGAGGTAATTCTTTTACTTTTCCCTTGCCTTTCCCTTTCTTTTTTTTTTCATTGTATAGTGTTTTATTATGGATTATTGTGTTTATCAAGGTGTTTCTTCAACATTAACCCAGAGAAGGGAACAAAAGTTGAAAAAACTAAGAAGAAGACACTGCATGTGAACCCAAGAGTACTCACCCTCATCGCCGATCTCTCTGATCACGAGTGGCGAGAGACCGTTTAAAGACATTTTGAACAGATCGGTACAGTCAGTTTAACTGTACCTTGACTGGGAACTACTGTGTTGTTTATGTTTTCAGTTATCCCAGCTGATATTGAGTACTGTGCTCTTACCTGATTTCTGTTATCACAGGCATGCTTTTCAGAGGTTTTGACCATATATCTTTAAACAATCCCTCTAACTAGGGATTGTTACTGAGAACTGTACTTTTGATGTTTCAGAGATGTTCTATATTCTATACAACAGAGTTTAAACTATTTGAATTTTGTATTGCCCTAATTAGCAAACAAGTTAAGTGTTGCACTGAACTGTTAACATTGAACTTTAAACAGCACTGTCTGTTGCAAACATTACTTGACTTTAACTGTTATTATAGCATTTTGTAACTGTACGTTTCTGCAAAAGTGATGTCGCAAGCTTATGTGCTTGTTCAAATTCATGTTTTCCTGAAAATGGTTAATATACATTTGTTAGTTGACTATAAGTGTAGACCTTAAGCAGTTTTGGCTTTCTTTTTTCATAATGCCAGGAGAAGCTTTAGATGCTTGTTTTGCCTTTATTTGTTTAAAGCAATATATTTGACTAGCAGCAAGTGTGTGGAGGTCAAAATATGTTCAAGACAATAAAAATGTCAGTGAAGGACATCTGAAATTCTGTTGCAGTGGTTTTCTGATGCATGTGTTTTAAGGTTTAAGGGTGGTGGCACAGCTAAGACCCAAGAGTCTCTTTCAAGGTTAGTAAAGTAAACAGATTCAAGAAGATATTATACACATTTCTTTGTTGTCTGTCTCTAAATCTTATTTTGTCTTTATTATGTTTAAAAAGGTTTGTTTTGTTCCTGCCCTTTTCAGACACTGAATTTGAGCAGAAACCATAAGGATACTCAAAGGACCTGTGACTCTCAGGAAATGGTGAGATTTCAGGTCATAATCTTTTTTCCTTTTTTTTTTTTCCATTAAATTCATTTTCCTTTTTCCCTTTACAATATTGCTGTTTTGTTTTTGTAAACAGCATCAAATGAGAGGGACAGATGAAACAGTTTCAAGACAATGGCAGGAAAAACATGCTGAAGATTGAAACAAACCTTGGCTGGAAATATTTGGTATGTGTTTTACCGTAAATCAAATTGTTGAAAAACATTCAGCTACACTGCAACACAGGGAAACTTGATTTGCACTTATTTTGTTACTTTAATTTCTTGTCTCATTATTTTTGTCAGTTATTATTGTTTATGGTGTATGCCCTTCTTGTTTTCTTTCTGAATGCAGAAGGTATCTAGCCAGTCCACAATGAAAGCTTCGGTGCACCCCATGAGACTTCTGGCAGAAATGATGGCGCCTGTATTCTTTGGTTTCCCTAAACATCACACCCTGCCTGTTTATACGAGGCTCTTCAATTAAGTCTGCACCCAAAGATTCAATAAGAGGTAAGCAGTGGTATTATTCAAGTTTTGCTAAAGAAAGATGGACAGGAGACACTAATCTTAATCAGCCGAGCTCAGGTTCATGTCCAGGTGAGCAGTTTCATACGCTATAAAATGTAGATTGAATGATAGGTCTCATCACCATGCATTCAGCCATTAACTTCAAGTTCTATGATAAATCAATAGGAAACTTAAATACGTTTTCCAACAAATTATGATTGTGATTAGGGCTGCGTTGTCTATGTATCACTTTTACATAAGTAGATTCAAAGGATAACTATTGCCAAAACGCAACCTGGGCTGTTTTTTTTTTTTTTTTTTTTTACTGTATCGATTTTGATGCGCTCAAATTTATGCCCCGGCCCCCTAGTATTCCCATTCACTGGCTATTGACCACAAAACAAAATCACGGTCAATCTCAAAAACGGCTTGTTTGTCGTAATTATGCTTTTAGATATATGTTTGTCTCGTTTACAGTAAAAAAAAAAACAGCCCAGGTTGCATTTTGACAATAGCTATCCTTTAAGAACTGTATATTTTACACTTAAGAAATCATTTATCATTAGATCTGTTTTTGGCAGCACGTTTTGTTCATTTCTGTGCATTTTGCTCAAGCACTGATCAAACTTTGTCCATTTTTTGCTGCAGAGGGGATCCTGCCAGTCCAAAGTGAACTCCTGATGGACATTGAAGTACTCCTGCAGAGCTTGTATCTTCGACACCATGCGCATTAGAAACTCCACTGAGTCCTTTCCTTCACCAAGGCAGGACCCAGTGACTCATTACTGTTGATAGGTCAGGGGCAGGTAATATTTTGTTTTATGTTTATTCATTCCTCCATGGATTACCAACCATATATATGGACACATGCTGTATTCTCAAGATCTATGCTGTTTTGTAGGAATAGAGAAAATGATATGTTTAGTCTGTTTTCAAATAGTATGTCAAATTTTCTCATTGTTTATCAGTAATATTCACTACCTTGGTTATATATGAGCATCTTTAGGTTTTTCTATATTTAGCAGTTGCAAATGTAAAATGTACGGTAAACCATTTATGTTCCTCATATTGTACTGTATTTTTAGCGGTAAAATACCGGCAGCTGTGGTTGCCAGGAATTTACCGTAAAATGTATCTGGTCAAAATAAAATGCTGTAATTTGTTATACAATTTCACTGTGTTTTTTACTGTCAAAGGTTTTAATAAGGTTTAACATATTTCTGTTATTTTTACAGTTATTTACAATAATAGGGTCTATCCTATTACTGTTAAATTAACAACAAATTACTGTAAATATTATTATATCATAACCTTTTTTTTACTGCAAATATCCGTAAAAAGCTATGGAAAGTTGCATTTTTTACATTAAATTGCTGTATAATTGACAAATATATTTGTTTTTTTCTATCATGATTTTGGTAAAATAATACGTTGTCTACCTTAAAATTTAGGGTTACAAAACCAGTATACCGTATTGTCTTTTACAGATTCCACATTTTTTTCACGGTATATTCCTGGCTACCACAGCTGCCGGTATTTTACCGTAAATTTGACAGTTTTTTTTTTACAGTGCAGTTACTCCGAAAAGGATCCAGATGTTTCAAAATACTTCTCTGGCGAACGTTTCAATTCTGCGAACATAAATGCTGTGATTAATGGACTAAAAGTCATCGCTTCTTACCCATATTTATGGATTTAAGGATCAAAGGATCAAATTGGTGGTAAGATTCTAAATATATGTGATGTCATGATCCTGTTAAATAGTCCCAATTTCAAACCTCATGTGAGGGCAAAAACCACAAGAACAGCATAAAAAAGGAGAAAACGTACCTTAGAAACATGCCGGGATACAGGAGACGGCAGCACTGCAGAGGTGAGGACACGCATCAGCTTGAAATAAACAAAACAATAAGCACAGTTGTACAGACACACACTCCCAAAAACTAGCCAGCCCTCATGAGGAGGTTGCGACGCCCTCCAGGTGCGGGAAAGAAAGCAGGAAAAAACGGGAGCGGGCCGCCTCACCGCTCTTTACATTGGTGGACCGCCCCAAAGAAATCCAAACATGGAAATGCTTGCACACACATTTGATTATGAATATAGGTCCATCCTACCAGCCAACATCAGATCTCCACGCATGCACACATGAATGCACATACATCTGAACACATCTAGAGATAAACTCCCCCAAAGAAACCAAATTCCCAGAAATTAAAACATGGAAATGTTTGCACACACTTGTGATTATGCACAGAGGTCCACCCTACCAGCAAACCTCAGGACTCCACGCAGGCACACATGAATGCACATACATTTACACACATCCAGAGATAAACTCCCCCAAAGAAATCCGAACATGGAAATTTTGCGCACACTGCACACACATTCAGAGTTCTGAATGTACTGGTGAGTCTCCACCTGTTACAGGTGGGTGCAACCTGGACTGTCTCAAGACAGACGAGACCAGATCCACCAAAGAAACTGCAGATGTGCATCTTTTTGAAATATATAACACAATAAACACAGTCGTGCAGACACATACACTCACACAGGCTGCGAAAGCCTAGCCAGCCCTCGTGATGGTGTGGCACCACCCCTCAGGCGTGTGAAAGAAAGCAGAAAAAACCCAGACTGGGCCGCCTGGCCACCCATTATAAAGGTGGACCTCCTCCGGAGAGAAACCCTTTATAGAAGAGTTGAGAAAGACAAAATTTGTGAGGTCTGAATGTTCTGGTGAGTCTCCACCTGCTGCAGGTGAGTGCAGCCTGGACTGTCTCGAGACAGACCAGATCAGCTGCACCACAGACACTTCATACCTCATCTCAGGAGAAAAACTGAAAGAGCAACATAAAAAAGGAGAAAACCGACCTCAGAAACATGACCAACATCTGTTTGATTAGACTAACAAATAATGGTTGGCCATTTTCAGGTCCTCGCCTAACCTTCAGTCGATGTTCGAGGTCATCGAAACGCTTAGGTTTATATATCGACTTTCCTTGGACTGATAATCTGTCTCGTATTGAAATTGTTCTTTGGTCAGTTTTGCCTGTTGCAGAATTTCAGGGTCGCTCTTGTTGACTTTAATAGCCACGATCTGTCTGTTTGCTCTGTGAATTGGTTAGAAACAAAACTGAACTTGTTTTGGTTTCTGTCCTAAAATGTTCTCAAAACGTCTCGAAAGGGTTTGGGTTGGTGTCAGGTCAACGTCCGTTATGCCATAAAGTATAATAGGTGAGCGCTGGTATTTATGGGTTTTGGGATCAAAGCAAAGCTACCAGTCATACAGGATCAAAGCAAAGTTACCGCATCACAAGGGATCAAAGTGATTCTAATGTATGCGCAGGCGCACACACACATGTTTGTTTGTGTAATATTGTTCACACTGAATTTGACCGTAGGAAATTTAATATGAGTCAATCAAAGAAAATGTTAGTTTTGAAGAATTTTGAAATTACGAAACTGACAATTACGAGAATTGTTTTTTTTTCTTTTGCATAACATGTCGAGCTTTTCTGTATATAGTCATTTCGTACAAGAAATTGATGAAAATGTTCTATTTTATTTTAACAATCATCAACTTCATATGCAGGTTTCGTACGGGTGCTTGAAATCCTTGAACAATCTTGGATTTTAATATTGTAGTGCTTCTATTTGGGATTTTGTGCTTAAAACGTCTTGAAACTGTATTTCATTCACCACAAATAACTATCTGATTGAATAGTTTTCTTATCAGATAGAGAAATAAAAAGTCTAAAAGCAACATTTCTCTGCCTGGGCTGCCTTGTAGCTCTGCACGTCAGTCTGTTTCAATTTGTGACCCCCCACCCCCTCCCCGAACAGTCGGGGGTGAGTGCACTAACGTGCCTGGAGGCCGTTTTAATGAGTGTTTGCTGGAAAACCAAAAATACAAGAAGGATTTGTACGTTTTCACAATGGGGGAGTTTGCGTAAGTCCTAGTAAATCATTTTCTCGAGTGTGTACGTTACACATGCTAATTTTTAAAATCGTTTTTATTATTTTGCTAGCTAGCAAACTCGCGGGATAAATGATTGAAATGCACTCAGTGTGATGCAATACGGTGCCGCTATTATAACAGTTAGTTATTGCAGGGTAATTTATGGAATATGCTGTGAATTTAACCAAG
The DNA here is from genome assembly GCF_036321145.2 of Pelmatolapia mariae. NCBI lineage: Eukaryota > Metazoa > Chordata > Actinopteri > Cichliformes > Cichlidae > Pelmatolapia > Pelmatolapia mariae. The sequence continues at coordinate 25,637,693 of NC_086238.1, read as the reverse complement.
ATTACACAGCAGTAGCAGTAATGCGAGTTACTTCTCCAAAGTGAAAGCTTTAAACGTTAGCCCGATGCTTAACTAGCCAACTTAAGGCTTTCTGATTGAAGGCTAAAAGCGGCGTTGTCACCAAGTAAACAGAATATTGATTATATTTTTGTGTATTGCTGCAGTTTTTTCAAGTATTAACTTGGTGCTTTTGGCAACCTTAGGGGGAAATAATGGTAATATGACTGATCCATATGGACACAAAGAATATAGACTTTTTTGTGCTACCGAAGTTTCGTGGCTTTCATTCAAAATCTGTTTATCGTTAAACAACTTAAACATTATAATGGCTTCAAACTCACATTGAGGCCTGTGGGGCACTATCAGCCACTGAAACAGTAGACAAATGAATATTTCATACCTGAAGGCTGCCTGTTTATTTAAGGGAGATAAACAATACATTATAATTGTATATAATAATATCACAGATGATAGATTAAATAGGTTTTTGATAGATGCTTGAGCATTTTTAAAGTCTTATATGTTGAATTGAACTGAGTATGTCATCTGTTCAAAGCCTCTCCCAGTCAGTGCTGTTCTCTATGCCTGTCTTACTCTACATGATATTTTTTAACATCAGCATGCTAAAGGACTTGTTTGGAAGAGACTGCTATTTTATATGCTAAAATATGTTTTTCTTCTGGGCCAAGTTGGTGAAAACACTTTATTATCCTCTAATAGATTTTGTAAATGCTTGGTGATGGTAGTACCCAAAACTAGCTGCATCAGGTACTTCCCTGTGTATTTGGAGAGGATCAGAAGTCCCAGGAATAAAAAAAGCCCCCAAAACAAAAACGGCAACTAATTATTTATCTGCACAGCCGTACAAGTGGCTGACTGCTAGTTTGGTCCTCTGAGGCCGTTTCCTAGTCAGTGTCTCGCTAGATTTCTCTCTCTTCTGTTAATTGAGCGTTTTTTGTCTGTTTGTTTTGTTGCAGTTCTGGGTAATAAGTTAAATTAATAAAATAAATATTGTAATTGCATTTCTGTTTGTTCTGTACTTGCTAACTGTCAATTCAGAAGAAAATGTAGCTGCTGTCTTCCTGTTGCTGTTTGCCAACAAACTCAGTTCCTTTGCCCGATAATTTACTTTAAAAAAATGCCTACATGTATATTTATAAGCTGAGTTATTATATAGCTGAATAATTATATCTTTCAATTCATAATTAATAATGTTTTATTTTAAATTTGTGTCTGTGTCTTTTAGCTTCTTCTGCTTATTATTGTTATCCATCCATTTTCTTCTGCTTATCAAGGACTGGTTTACCCGGGCAGCAGCCTAAGCAGAGAAGCCCACATCTCCCTCTCCCCAGCCACCTCCTCCACTTCTTCTGGGATAACACCAAGACATCCTCAGGCCAGCTGAGAGATATAGCCTCTCCAGAGTGTCCTGGGTCTGCCCTGGGGCCTCTTTCTCCTTTTCTCATCAGCCTCTCTTCAACGTGAAGGAATAGCAGTTCTACTCTGAGCCCCTTTTGAGTAGCTGAACTCCTCAGCCTGTCTTTAAGGGAGAGGCAACACCCTTAGAGAAAGCTCATTTTTTTCATGTGTCAGTCCTCTGCTCAGCTGTCCCCAAACTTGTAAACAAGACCCAGAGAAGATTAAAGTCCTCCGCTTGATGCTGCAAGTCATTGTTTTTTATTGTCTTTTTCTTAATATATTCAGATAATTCTAAAAATATATGTACAACAGTTTGTTTATGCAGTCAGCATTTGTATATATACAGCAGTATTCTCAAACAAGCAATAGTGAACGCACCTGTGTGAGGCAAATTCCACAATCACAGTTCAATCAGTCCCCCCACCCTGACACTTTTTTCCACTTTAAGTGAGGAAATGGAATTAAATCTGGACACATCTTTATCTTTTTTGGACATATCAACATATCTTTTTAAGGTTAAGAGAATATGGTCATCAGTAGGGATGGGTACCGGTGTCTGACATAAACGGTAGTAACCAGACCGAAAAGCAGCGCACATTTCGGTGCTTTATTTCGGTGCTTTTTTTTTTTCCTGAGCCAATTCTAGCCAATCGTTTTACGTTTCCGAGGATAGTAGGCGGGCCCAGGTACGTACGTTCTTTTAGAGCAGAGCTACAGATTAAAAATGCCCAAGGCGAAGCGGTCAAAAGTCTGGCTGTACTTCGCAGCAAAAGATGCAAACTCAGCAGCCTGCAACAAGTGCTTTAAGCTGATACTGTGATACTGTCAAAGGAGGTAACACCTCAAATCTGATGAAACACCTGGCGACGCATAGCGGTTTTTTTTTAAAGCCGAGAAATGCACCGTATTTGATAGCTTGCTGCGAGACCTCACACCGAGCACATCTACTGCGGGTGTGGTGCCTGTTATCGGACCCGGAGTTAGCAACATCCCCCAAAAACTCGAAGAGTAGAGTCCTGGCCCCTAGCCCTGCCAGTGTAGCAGAAATGATGAGGATGACGATGGCAGCAGCAGCCGTTCTTCTCTGCGTGAGTAGCTTAATGTTGTTCATGTGTAATTTACGCTGAGTAGGCTAACCACGTTATTAAATTAATGCACGTAAGGTGAACTAGCAAACACCGTCGTAGTTACATGCGGCTGTCTTCTTGTTTGATGGCAGATACTCCCTTCACCCTGGCCAAAAAGGCCAAAATGACCACAAAGAAAAAGTGGAAAACAGTTAAACATGAGAGGTTTTTGGACCAATTTTGTGTTTTTTCCATTGATTAAGCACTGCTTCCAGCCAAGAGTGATACCATATATGCCCTATAGCTGCAGAAAAGGCTAACATTGTTATCTTTTTACAAAAAACAGCTGAACATGAGAGGTTTTTGGACCAATTTTGTGTTCTCCATTCTTTAAGCACCGGTTCGAGCACCGTTTAAGCACCGGCACCGTTTCAAAAGTACCGGTTTGGCACCGGTATCGGATAAAACCTAAACGATACCCATCCCTAGTCATCAGATTGGAGAAGCTGAACAATCAGAGCTGTGATAATGATATTTAAGGTGTGTTGACTGGTTCATAATGTCAGCTCATGTCAGAAAACATCCCATGCTAAAAGTTGCCGCTAGCTGCTGGTTGATGGTGAATTTATTGTGTATTTTCCACAGTCTGTACAGATGAAGAGTAGCAGAGCTGGAGATGAGGCAGGAGGAAGTGTTGACTCAATTCCACTGCAAGGTGGAGGCCCTATTGTAATACAGAGAAAACTAAATGATCAAAACAAGCCCTTTTGAGCGAGCACTTGGTGACTGTGGGAAGGAAAACCACCATTTTAACTGGAAGAAACTTCCAGCAGAACCAGGTATAGGGAGGGGCAGCCTCTGAGGACTGGCTGGGGTTGAGGGGAGGGAGAAAGGACAAAGGACACGCTGTGGAAGAGAGCCACTCTATGAGCTGTTCATTCAGTTTGTGGTTTAGCTTGACTCCATGACGTTTCTGAACTAATGCTTTGCTCAATTAACGTTGCAATGAATTATGGGTGGATTTTACTGATATTCTATCTTTATGTTGTCACCAAACAGATCTACAGATTTGGGATTAGCTACAGGCTCCTCCACCCCTGCTGGCTCTTCTGTCCTGCCCAGGATGGCACCCCCGGTGCCCCCTCATCAGGTCCAGCAGTCCTACCGTCCATCCAACAGCTCCTTCTCCCCTCTTACAGCCTCTATGGGAGCTCCATCTGTGGTGGCTACAGCCTGGGAGGATACAGACACACACCACACCTTGAAGACGTCCCCCCCAGCAGGTTTGTGCAGCAGGTGGAAGAGATGGAACAGCAAGCACTCACATATTCACATGAGTACATTTTGTTGTTTTGAGAGGTGTACTCAACACAGGACAGTGGCTGCAGGTGCTAATTGTTTTGAATTAAAAGTAATTAAGGCTGCTGTTGTAAAGTTTGATAATAGAATCTGAACCTGGTAATGTTCAGGGCTGCAGTACACGTGTAAAGATGAGTCTGCTTGTATGACATCATATGTGCCTTTGTGTAACTCTGTGGCAAATAAATTGGGTACCATAGCTCCATATGCCATTAGTTACTTTACAAGTGTAAGGAAAAGCAGAAGGACTTGTTTTTGGTTAAGACCAGTTAAAATTATGAATGTCTTTCATTCAGTTTCCTTGCTTGGTTTAGACACTAACTGGGCGAGCGAGGAGGACGACCACGTGGTGGCCAGAGGAGAATATGACTTGACAGCTGCTTCTCAGGAGGAGCTTTCTATGCGAGCTGGAGAGATGCTCAACCTCGCTCCTAAAGGTGATGAGCTTTTTACTGGCTGCGGGACATTTGATTCTGAGTGCTTTGACCCAAAACCTTCTATTTTTGTTTTCCTTATCTTACAACTAACAGATGAGGGCTCTTCTTTTGTGTGAGCGTGCCCCATGTTTACATCTATCACAGTGTTTTCCTCTCCCTCGTGTTTAGAGCTACAGCCCCGTGTGCGTGGCTGGCTCCTGGCCAGTGTAGACGGTGAGACCACATGCTCGTCCCAGCCAACTACGTTAAGATCCTCAGCAAGAGAAGAGACCGCCGGGCCACAGATATGAGAGGCTCGCTCAGGCCCAGCAGGCAAACACGCAGGCACCCCAAACAACCTCGTCTGCACAAATACCCTAATCTGTGCCTCTCCTGCAGCCCATAAACGTACAGCATCTACCCACATCATGTACAGTACTTGAATGATCCATCTCGTCTTTCAGCTCAGTCTCGTCAGATTCATTAGGCTCAGCTGTGTCCCCCTCCTGTGTGCAGTTTCCTCGTTTCCCTCTGTGTGTATTTATAGTAGTGATGGCCAAACAAAGCTTTCTGAAGCATTGAAGCTTGTGTTGAAAAACGATTCATTACTGGAAGCTTTTTAACACAGTCCTCTCTGGTGACATCTGGTGGTCAAAAATATGAAGAGCAGCTTGAATCTACAAAAAAACTGAACTGCGTCATTATGATTGCCCACTCTACACAGTGGAATTCACAATTGGACATCACTGATCACGTGACTGTGGCCAAACGAATCAAGCATCGACAGAGTGCTTCTGAAGCGGTGTGTTGGTGTTTTTTGACACACGCGCCGGAGCGTCAGCTTCAAGCGGGCCCTCACTAATTTATAGCATTTGTCCTCTTGTGTGTGTTACTGGTCCGTCTGTGCTCCTCCATGCTGTTTTTCCTGCTTGTCATCCTTTGTGTTTTAACTCCATTCCCTCGTGTCCAGGTTTGTTATTTGGTTCTCAGCTTTCCCAGTTTAGGTTTTCTTAGTTTTGTTTCTCGCCTCCCTCGCCTTTGTTTGTATGTCACTCTCCATGAATAAAGCTCACTCACATCAGCAGTGCCTGCATCTTGGGTCCTCCATTCATATCTCAACACGCAAACCCTGACATTTATGGTGTAGTTACATACTACTAGGAAGTGCTGACAAAATATGAAATTATGATGCTATTTATATAGAGGCACAATACCAACACAGAACAGCGGGGACACAGAACCAAAACCTAAGAACTAACAAAGACACATCAAGAAATCAAAGATTAATAAAACAAAACAGAAAACACTGGGCCATCGACCCAGGACCGTGACATTCAGTTTCTCAAGGAATAATCAAAGCAAACATTTTGTTCTTTTTATGAATAAGAGATTTCCTTTTTTGGGTTACATGATGGTGTAAGTTCCAGCACAGCTCATTGTGTTTGCAGAAGTGCTCCGAGGCCCCTATGAAACACATAATTGAAAGAATCTAATAAATTAGAGGGTGCAGTAGCTGTAGTATGACTTTTTGTCCTCATGCTGCATGACGACTTTACTTTTTTCTTTTTTTTGGTGGGAGGAAGTTGACATCTCAGTCCATTGTGACGTGCAGATCTTTGACTGGCTTATGAACTCCGTCAGGAGGAACTCTGCAGGAGAGGGAAACAAGGACAAACAAACCCAGCTTGGTAAAAAGGAACAAGAACAGAAAAAAATCAACATTATTACACATCCCTGATCTGTCATTTACACCACCTGTGGCGCTTGATTTATTGGTCACTAAACGTGGTGTGTGTTTGGTGCGTCACTGGCTGCGTGTTCTGTGTTATTTGTCGGTGGTGGGGTTTGGGCATTGATATTTGAAATCACAGCAGAGAGACTGGATGTGATGTCAGAACCCTCTAAATCTTGTAATTTACAGATATTTAATTCCAAATGATTTGACTGCATCGTTGTGTCTTTCAGTTATGACCCAAACTATCTATCAACTTTGTGAATAAATTCACGTCCCCCTGTGACCTCATAATTACACCACAATTTAGATGGCATGAATGAGTCATGTGGTCACACCAACAGTGACAACATCAGCAGTGACATCACTAAAGTTGCCAGGTGAGTCCATAAATAGAACCCGTGACGTGGAGCAGGTACCGCCGTTTGGACAATGCCACGACGCAGGTATAGACGCAAACACGCGAGGTCTTCTCGCCCCGTTCGCAGACGCAGGAGACCCCACAAGGCCTCCGGTGTCCGCAGACGTGGGAGAAGATACCGTCGCAGACATTAGACAATCTCAATAAACATGTAGGATGAACATCAAAACTGTGGTCCAATCAAGTTTTTTTTAGATAAGATATGTTGTTGTTGTTGTTTTGTGTGTGTTTGTTATCAATGTTGTGAAAAAAGTTAAGCTTAGTAAGCCATGAAGCACTGATTACTCGTAGGAAAAGCACCAATAGGAGACAGAACAGGCTGCATACTAATTAGAAGGTGTTATTATTCAGTCTGTACATCGAATAGAAGGCACTAACCACAAGGTGATCTTCAATGCATCTCTGTGTGAATGCGAACGGCGCGAGAAGAACCCCACTAACTGCATGTCTTTAGACTGTGGGAGGAAGCTGGAGAGAACATGCAGACTCCACACAAAGACCCCGGCCTGATGAGGTTAGGGTCCTGAGTTCGATACCCTAAACTGAACGCAGGACAGAGGAAGGGATGGGTGATGTTCATGTGTGCCCAGGTGTATGATGTGGCTCTTTGTCTCTGACTGGTTGGCTGCCCCAGCCCTTGCCCTTCATGTATTTCAGTAAAGTCTTTTTCTCCCGTCTCCTCCTCTCGTTTACATGTTTTGTAAACATGTTTTGTGACCCATTCCTTCTGTCACGTGTGTTTCCCCCCCCCCCAGCCTTCATGTTCTATTTATGCCCTAGTCTAACAGCTGTTTGTTCGGAAAAGATGAAGGTCAAGATGGCGCCTGTGTTTGGCTGTGCCGCTGCCTTCGTCCGAGTGTTTGTTTATTTTATATGCTATGCAAGTGTTTTTGTTACTGTTCTTTCTGGTGTAACCTCCCTTCGGATTTATGATCGTCATGCGTTGCTAGCGATCAAATCTGCAATGGATAACTTTCAGAGTCAACGAAACGAGGCTGTTTTCCTACCGCCGTTAGAACACGACGCAACACCCGGTCTACCTCCACTCTTGCCGGTTAGCTCATTTTTGCTTCAGAGGCCTCGTCGGAGAAAGCGGGGGAAGCGAGCCGGCCTTCACGTCCTGCTCCGTCGTCTCCGGAAAGAGATCCCAGATAGCAAGGAAACATTGAAACAATGTTGAGTCAATATCAGGCGACGTCACTGAAGCAACGTTGAAGTGTGACGTTGACCCAACATCACTCTTGCACCCATTTTTAACGTTGAAACAACGTCAGGTTTTGATGTTGAATCAATGTTGAAACCTGACATTGATTCGACGTTATATTTTCTAACACTGTTGACATTGAAACACTGTTGAGATATGGTATTGATTTTCCACCTCTTTCGCACAGTTGCTTTTTATTGAAAAAAACCAAAAAAGGTCAATAGACATGTATCATTTGCAAAATACTTTATTAAAAGACAAAGTTTCCTATTTACATTTCTATGTTTCACGTCACTTTTTATTATTTACTCCGGGATGGGGATGGATGATGTGTGTCCTGCGCGCCACCCGTACGATCTGGAGCATATCTGAGCCATTTCTGGACTGCTTGAGCAAAGACCAACTCAGACATAGAGTTCGCCCCTACCTGCTGCGCCAGGCCATCTAGGACAAAAAATAGACACACACACAAAAAAAGGGAATTAGAGCACATGAATAAGCTCTTGTTAATTGTCTTCAGCAGGGAGAAAGTATGTAAACTCCTAGGCTGATAAACATGAAAGTCACCAGGCAGAAATCAGCAAACTGCCGCATATGATTCCCAAAGAGCTATAAGCTGAAAATGTGATATGTCTTAGCATGGTGTGCCGTGTATCCTTTAAAAAAAAAAAAAGAAAACATGGGGTCGTCGGGCTGTACAAAGTGTACAACCCGAGGACAAAACAAGCCGAAGACCAAAGACTCCATCTCCAGATTAACCGGACATGAAAGTCTTGTTATTAAGAAAGACAAAGTAATATAGCAAAAAACAGACATAGGAAATGTGAAATGCACCCAGCACATCAATTGATCCCTTTATTGTTCACTTTAGGCTCATAAAACTACAATAAATGTTAAAACTTACCAAATATGCATCTACACAGCGCTGTCTCTTTAAATGCCCTTTTTTGCTTTGTCTGGTCCTTGGTATTTTTTCCCCTGCCCAGTTGAGTACAGAGGCCAGCTCCTTTGTAATGGCATAAACCATTACACAGCGGACTCGCACCTCCAGTGTGGTCCAGCAGCACCAATCAACGCAAAGCGTCTCACCTATAGACATATTTTATGAGATGGAATTAGCGTGTCTCATGTCTTAAATGTGTATGCAAGTGCTTGTGTGTTTACTTCATGTAATTGATGATAGAAACATGTCATTTGGTTTTCCCTAAAGCCTGATTTTCAAGTCATACAAAGAATAAACCAAAGTATTGGCAGTGCAATGTATTTCTATTCACTTTTGTTGGATATTCATTTGTTAGTTCTTGTAACTGCTAAAAGTGTTTACTAGTTTTTGCCTGTCACATATATTTGTTATACCATGTAAACTGTGAAATTCCAAGATTTTCAAACTTGCCTTGTAATAGTGGCCTCACAGAGTCTCTGGAATCTACAGAAAAAAAAATCACAACAAGATGACATTCAGGAGTATAAATTGGGTTTTCTTTTTAGATAAGAGTACAATGACATTGTGATGCAGCTTTAAAGCTTTTTTAAAAGCATACCATCTATAGGGAAGACATCAGACTCTGCATGCTGGCGAGATCGCAAAGCTGTGTCGGTTTGTGCCGGAGTGGCGAAAGGTGCCGGAAGCTGGGTGGGGCATTATGATGGTTGCTATCAGTGGGCTGGGGGGCAGACTGCGGAGTGATGAGGGCTGTTTAGAAAAAGATAATTTTTTAAGTATTTAAGAATACAGACAACTTGTCAAAAAAGTTTCCTTGTGTCAGACACAGATATGTACACAGACACTAGACAGTATTTTATTACCTGGTATTTTCACTCGAGGGGCCTGGGGAAACCGTTTTTTTGTAGGCTGCTCATCCTCTGAGTCCGTATATGTGTACAGGGGATTTGGTCTAAAGAAAAGAAATTAAAAACGGTCTTAAGTAATTGTAAATATGCTTTTGGCATATTGTTTCCTAAAGTTAGTTTGATTTCTAACAACACACACAGGAAACAGAGACGTGCAAGAAGGTACAGTATACAATGAATTTTTGAAGTGCACAAGTGTACACGGCTTTGCATTTTTAAAAAGTTTACAAACTTCCACTTTTTGGACTATATTATGTGGCAATATTGCAGTATGCAAGCACCACAGATATGTATAAAAGACAAGATCATAAATTCTTAACAATCAAAGATATTATTGTGAATAAAAAGGTTTTACTTGTGCTTTCTTTTAAGACTGGTCTGAGTTTCTTCTTCGGACTGAAGGTCAGACGTATCACAGCGTTCACGTGGATATCTCTGAAGACTGCGTTCTGCTTCGTGAAATGTGCCTGGAAATACAAACACAATGTATGGCCAGACATACATTACGTGTGGACAAAAGGTGCAAACGCATAGAAAAATCAGCGGTTTCAAAAATACGCTGGTACGTGTGGACGTAGCCTTATTCATTATTCAAGGCACAAACGGAAAGTCATGTACGCGTGCAACGTAAAGTTAGTTGAGCGTGCAACGTACAGTCACGCATGCTGCGTGAGCTTTCAAACTGAGTCTAAAGTTTTCGTGTGCGAATTGAAGCGAGTGCTCTCCAATCATCAAAAGTAACAAAGTCATTGAACACGTTTAGACAGTTAACTTTACGTTTATCAATCATATATCACAGATTTAGAATTTTTTGTAGTACTAAGCAACTACGAAAGTCTGGGTCAAGCGCCGAGGCGACGGCAAGAACAAAGGAAACCTCGAAGCGTTAAAGCTAGCTTTGTAAGGGAATATAACGAAGAAATTATGAAACGAAAATGTTTTCTTTGTTGATATACTTTGTCCGCAGTGCAATTTATTTGTTGCCAGATTGTAAGAAGTAGACACAATTTAAAAAACTCGTTAATGTACAACATTAACAAGTTTTTTTTTTACTGTTATTCAAATGCAAACATGGAAATAACGAGTAGGAAAAAAAAATCATTCATTCTTACCTTATACTAATCGTGGTGCAGGCCAGTGCAGTGCATGAACTGATGCCTTCTCCGGTCAATTCCGCTGAGAGTAAATCAAATGTCCCGCTCTACTGTAGAAGACAATGAATACCGGGGGAGGGGGGGGGGTGTACCAATGTGAGAGGGGTGCTGTGGAATAGTCCAAGTGATCGCTGCTTTAATTTCCCGGTCAACTATACATAAATTGCACGTAGACACGATTTTTTAAAGCTGGTGAACCACACCAAGGCATTGATAACAAATGAACAATAAATCTACTTTCTCTGGTACTTTATACCCGATCAGTTGCAATGCAATTTAATGCTCAACTACAAATCGATGGTTTTTGATGGTGACCGGAGCCGAATGATCGTCAACTATAAATAGACGTTTTCTCGACGTTGTTGTTGTCACCTGGTCGACTATAAATAGATCAAATATCAATGACAAAAAAACAACGGTGAATCAACATCGTTACAACGTCTCTATAGTAAGACCGTCGGTTTACCACAGTATTTCAATGTTGTTACAACATTGGCATTTCAACCCCGACCATATACGACGGTTCGATGAAAAATCAACATAGATTCAATGTCGTCTTGCTATCTGGGATGGACCTTCGGGGGCTCTATTCCTGGGTTGCTACCGGTGAGATTCGGCTGAAACTTGTCGGAACCGGATTAATCCCCACAACCCACCATGAGTACCACCCAGGCTGTCATCTGAAAGCATGGAAACCCAAGCCTCAACGCGGCAGGAACCCTGTTTTGCTGCGCGGTTTAGCGCATAGCGCGGACCCTTTCCTTGGAAACTCTACCCCTGTCCTGGTGAGTCGCAGCCTTAAATGGATGTTAATTAATGCCCGCTCAATCGCCAATAAGTCTTATATTTTAAATGACTTGTTCTGCTCCGAGAAGCTTGACTTCATGTTTATCTCTGAGACGTGGCAACGTGAGAATGAAGTCTCACATCTTTTAGAGCTTTGTCCCGCTGACTGCTCATTTCTCTGTGCACCTCGGATATCTGGACGAGGAGGTGGAACAGCTGTAATTTTTAAAAAGACTTTCTTATGCCAGATGATTTCTTCAAGCTGCTACAACTCTTTTGAGATGCTTATGATAAAAATTGGAAGAGAACAGCCCATATACGGCATTTTAATTTATCGTCCACCTGGGTCTGCTGCTTCTTTTCTGTCAGACCTACAAGACCTTTTAACTTCTACCATTAAAATGGGCAAGGTTATCATTGTTGGCGATTTCAACATTCATGTGGATGACTCAACAAACAACACCACTAAGGAGTTCCTGAGCATTATGGACTCTTTCAACTTTGTTCAGCATGTAGCAGGGCCTACTCATAGGGCTGGGCACACTTTGGACTTGGTCTTCACCTGTGGTGTTTCCCTTGACCACATGAACTTAAATGAAGTTGTTTTTAGCGACCATAAGTCAGTTTCTTTTACTGTATCTGTTAATTCAGAGTCCCACCCTCAAGGTTCTATTAGGCGCAGGCGCTTTATTGAGGACTCTACAATTTCTGAGTTTTCCTCTCTTTTTAACTTTAAAAGTTCTTCTAATGAGGTTGAGCTTTTAACTAATTCTTTTAATGAACACTGTCTTGCCATTCTAAATCAGGTTGCTCCTTTCAAAAGCAGTTATTGCTCTCTTAATTCACGCACACCATGGTTAAATAATCAGACTCGTGGTCTTCGACGATCCTATCGAAAAGCAGAGCGTCTGTGGAAGTCCACTGGTCTGACTGTCCATCGTGAGCACTTTAAAGAACTACTTTACCTATATAATGAGTCAGTCAAAGAGGCCAGATCCTCTTACTTCAATAATCTTATAAATCGCCATAAAAATAATTCAAGAATTCTATTTGATACCATCAACAGTATTGTTTCTCCTCCAACCCAGCATGCTCTGTTGCTCTCTGATGAAGATTGTAATACTTTCCTAAATTACTTTGTAAATAAGGTGATGGACTTGAAATCTAAAATTTCCTCAAGTGCCTCCCCTTATGAAGACACCCCTTGCTGTCTTGGATCATTTACCTCCTTTTCTCCAATCACACTAAATGACTTAATTATAGTTTTAGGTAAAATGAAATCCTCTTCATGCTCTGTGGATATATTACCTCACTCTGTTCTCTCTGGGTCTATCACCAGCATTGGCCCCACTTTACTATCCATCATCAACAGTTCACTGAGGCAAGGCTGTGTTCCATCTCATTTTAAACATGCTGAGGTAACTCCTCTGTTAAAAAAACAGAACCTTGATCCTAGCTCTGCTAGTAATTACCGACCTATCTCAAAATTGCCATTTTTAAGTAAATTACTTGAAAAAATTGTTGAAAACCAGTTCAGGTCTCTATTATGTAAACTAAACATCCTTGACCCTTTTCAGTCTGGCTTTCAAAAGCAGCACTCTACAGAGACCGCTCTCCTAAGAGTCTATAATGATCTGTTAATGGCATCTGACGCAGGGAATTGTTCTGTGATCATCTTGCTTGATCTTAGTGCTGCCTTTGACACACAAAATCCTACTTAACAGGCTCAAGATTCTGGCTGGTATATCTGGCTCTGCCCTAGACTGGTTTTCTTCCTACTTATCAGACAGGACCTTTTCTGTTAGGACTGACAGGTTCACCTCTGACATTGCTGCCCTGACCTGTGGGGTCCCACAGGGTTCAGTTTTAGGTCCATTACTATTTTCTTTTTATATGCTTCCTTTAGCTGGTATCATTCAATCTTTTAGCGACCTGTCTTATCATTTTTATGCTGATGACATTCAGCTCCATATGTCTTTTAAGCCTCACCAGCTGGATAGGCTGTCCACCCTAGTCCAGTGCTTAACCCAGGTTTCTGATTGGCTTTCAAGCAACTACCTCGTTCTAAATACTAACAAGACCGAGACCATGATCATAGCTCCTCCTGAGCTACATTCTAAAATTAGTCAGGTTCTTGCCTCTTTCTGTCCATCTGTCAAGTCAAATATTCGAAATCTCGGAGTAATGTTTGACTCTTCTCTGGGCCTCGACTCTCATGTAAAATCTTTGTCTCGTTCCTGTTTCTATCATTTAAGAAACATCTCTAAACTGCGACATATGGTTTCCTCAGCTGAACTGCAAAAACTAATTCATGCATTTGTGTCATCACGCTTAGATTACTGTAATTCCCTGTTTACTAGCTTGGATAAATCATCTCTCTCTCGCCTCCAGGCAATACAAAACGCAGCAGCCAGACTATTAACTCGTTCTACCAAGCGTGTTCACATCACTCCCATCTTATATTCTTTACATTGGCTCCCAATTGAGTTTAGAATTCGCTTTAAAATTCTTGTTTTAACATACAGAGCACTAAATGGCCAGGCCCCAGATTATTTATCCAAGCTTCTTATAAAATACACTTCTGCTCGTCATCTCCGCTCACAGACTCAGAGTCTCTTAGTTGTTCCCCGTACACGACTGAAGACAAAAGGGGACAGAGCCTTCCAGTCTGTTGCACCAAGGCTGTGGAACAATTTACCTCTACAGTTACGTTTGCTTGACTCTGTGGATTGTTTTAAAAAACAGTTAAAAACCTTTCTGTTTAAACAAGCCTTTTGTTGATCTCTTCATATTTTATATTTTTACATTATTTACATGTGATCTTTTATATTGTGTACATTGTCTATTGATTTTATTGTTTATTTTAATATTTATGTACAGCGCTTTGTGATGGTCTATCTGTGAAAAGCGCTTAATAAATAAAGTTTACTTACTTACTTACTTATGCTTAGTTATGTCCATGTCTCATCTCCAGTCCCCTTTTCCCTCTGTATGTATTCACAGTGTACGTGTTCCTCGTCGGTTCGTCATGTTCAGTCATGTTAAGTCTGCGTGTCTTATTCCTAGCACGGGGCGCCCACAGAAACGCAAAGCAGGAGATGAAGCATAGCTGAATATGTTTCCAAACCAACTTCATTGTAAGCCAAAGACTAGAAAATATGGTGAAGCATATCTTCCCTTTGGCTTCACCTGCACAAGTGCCAAGGTAGGTCTCCCCTGCAGAATTGGTTTTCCCTTTGTCGGGAGCACGCGCTGGGCTCTCCAAATCACGGACAAACAGTATCCCACATTTTTGATTTTTAGTTCACAAACACTTGTTGTAATGACTAACTACTCCTGACATTTTGGAGATGTTAGCTCTTTATACAGTAAAGTTACAGCGGGATAAAAATAATATCAGGCTGATCCTGCCACGATTTGTTCCCCTGGTTCAAATCACAGACAAACAGTATCCCACAGCTGTTTATGTTTTTAAACCCATTTTGCACAGAGAGGCATTTTTTGAAAAATGTATTGATCGCAATGTTGAATATTATTACACAGGAAAAAAAACAATTACATGTAAAATAATCACACCGTGACACCTCTGCCTTTGTAAATGGAGGGACAGTAACTGCGTGTAAAAACTGCAGATAGTCAGATTAACAGTATTTCGTCTCTATCTGCCATTCTGCAATTCATCTCATGTAAACAATAACATGGCGCACAGCGTGACGTGAAAAAAGGCACAAACCTTTGACGTTGCGTGACGAACTCTGTATTCCTCGTCCACACGTAAACGCAAAAAAGGAGTTTTAAAAAATCTCTGTTTTCGGTGATTCGAAACGCTGTTTACGTGTGGACGTAGCATAAAAGAGTTAATAGTTTATTTTATTACTGCCTGTAATTTATTGCAGATTACTTGTATTTGCTTAATTGTTTACTAAATGTTTGAGGTGTGAAGTAAACCGCAATGGAGCAAAATATGGGTGTGTGTGGTTGGAGGACGTGTTAGTGCGTGTGCGTCACGCACGGGGGGGGGGGGCCTTTGTTTTACAAGGGCCCCCCTTGTAAAACAAAGGGGGGCCCAGGAAAAAAAGTTTGGGAACCACTGCCCTAGAGGAACTTCAGAATCATCCCTGGCTCAAATGACTTATTGATGCCAAACAAAACAGGGTCACAGAGCAGAAGCTCTAACAGAGCCTGAGTCAGCCTGAGTTATGAATACAGTTGTGGTCTAATGTTTTGTCAGTGGTACAAAGTTTGCTTTTGTGCACTTTGCCACTTCAGTTTGTATTTAGAGCCACAACTGTATACACAACAGACCGAACATGCTCAGCTTTGCCAAAGCTTGCAGGAATTGGAGTTTAATTTGATCAATGAATTATTTCCGAATCAACAAAAAAATGGGCAAATGTAAAGAAATGTATCAATCAGGGAATTAGTAGCAACATTAATTGGACAATCTAAATTTGTTGGTTAATTATTAAATGAATCTGGATAACTCATCCTGCATCTCCTGTGATTTTAAGTCACTGATATTGATTTATTAACGATTATTTGTTTGTACTAATGCGTCACAATTTCCTTGAACGTTAAAGGGTCTGGATTTCTTCTCTTAAGCGCCTCAGGGTGATCATCCTGTCCTGTCAGACTAAGAAATGCAGTTGTGAGTTTTTCATTGCTTCGCCTGCACAAAATACCTAGGCACCAAAAATGGTCCAGCTCTCTCCTGCTGTCCTGTTGTATAAGGCGCACACAATTCACCGTGATGAGAGGATAACTTTTGTCACTGCTCCTGTCCTTGATCCTCTGAGCCACTTAAACACCAAACTACTTGTGCGCTGTAGGGGCTTTTCTAATGGTCGTGCTAAGGAGTCCTTTCCCTCCCATCAGTTGCAGAATGCACTCAGAGTTGTACAACACTGGTGTAAATATCAAGATGATGCAACTTTGAACATATTTAGGTCAACAGACTTTTGACTAAAGTAAGAAGAAAAGTGAATCTAACAAATAATATGAATTGGTGTTAAATAGTTACTAGTTACTAGACAGTAACTAGGCCAGGGGATGCTAATCACCTGCCAAGGGATATTAGTGACTGACTTATTGATGCTAGTTAATAGCTTAGGTATTCTATGTGGTAACCTGGCAAGTAATCACTTGCCTTAAAAGTCTCGCCAGTCCCCTAGGGACACTTGTTGGTGGTATTTATTTGTTCATGTTACAGGCCTTGCTGTAGTGGGCGTGACCACAGATTACAATCCTGTAAAACAGGAGAGATAATGAACAGAGGAAATTTGTTCTTGTTCAGTTTCCCTTTCAGGTGAGGTAACTCTGGGTTGCTCTGACATATAATATGTGTATTTGTTTTCTGACTCTCTCTGGATTCCTCTGCAGCTGATATGTTGCTCTCAGATTCACTGTTTGATGCTGAGCTTGTGGTGACATATGACATCAATCTGCATGCATATATGACATCATACTGTATGCATATATGACATCATACTGTATGCATATATGACATCAATCTGCATGCATATATGACATCACACTGTATGCCTGACCTGACATCAATCTGCATGCATATATGACATCACACTGTATGCCTGACCTGACATCAATCTGTATGCCTATATGACATCTTACTGTATGCATATATGACATCATACCGTATGCATATATGACATCATACTGTATGCATATATGACATCATACCGTATGCATATATGACATCATACTGTATGCCTATATGACATCACACTGTATGCCAGACCTGACATCAATCTGTATGCCTATATGACATCTTACTGTATGCATATATGACATCATACTGTATGCATATATGACATCATACCGTATGCATATATGACATCATACTGTATGCCTATATGACATCAAACCGAGAGAATGAGTCTGCATCGATGTTCACCTTCCCCGGCCTGTATTTGACATCAAACCTGAAATCTGCCAGCTCACCTACCCAGCGGTGGCCTACTGCATTCAGCTTTGCAGTACTCATCACATATGTGAGGGGATTATTGTCTGTATAGACCAGGGGTGAGCCAGCATTTTTCCAAATACAGCAGCGCTAACCAACATCATTTTTTCAAGCAATATAGAAACTATTTTATATATTACCTTTTTTAAACATCCCATTTTTCTTTCTAATGTCATTAAAACAAGTTTGCACATTTGTATAACAACAGTCAGACCTCCAGATCTTTTAAGCGTTCAGTTTTTTTCTCAGTGTCACACATAGATTAGTTTTCGTCTCTTTTAATAAGAAAGTCAAATCTTCAAACCCTAAAGCAATCTTTGTTTCTTTCAATCATTCCAATATTTTTCATCTCCTGTAATATAATTGCTGTTAACCAGGGCTTAGCTACTCTGATCCACAGTGATTTTGGGGGTGTGGATACTTGTTTTTTTTCACAGGTGCAGAGCCTTTTTCTACAAAATTACGAATAAACTGCACTTTTTAAAAGTACCATTAACATTAATGTAGACTGACAAGTAACTCAACATTTAACACAGTGATCAGTAGAGAAGAAGGAAAATAACCCATTTTACAATTTCTAGTTCAGATCAAAATTATTGTTCTGATTAAGGAAACAGTAAATCTGGCCACATTATTGTCCCGATCCTCCAATTTTCCCTTTCCAATGTGACGAAATAAAATTCAACCTTTTTAAATAAAAGCAGATGCACACCCAGATATTTCTTACAGTAAGAATCCTCCAACAACCTTTCAAAAGAAACATTTTTTGTCTTTCCTTAATTTTTAGACCAACTGAATCCACAAACCTGAAGCTGCAGACCCCAAACTAACCAAATTTAATGTTTCCTTAATCAGCACAGTAATTTTTAACTCTTTGTGTGTTATGTTTACTCACAGTTTTGATGCTTGCTTCTTCGACTTGATCCATGATTGGCTCTGCACCATCGCTCTGCTGTTTTCTCTCTCCTCATGCTTCTCCTTTATGCATCCTGTCCTCAGATATAATCCAACCAGCTGCCTCCTTGTTTCCTTCTTGACTTGTATTCGCAAAATTTCCAGTTAAATTAAGAGAAATCCAGAAAAGTTTTCCTGCTTCAAAAGCTCTTCCAATTGCCTGTCTTCTTGTCCTCCTTTAAATGTGCATTTTTGTATATTTGTATTTATTTGACTTCATATTGCCATGACAACATAACACAGAGCATCTTGGTAGATTAAAGCAGGGAGTTCTGTCCTCTGCAGAAATGCTGGTGTTCCATAGTGATGTAAAAGTATGTTAATAATCTTTAAACAGACACTCACTGATCCTGTAAGAGCAGGAATTTAACTACAAACCCTCTTAGTCCCCATCAGTATCATTCATTCTGCTCTGCCGCAATGGTCACAGTGGCTGGTTTAAGTACGTTTGCCCCATAGAAAGCCACTGATGTTCAGTGAGCCCCTTTGATACATATTTAGACCTTCATAATTTTCAGGGTGCATGAGTGTTATATCTCCATCTCATCCTAAATATTTTGCCAACATGTAAAAGGCATACGTCCACAAGATTTTGATTTCTTTAATTTTAATTTAAACTTGTTTTATTCTGTGTTGCATGTTTTGAATAATCTTCTTCAGAGTAGACTTTTGGTGTAAGCTGATAGTGAATGAAAAAAACTATAAAAAGCTGCTGTGGTTTTAATTTTCCAAGAGAGGTAATGCACATAATGCAGAGACGAGCACACGGGGGATATCCAAATTCTAGGAAGGCAGCCTGCTGCTGTACACAGGCACATCCTTCTCAGTCATAGTTCTTAACAAGTTGACTGTTTTCTCAAACCACACAAAGAGTGCTGTTTCCATTCTGGGAAGTCTACTCATTGGTGTAGGCAGCTCTTCAAATTATAAGTAGCTATATATGAGCAGCTATATTAGCTTTGACTTAACATATGTTAAATAGTATACTTTCCTCTTTTAAAATTTATGATGGCTCAAAATTCAAACCTTACAAATTAAAACCCTGAATCATCACCACTTGTGTGAACTACAAGGGTGCCATCATTTTTCTTTTCAATCCATTAAGTACCACATTTTACACACTGAGCAAGAAAGGAAGTAAGCTCTTCATGGTGACCCCAGGAATTTTAATGTATCACTTTCTAGCATACGGCTGACACTGCTCGACATCTTACAGTGCAGT
Source organism: Pelmatolapia mariae (assembly GCF_036321145.2). Lineage (NCBI taxonomy): Eukaryota > Metazoa > Chordata > Actinopteri > Cichliformes > Cichlidae > Pelmatolapia > Pelmatolapia mariae. The sequence goes on along the minus strand of NC_086238.1, from coordinate 25,618,128 downwards.
ATAAGAGTCCCGCCACAAGGAGACACTGAAGGCTTTCAAACCAACAGTTTCTGCTTCCAAAGCGGCGCCAACCGTCACCACCGATCATCGTACTTATGTAACACAGACCATGGATGCATGTTTGAGTTGATACATCACTTAAAGCCACCACTGTTCAGGCATCACATCTGTCCATTAGGTTTCCCTTTAATACACAACATTTTTATCCCTGGGTACTAACTTTTTTGTTGTTGTTGACTGTTTATTTATTTGTTTGTTTGTTTGTCCGATGCTCCTTTTGCACTGCTAAATAGGCTGTAGCCAACATGATTTATAAAGGGATTATAAAACTAAGAAATTACTGCATTATTTTACCTACTCCTATTAAACTCACTTTCCTAAAAACTGATTGCAGCTTCTGCTTTGTGATGTCAATGTTATGTCTCTAAATGATTTCATATCATTCACGGGAGATATGCTTGACAAATGAGAAGTTAACAAGTCACTGCTACAAGCTGAATCAATTCATTGGGGCGACCTGCGTGTTGTGTTGCATTGTCTGATTTGGTCATAGTGTGTAAACACGTCTAGAGGCCACTGTTGTATAGCTGCTGCAAACTGAATGTGCCCGTACCAGAGGTTATACTTAAAATGGCAGCTGTCAGGAAGTCTCTTTGGACATTTGTGTTCGCCCTTTATGAAATAGATATGTTGTATTACAAGGTACTAATGCACCCTTGCATTGGTAAAATGAATTCTGTTAGAATAGCTGATACGCCCTCACAGAAGATTTATTTTGACCTTTCTAAAGCCTTCTTTAAAATTTAGAAAATAAAATGAAAACAGGCATATCAAAACAAGCCTACTAGAAATACTACTCTGTATTACATCCTAACACTTGGCTAAATCCTAATATGTAATTCTGGTTTAATAGTTTATTACACTAAATGCACACAGATGTTTTACTTTGGCAGGAGCTTAAACAACTGAGTTGAATTAACACAAGTTATTCATATTCAATAAACCTGTGCAATTTGTGTTGATAAAATATGATTGAAACATGTTTTGGTGAAGTAATTTGAGCTCTTGGAATATTTTAATCCTTCATAATTTTCACACTTTATTCCAACACTATTCAGTGGCAAACAAACAAAACCGTACATTTTCTGAAATATTTGTGGGTTTTTCTCGTTTGTTTTTATACTACTTAAACACTAAAGTGACCCTCCAATGTGATGACAGTGCCAGCAGTGGCCCACAGCTCATTTAATGCTTTCTCCTAATTGGCTCATAATAGTCTCGCATATGTATGAACTATGTAGGCTATCTCTATTTTAAAATAATGACTGGGCAATGAGAGCATCTCCTCACGGTGTACTTTACTGACAACAGGACAACAGGGAATAGAGAGAACTGACTGAGGACTTTGTCAACTGGTGCCAGCAGAACCACTTCCAGATCAACACTCCGAAAACCAGCGAGCAGGTAGTGGACTCCACCTACACCAGTGAACATCCAGAGAATGGGCATTAAGATAGCTGACTCATATAAGTGATCTAACCAATAAACTGATCTGGAGTAACAACAGAGAGTCCATCTACACAAAAGGATAGAGACGGTTGTATTTGCAACAGAGAAGTCTTTTGGAAGGGAGCAGGGAGAGCTCCTGAAGACCTTCTAGGACTCTGTGGTGGTATTGTCCATGTTTTATGGTGTGGTCTGCTGGGGATAGGAAGAAACTGAACAGGTTGATCAAGAAAACTAGCTCTGTTCTTGGATGCCCTCTTGACCCAGTGGAGGTAGTTATCTCTGTCAGATAACAGCTCCCACCCCATACAGGCCACCCTGACAACACTAACCTGTTTTCCCTCCAGTGATAGGCTGCTGGCCCCAACTGACCGAGTGCTCAGTGAATACCTCAGGCAGCAGAAACCCAAGAAAGAGGAGGGAGACGAGGAACCATCATGGAAGGACAGGCCCCTGCACGGTATGTACCACCGGCAGATAGAGGAGGTGGCTGATATCCAGAAATCCTACCAGTGGCTGGACAAAGCTGGACTGAAAGACAGCACAGAGGCACTAATCATGGCAGCACAAGAACAAGCTCTGAGTACAAGATCCATAGAGGCTGGGGTCTATCACACCAGGCAAGACCCCAGGTGCAGGCTGTGTAAAGATGCCCCAGAGACAATCCAGCACATAACAGCAGGGTGCAAGATGCTAGCAGGCAAGGCATACATGGAACGCCATAACCAAGTGGCCGGCATAGTGTACAGGAACATCTGTGCCGAGTATAACCTGGAAGTCCCGAGGTCAAAATGGGAGATGCCCCCAAGGGTGATGGAGAATGACCGAGCTAAGATCCTGTGGGACTTCCAGATACAGACGGACAAAATGGTGGTGGCTAACCAACCGGACATAGTGGTGGTAGACAAACAGAAGACGACGGCTGTAGTGATCGATGTAGCGGTTCCGAATGACAGCAATATCAGGAAGAAGGAACACAAGAAGCTGGAGAAATACCAAGGGCTCAGAGAAGAGCTCGAGAGGATGTGGAGGGTGAAGGTAACGGTGGTCCCCGTGGTAATCGGAGCACTAGGTGCGGTGACTCCCAAGCTAGGCGAGTGGCTCCAGCAGATCCCGGGAACAACATCGGAGATCTCTGTCCAGAAGATCGCAGTCATAGGAACAGCGAAGACACTGCGCAGGACCCTCAAGCTCCCAGGCCTCTGGTAGAGGACCCGAGCTTGAAGGATAAACCGCCCGCAGGGGCGTGCTGGGTGTTTTTTATATACACACATATACATATATACATACGCCCTGCCCGTGATCAGGTACCCTGCTGGGGTAATAGGCTGGCCAAAGGAGGAGATAGAAGCCACTGACATAAAGACAAGAAAGCCCCTTACCATGCATGGAGGGTTTCACCCCAAGTCCAGCATCCTGAGGCTGTACGCTAAGTGGAAGGAAGGAGGCCGGGGACTGGTGAGTGTCAGCACCACAGTCCAGGATGAGGCCTCCTCCTGTTTCACTGACATATATCCATCACCAGAGGGCTCCACCGACCTGCCTGCTGACATCAGAGCACACCCCTGTGTCATGTGACCTGGCTGGAGTTGCAAAGCTGGACTCAGACCTCAGGAAGAGAGATTTTTATCAGTCAGCTGGCAGATGACACAGTGCTCTTCCTTAAAGATGTTTCTCAGGTTTCAGTTGCAATCAGCACCCTTGAGTCTTTCTCCAGAGCATCGGGCCTCTTCCTAAACCGCAATAAGTGTGAACTGCTACCAGTGAACAAGTGTACCGTGTCCTATGTTTCCGGTATCCCAGTGAAAAGTTGTGTAATATATTTGGGAATCGTTATTACCAAGGATATGAATTCTAGGAACGCTCTAAACGTTAACGCTATCATCAACAAAACTCAAAATGTCCTCAACTTTTAAAAAACATGAATCCAAACCCGACAATTAAAATATCTGACATTTATTTTTACACTACATGTTGTTTAGATGAGTTTTTCATATGTGTTTGGTAATATTTGACCTTTCTTCATTATGAAACAATAATCAGAGAAAGGTCTACACAGATTAGTCTTAATATGAAACATTAGAAAGCACAGCAGTGTTATTGCAGCCCCGCCCTCACATTGTGAGCAATGCTGTGACGTTTCTCAGTTACAATAATGTGACATAACTTCTGCCAAGCAGCTTCTGTGTTTGGTAGCGTTGGTGTCACTGTGTCTGTAAACATGATAACTGGAAACAGGCATGTAGAGCGGCCCAGTGTTAACAATCCAGTCAAAGTTTGCCTGACATCCACTGAGGTCATCAAAGTCCGTCCACCGTCTTTCACTTATCAGGGTCGTGGGGGGCTGGAGCCTATCACAGCTGTCATAGGGCGAGAGGCGGGGTCCACCCTGGTTCCACAGGTCGCCAGCCCGTGGCAGGGCTAACACACAGACACCCATTCACACCGATCCCCACTAACTGCATGTCTTTAGACTGTGGGAGGAAGCAGGAGAGAACATGCAAACTGCACGCAAAGACCCCGGCCTGATGAGGTTAGGGTTCTGAGTTCGATACCCTAACCTGGAACTGAACTCAGGACAGAGGAAGGGATGGGTGATGTTCATGTGTGCCCAGGTGTATGATGTGGCTCTTTGCGGTGACACAGTAAAAAATGTGGCTCTTTGTCTCTGACTGGTTGGCTGCCCCAGCCCTGGCCCTTCATGTATTTCAGTAATGTCTTTTTCTCCCGTCTCCTCCTCTTGTTTACATGTTTTCCCCTTGTGACCCATTCCTTCTGTCACGTGTGTTTTCCCCCCAGCCATCATGTTCTGTTTGTGCTTAGTTATGTCCATGTAAATGAAACTTAAAGAATCTTTGGCTCACGTCTTCATCTGGATGGTACAGCATAACCAGGTTAAGTCATCTCTAAAAAAAAAAGATATTTTTGAGTGTTTTTCAGTGTTTTTAATTATTTGTTTTAATTTTGTTTATTTTTCATTGTTCAATGTGGCCTGGTAAGCATTTTGTCAATATATATTTCATAAGGTCATCGTTAAATATTTACAAGAAATCAGGCATTATACAGTGTGTAAACTTCAGTGCAGTGTGATTTGGATGCTCAGCAGAAAATGTAGCCAGACATCAGCTGGGTTTAGATACATTTCAGATAAGATAACCCTTGTTAGTCCCAGAGTTGGGAAATTCAAATTGTTACTGCAGCAGAGGACACAAGGCAGGAACAAATGAACACATGCAGCATACCTAACAGCAATAATGCTATGCAAAAATAGAAGAAATATAGACCAAGAAATAGATATGTACTTATATATGTAAGTTTATATATCTATATCTATCTATCTATATATAGATCTATATACATATATATATATATGATGCAATAATACAGATTACTAGTAGGAGAAGAATGAAACATTTCATAGTGCAGTGTTTGGGTGTTAATAGGTATTAACAGGTATTGCACACTGATTTATGTAAAGACCCCAGTGTGTGCATATGTGGTGTACATTCACTGCTGTTGTGCAGTGTACAGTCTGACAGCAGCTGGAGGGAAAAGCCTCCAAAATCTCCCCTTTGCACACTGTGGGTGCAGCAGCCTATCACTGGAGGGAAAACAGGTTAGTGTTGTCAGGGTGGCCTGTATGGGGTGGGAGCTGTTATCTGACAGAGATAACTACCTCCACTGGGTCAAGAGGGCATCCAAGAACAGAGCTAGTTTTCTTGATCAACCTGTTCAGTTTCTTCCTATCCCCAGCAGACCACACCATAAAACATGGACAATACCACCACAGAGTCCTAGAAGGTCTTCAGGAGCTCTCCCTGCTCCCTTCCAAAAGACTTCTCTGTTGCAAATACAACCGTCTCTATCCTTTTGTGTAGATGGACTCTCTGTTGTTACTCCAGATCAGTTTATTGGTTAGATCACTTATATGAGTCAGCTATCTTAATGCCCATTCTCTGGATGTTCACTGGTGTAGGTGGAGTCCACTACCTGCTCGCTGGTTTTCGGAGTGTTGATCTGGAAGTGGTTCTGCTGGCACCAGTTGACAAAGTCCTCAGTCAGTTCTCTGTATTCCCTGTTGTCCTGTTGTCAGTAAAGTACACCGTGAGGAGATGCTCTCATTGCCCACTCATTATTTTAAAATAGAGATAGCCTACATAGTTCATACATATGCAAGACTATTATGAGCCAATTAGGAGAAAGCATTAAATGAGCTGTGGGCCACTGCTGGCACTGTCATCACATTGGAGGGTCACTTTAGTGTTTAAGTAGTATAAAAACAAACGAGAAAAACCCACAAATATTTCAGAAAATGTACGGTTTTGTTTGTTTGCCACTGAATAGTGTTGGAATAAAGTGTGAAAATTATGAAGGATTAAAATATTCCAAGAGCTCAAATTACTTCACCAAAACATGTTTCAATCATATTTTATCAACACAAATTGCACAGGTTTATTGAATATGAATAACTTGTGTTAATTCAACTCAGTTGTTTAAGCTCCTGCCAAAGTAAAACATCTGTGTGCATTTAGTGTAATAAACTATTAAACCAGAATTACATATTAGGATTTAGCCAAGTGTTAGGATGTAATACAGAGTAGTATTTCTAGTAGGCTTGTTTTGATATGCCTGTTTTCATTTTATTTTCTAAATTTTAAAGAAGGCTTTAGAAAGGTCAAAATAAATCTTCTGTGAGGGCGTATCAGCTATTCTAACAGAATTTATTTTACCAATGCAAGGGTGCATTAGTACCTTGTAATACAACATATCTATTTCATAAAGGGCGAACACAAATTTCCAAAGAGACTTCCTGACAGCTGCCATTTTAAGTATAACCTCTGGTACGGGCACATTCAGTTTGCAGCAGCTATGCAACAGTGGCCTCTAGAGGTGTTTACACACTATGACCAAATCAGACAATGCAACACAACACACAGGTCGCCCCAATGAATTGATTCAGCTTGTAGCAGTGACTTGTTAACTTCTCATTTGTCAAGCATATCTCCCATGAATGATATGAAATCATTTAGAGACATAACATTGACATCACAAAGCAGAAGCTGCAATCAGTTTTTAGGAAAGTGAGTTTAATAGGAGTAGGTAAAATAATGCAGTAATTTCTTAGTTTTATAATCCCTTTATAAATCATGTTGGCTACAGCCTATTTAGCAGTGCAAAAGGAGCATCGGACAAACAAACAAACGAATAAATAAACAGTCAACAACAACAAAAAAGTTAGTACCCAGGGATAAAAATGTTGTGTATGAAAGGGAAACCTAATGGACAGATGTGATGCCTGAACAGTGGTGGCTTTAAGTGATGTATCAACTCAAACATGCATCCATGGTCTGTGTTACATAAGTACGATGATCGGTGGTGACGGTTGGCGCCGCTTTGGAAGCAGAAACTGTTGGTTTGAAAGCCTTCAGTGTCTCCTTGTGGCGGGACTCTTATACTGCACTGTAAGATGTCGAGCAGTGTCAGCCGTATGCTAGAAAGTGATACATTAAAATTCCTGGGGTCACCATGAAGAGCTTACTTCCTTTCTTGCTCAGTGTGTAAAATGTGGTACTTAATGGATTGAAAAGAAAAATGATGGCACCCTTGTAGTTCACACAAGTGGTGATGATTCAGGGTTTTAATTTGTAAGGTTTGAATTTTGAGCCATCATAAATTTTAAAAGAGGAAAGTATACTATTTAACATATGTTAAGTCAAAGCTAATATAGCTGCTCATATATAGCTACTTATAATTTGAAGAGCTGCCTACACCAATGAGTAGACTTCCCAGAATGGAAACAGCACTCTTTGTGTGGTTTGAGAAAACAGTCAACTTGTTAAGAACTATGACTGAGAAGGATGTGCCTGTGTACAGCAGCAGGCTGCCTTCCTAGAATTTGGATATCCCCCGTGTGCTCGTCTCTGCATTATGTGCATTACCTCTCTTGGAAAATTAAAACCACAGCAGCTTTTTATAGTTTTTTTCATTCACTATCAGCTTACACCAAAAGTCTACTCTGAAGAAGATTATTCAAAACATGCAACACAGAATAAAACAAGTTTAAATTAAAATTAAAGAAATCAAAATCTTGTGGACGTATGCCTTTTACATGTTGGCAAAATATTTAGGATGAGATGGAGATATAACACTCATGCACCCTGAAAATTATGAAGGTCTAAATATGTATCAAAGGGGCTCACTGAACATCAGTGGCTTTCTATGGGGCAAACGTACTTAAACCAGCCACTGTGACCATTGCGGCAGAGCAGAATGAATGATACTGATGGGGACTAAGAGGGTTTGTAGTTAAATTCCTGCTCTTACAGGATCAGTGAGTGTCTGTTTAAAGATTATTAACATACTTTTACATCACTATGGAACACCAGCATTTCTGCAGAGGACAGAACTCCCTGCTTTAATCTACCAAGATGCTCTGTGTTATGTTGTCATGGCAATATGAAGTCAAATAAATACAAATATACAAAAATGCACATTTAAAGGAGGACAAGAAGACAGGCAATTGGAAGAGCTTTTGAAGCAGGAAAACTTTTCTGGATTTCTCTTAATTTAACTGGAAATTTTGCGAATACAAGTCAAGAAGGAAACAAGGAGGCAGCTGGTTGGATTATATCTGAGGACAGGATGCATAAAGGAGAAGCATGAGGAGAGAGAAAACAGCAGAGCGATGGTGCAGAGCCAATCATGGATCAAGTCGAAGAAGCAAGCATCAAAACTGTGAGTAAACATAACACACAAAGAGTTAAAAATTACTGTGCTGATTAAGGAAACATTAAATTTGGTTAGTTTGGGGTCTGCAGCTTCAGGTTTGTGGATTCAGTTGGTCTAAAAATTAAGGAAAGACAAAAAATGTTTCTTTTGAAAGGTTGTTGGAGGATTCTTACTGTAAGAAATATCTGGGTGTGCATCTGCTTTTATTTAAAAAGGTTGAATTTTATTTCGTCACATTGGAAAGGGAAAATTGGAGGATCGGGACAATAATGTGGCCAAATTTACTGTTTCCTTAATCAGAACAATAACTTTGATCTGAACTAGAAATTGTAAAATGGGTTATTTTCTTTCTTCTCTACTGATCACTGTGTTAAATGTTGAGTTACTTGTCAGTCTACATTAATGTTAATGGTACTTTTAAAAAGTGCAGTTTATTCGTAATTTTGTAGAAAAAGGCTCTGCACCTGTGAAAAAAAACAAGTATCCACACCCCCAAAATCACTGTGGATCAGAGTAGCTAAGCCCTGGTTAACTGCAATTATATTACAGGAGATGAAAAATATTGGAATGATTGAAAGAAACAAAGATTGCTTTAGGGTTTGAAGATTTGACTTTCTTATTGAAAGAGACGAAAACTAATCTATGTGTGACACTGAGAAAAAAACTGAACGCTTAAAAGATCTGGAGGTCTGACTGTTGTTATACAAATGTGCAAACTTGTTTTAATGACATTAGAAAGAAAAATGGGATGTTTAAAAAGGTAATATATAAAATAGTTTCTATATTACTTGAAAAAATGATGTTGGTTAGCGCTGCTGTATTTGGAAAAATGCTGGGTCACCCCTGGTCTATACAGACAATAATCCCCTCACATATGTGATGAGTACTGCAAAGCTGAATGCAGTAGGCCACCGCTGGGTAGGTGAGCTGGCAGATTTCAGGTTTGATGTCAAATACAGGCCGGGGAAGGTGAACATCGATGCAGACTCATTCTCTCGGTTTCCACTTGACATTGACACCTACCTCACAAAGTGTACTGAAGAGCTGACGAGAGAGGCCATTCAGGCTACATGGGAGGGTTGTGAGTCTGCAAAGAGACAAGATGCTGCATATGTCGCTGCCCTGTGCCTAACATGCCCAGCCAGAGACACCTGTGAACATGTCACCATTGCAGCCTGTCACAGTGACCTGGTAAAATCCCAAAGGAAGGATCCCTCTATCAGTTAACTTATCAAACTGAAAGAAACAAAATCAGTAATAACTAATGATGGCAGAAGGAGAGCCAGTGGCCCTGTGAGAGAGCTTATGCACGAGTGGGGAAAGCTTCATATGGAAAATCAGCTGCAACATCGTACAGCGGCTCAGCGAAGGCAGCTTGTGCTGCCAGCACAATATCATCTCCTAGTGCTTAAACATCTCCATGATGACTTGGGTCACGCAGGGCAGAGAGGGTCATTCACTTGGCACGGGACCGTTTCTACTGGCCTTTTATGAAGAAGGACATTGAGGCGTATGTGACCAGAAAACACCCCTGCATTAAGCAAAAGAAACCAGTCAAACACATCAGTAACCCTACGACACCTGGCTGGAGCTGCTCACTCAAGGACAACACCATGCCATCCAAATGGCAACCCAGCTGAGCGATCTAATTGGACATTTCTTCAAATGCTAAGGACACTGGAGGAGAAGGCAAAGAGCAGCTGGAAAGAGCATCTGCCTCAGATACTACATGCATACAACTGCACCAGGCATGAGGAAACAGACTTTTCACCCCACTACCTCATGTTTGGTCGACACCCCCGTCTCCTAGTAGACTTCATTTTTGGCCTGTTAGCCAGAGATGGGACTGAAACACCTCAGAGCTATGCTAAAAAGTGGGTTTTGTGGATGGAAGAGGCTTATCGTATTGCAGCTGAGAACAGCCAGCACTCTAGTGCAAGGGTTAAGAAGAACTATGATCATCACACACAGAACACAGTCACTCTCCAACCTGGTGAGACAGTGTCCTAGTCTGTAACATGAGTGAGAGGGGAGGACCTGGAAAATTGAGACCTTACTGGGAGCAAACTGTGTATGTCGTCAAACAACAAGTGAGTGACAGTCCCATTTACAAAATGTGTTCAGAGACGTAATGTGTTTACTTCATAGAAATCTCCTACACCTCGTGAAAGACCTACCTGTTGACCACTGGGGGACCACTACCACGTAGAGGGAACCAAAAGAAAAGAAGTCATCGTGTTGGGAGACGTGACTGGTTGGAGACACCTGAAAGCAGTGACTGTGAAAACTCTGAAACAGCCAGAGTACAGTACTGGCTTAGAGTATCACCACAAGCTCAGCATCAAACAGTGAATATGAGAGCAACAATCCGGTTTGGATCTTGCACTTGTGTCCATCCCATTTACCTCGTGCCGCTGGGCCGTGACAGATGTCATATATGGCATACAGCTTGGTGTCATTTATGTCATACAGCCTTGTCTCATGTATGCACTCAGCTTGAAGTCCTGGAACGAGACAGCTTGATATCATATATGCATTCAGATTGATGTCATATAGGCATTCAGATTGATGTCATATAGGCATACAGATTGATGTCATATAGGCATACAGTATGATGTCATATAGGCATACAGTATGATGTCATATAGGCATACAGATTGATGTCAGGACAGGCATACAGTATGATGTCATATATGCATACAGTATGATGTCGTATGATGTCATATATGCATACAGTATGATGTCATATATGCATACAGTATGATGTCATATAGGCATACAGATTGATGTCAGGTCTGGCATACAGTGTGATGTCATATAGGCATACAGTATGATGTCATATATGCATACAGTATGATGTCATATATGCATACAGTATGATGTCGTATGATGTCATATATGCATACAGTATGATGTCATATAGGCATACAGATTGATGTCAGGTCAGGCATACAGTGTGATGTCATATGTGCATGCAGATTGATGTCATATGTCACCACAAGCTCAGCATCAAACAGTGAATCTGAGAGCAACATATCAGCTGCAGAGGAATCCAGAGAGAGTCAGAAAACAAATACACATGTGCGCTGCTTTTCGGTCTGGTTACTACCGTTTATGTCAGACACCGGTACCCATCCCTACTGATGACCATATTCTCTTAACCTTAAAAAGATATGTTGATATGTCCAAAAAAGATAAAGATGTGTCCAGATTTAATTCCATTTCCTCACTTAAAGTGGAAAAAAGTGTCAGGGTGGGGGGACTGATTGAACTGTGATTGTGGAATTTGCCTCACACAGGTGCGTTCACTATTGCTTGTTTGAGAATACTGCTGTATATATACAAATGCTGACTGCATAAACAAACTGTTGTACATATATTTTTAGAATTATCTGAATATATTAAGAAAAAGACAATAAAAAACAATGACTTGCAGCATCAAGCGGAGGACTTTAATCTTCTCTGGGTCTTGTTTACAAGTTTGGGGACAGCTGAGCAGAGGACTGACACATGAAAAAAATGAGCTTTCTCTAAGGGTGTTGCCTCTCCCTTAAAGACAGGCTGAGGAGTTCAGTTACTCAAAAGGGGCTCAGAGTAGAACTGCTATTCCTTCACGTTGAAGAGAGGCTGATGAGAAAAGGAGAAAGAGGCCCCAGGGCAGACCCAGGACACTCTGGAGAGGCTATATCTCTCAGCTGGCCTGAGGATGTCTTGGTGTTATCCCAGAAGAAGTGGAGGAGGTGGCTGGGGAGAGGGAGATGTGGGCTTCTCTGCTTAGGCTGCTGCCCGGGTAAACCAGTCCTTGATAAGCAGAAGAAAATGGATGGATAACAATAATAAGCAGAAGAAGCTAAAAGACACAGACACAAATTTAAAATAAAACATTATTAGTTATGAATTGAAAGATATAATTATTCAGCTATATAATAACTCAGCTTATAAATATACATGTAGGCATTTTTTTAAAGTAAATTATCGGGCAAAGGAACTGAGTTTGTTGGCAAACAGCAACAGGAAGACAGCAGCTACATTTTCTTCTGAATTGACAGTTAGCAAGTACAGAACAAACAGAAATGCAATTACAATATTTATTTTATTAATTTAACTTATTACCCAGAACTGCAACAAAACAAACAAACAAAAAACGCTCAATTAACAGAAGAGAGAGAAATCTAGCGAGACACTCTGACTAGGACACGGCCTCAGAGGACCAAACTAGCAGTCAGCCACTTGTACGGCTGTGCAGATAAATAATTAGTTGCCGTTTTTGTTTTGGGGGCTTTTTTTATTCCTGGGACTTCTGATCCTCTCCAAATACACAGGGAAGTACCTGATGCAGCTAGTTTTGGGTACTACCATCACCAAGCATTTACAAAATCTATTAGAGGATAATAAAGTGTTTTCACCAACTTGGCCCAGAAGAAAAACATATTTTAGCATATAAAATAGCAGTCTCTTCCAAACAAGTCCTTTAGCATGCTGATGTTAAAAAATATCATGTAGAGTAAGACAGGCATAGAGAACAGCACTGACTGGGAGAGGCTTTGAACAGATGACATACTCAGTTCAATTCAACATATAAGACTTTAAGAATGCACAAGCATCTATCAAAAACCTATTTAATCTATCATCTGTGATATTATTATATACAATTAAATAAATATTTAAGAAAAATTGTGTATGTTTCTGTTCTGTGTCCTGTGTACTGTTTGTTTGTATATGTGTCTTTTTGCTGCTGTTACAACCAAATTTCCCCTTGTGGGACAATTAAAGGATTATTCTATTCTAATTATAATGTATTGTTTATCTCCCTTAAATAAACAGGCAGCCTTCAGGTATGAAATATTCATTTGTCTACTGTTTCAGTGGCTGATAGTGCCCCACAGGCCTCAATGTGAGTTTGAAGCCATTATAATGTTTAAGTTGTTTAACGATAAACAGATTTTGAATGAAAGCCACGGAACTTCGGTAGCACAAAAAAGTCTATATTCTTTGTGTCCATATGGATCAGTCATATTACCATTATTTCCCCCTAAGGTTGCCAAAAGCACCAAGTTAATACTTGAAAAAACTGCAGCAATACACAAAAATATAATCAATATTCTGTTTACTTGGTGACAACGCCGCTTTTAGCCTTCAATCAGAAAGCCTTAAGTTGGCTAGTTAAGCATCGGGCTAACGTTTAAAGCTTTCACTTTGGAGAAGTAACTCGCATTACTGCTACTGCTGTGTAATCTTGGTTAAATTCACAGCATATTCCATAAATTACCCTGCAATAACTAACTGTTATAATAGCGGCACCGTATTGCATCACACTGAGTGCATTTCAATCATTTATCCCGCGAGTTTGCTAGCTAGCAAAATAATAAAAACGATTTTAAAAATTAGCATGTGTAACGTACACACTCGAGAAAATGATTTACTAGGACTTACGCAAACTCCCCCATTGTGAAAACGTACAAATCCTTCTTGTATTTTTGGTTTTCCAGCAAACACTCATTAAAACGGCCTCCAGGCACGTTAGTGCACTCACCCCCGACTGTTCGGGGAGGGGGTGGGGGGTCACAAATTGAAACAGACTGACGTGCAGAGGTACAAGGCAGCCCAGGCAGAGAAATGTTGCTTTTAGACTTTTTATTTCTCTATTTGATAAGAAAACTATTCAATCAGATAGTTATTTGTGGTGAATGAAATACAGTTTCAAGACGTTTTAAGCACAAAATCCCAAATAGAAGCACTACAATATTAAAATCCAAGATTGTTCAAGGATTTCAAGCACCCGTACGAAACCTGCATATGAAGTTGATGATTGTTAAAATAAAATAGAACATTTTCATCAATTTCTTGTACGAAATGACTATATACAGAAAAGCTCGACATGTTATGCAAAAGAAAAAAAAACAATTCTCGTAATTGTCAGTTTCGTAATTTCAAAATTCTTCAAAACTAACATTTTCTTTGATTGACTCATATTAAATTTCCTACGGTCAAATTCAGTGTGAACAATATTACACAAACAAACATGTGTGTGTGCGCCTGCGCATACATTAGAATCACTTTGATCCCTTGTGATGCGGTAACTTTGCTTTGATCCTGTATGACTGGTAGCTTTGCTTTGATCCCAAAACCCATAAATACCAGCGCTCACCTATTATACTTTATGGCATAACGGACGTTGACCTGACACCAACCCAAACCCTTTCGAGACGTTTTGAGAACATTTTAGGACAGAAACCAAAACAAGTTCAGTTTTGTTTCTAACCAATTCACAGAGCAAACAGACAGATCGTGGCTATTAAAGTCAACAAGAGCGACCCTGAAATTCTGCAACAGGCAAAACTGACCAAAGAACAATTTCAATACGAGACAGATTATCAGTCCAAGGAAAGTCGATATATAAACCTAAGCGTTTCGATGACCTCGAACATCGACTGAAGGTTAGGCGAGGACCTGAAAATGGCCAACCATTATTTGTTAGTCTAATCAAACAGATGTTGGTCATGTTTCTGAGGTCGGTTTTCTCCTTTTTTATGTTGCTCTTTCAGTTTTTCTCCTGAGATGAGGTATGAAGTGTCTGTGGTGCAGCTGATCTGGTCTGTCTCGAGACAGTCCAGGCTGCACTCACCTGCAGCAGGTGGAGACTCACCAGAACATTCAGACCTCACAAATTTTGTCTTTCTCAACTCTTCTATAAAGGGTTTCTCTCCGGAGGAGGTCCACCTTTATAATGGGTGGCCAGGCGGCCCAGTCTGGGTTTTTTCTGCTTTCTTTCACACGCCTGAGGGGTGGTGCCACACCATCACGAGGGCTGGCTAGGCTTTCGCAGCCTGTGTGAGTGTATGTGTCTGCACGACTGTGTTTATTGTGTTATATATTTCAAAAAGATGCACATCTGCAGTTTCTTTGGTGGATCTGGTCTCGTCTGTCTTGAGACAGTCCAGGTTGCACCCACCTGTAACAGGTGGAGACTCACCAGTACATTCAGAACTCTGAATGTGTGTGCAGTGTGCGCAAAATTTCCATGTTCGGATTTCTTTTGGGGAGTTTATCTCTGGATGTGTGTAAATGTATGTGCATTCATGTGTGCCTGCGTGGAGTCCTGAGGTTTGCTGGTAGGGTGGACGTCTACGCATAATCACAAGTGTGTGCAAACATTTCCATGTTTTAATTTCTGGGAATTTGGTTTCTTTGGGGGAGTTTATCTCTAGATGTGTTCAGATGTATGTGCATTCATGTGTGCATGCGTGGAGATCTGATGTTGGCTGGTAGGATGGACCTATATTCATAATCAAATGTGTGTGCAAGCATTTCCATGTTTGGATTTCTTTGGGCCGGTCCACCAATGTAAAGAGCGGTGAGGCGGCCCGCTCCCGTTTTTTCCTGCTTTCTTTCCCGCACCTGGAGGGCGTCGCAACCTCCTCATGAGGGCTGGCTAGTTTTTGGGAGTGTGTGTGTGTGTGTGTATGTGTCTGTACAACTGTGCTTATTGTTTTGTTTATTTCAAACAGATGCGTGTCCTCACCTCTGCAGTGCTGCCGTCTCCTGTATCCCGGCATGTTTCTAAGGTACGTTTTCTCCTTTTTTATGCTGTTCTTGTGGTTTTTGCCCTCACATGAGGCTTGAAATTGGGACTATTTAACAGGATCATGACATCACATATATTTAGAATCTTACCACCAATTTGATCCTTTGATCCTTAAATCCATAAATAGGGGTGAGAAGTAATGACTTTTAGTCCATTAATCACAGCATTTATGTTCGCAGAATTGAAACGTTTGCCAGAGAAGTATTTTGAAACATCTGGATCCTTTTCGGAGTAACTGTTTACAGATTCCAACATGTCTCAGAGAAAACAACCCTACAGATTTTTAAGGTAAGTTTTCTTTCTTTTTTCTGTTTTTCTGTTGTTCACTAAAAGAAAAGAGACTCACACAGGCTCACCTCTACACGGCTGCCGTCTCCTCTAACCCTGCATGTTTCTAAGGCAAGTTTTCTCATTTTTTATGTTGTTCTTTTGGTTTTTGTCCTGAGATGAGGTTTGAAGTGTCTGTGGTGCACCTGGTCTGGTCTGTCTTGAGACAGTCCAGGCAGCACCCACCTGTAACAGATGGAGACTCACCAGAACATTCAGATTTCACAAGTTTTTGTGTTTCTCAACTCTTCTGTTGAGGATTTCTCTGAGAAGGGGAGGGCAGTGTGGCCTGGCGGAGGTCCGCCAATATAAAGGGTGGCCATGTGTGTGTATCTGTTAATGTCTGGATGTGTGCAGACATATGTGCATTAAGCCTGCGTGTCTTATTCCATCATGTGTCATGTATCACTCCAAATCTCACTACCTTTAACTGATAATAACTGTTTGCTGAGTGTTATGTCTAAAAGGTATTGCACAATCGCCTCTAGTAGAGGATCAGGTTTCCACTGATAATGGATTTTAACATGACTGACCAATGATTGTGGAGCACGTCCATGTAGGAGCAAACTTAAATGTTTAAAAATGTTCAAAACTTAAGATATTATATTTCTGAAGTATGACGGAAGGAAAAAGTTACATTATTTCATATTTTAAAAAAATCCAATTTCATATGATCAAATTTATGTCAAAAAGGTCATATTTCTTCCCTCCTATGTCATGTGTGAGTACTGTACTGTAAATGTCATATATATCAGATGATACTGATAACCTAATGCTAATTGCAATAACTATGCAGAGGTCTCTAGGCCTCGACCTTTATGGAGCATGTGAAGTTTGGGGCAGAGTGGACAAAGAAAAGTTTCTCAGCAGGTTCAACAGGTTGCTACAACACAGGCCGATGAAGTATTGCACTCACTCATCCAAACTGGCAAACATGTAACATACACCCTAAGACTGATCCTGCTTTTTACTCCTTTGCTATGATTTCATTTGATATTATGTAGCCTTGGAGACAGTTTGCATAGATTAGAATGTTAGATTGCTGTGATGTCATCAATGCCCGATGTTTTGTTTTAATGTCTTGTGATAGTTCTAAGTGCAGACAAAGTCAGAGTTCAAGTGAGTTTAGTACAATTTTGAACCAGTTTCTGACATGTGGTCAAAATCTTGGCCGACCTTTACCACACCACGTGCTGTGGGTGTGCGTAAATATCTAGGTGAGTAAAGTCTCCTTTACCTGTTAAATTCATCTTAATTTGGGGCTTTTACTTCAGGTGTTTTGATTCAGTAGTAACCAAGTGATCTTTGTACAAACTGCAGACCGCCACACTGATCCCTGGTTCCTCAGGATAGAGGACAGGACGTCAGATGGGCGAATCAAGAGCTCCAAACGCAAAGATTGTGCCACAGAAAGACTGGAAAAAGCTTCCAAAAGAAGCAAGGACAGCAAAAGTCCAACCCCAGGCCTCAGCCATCTTGTCTTGGAGAAGTGTAAGTGAGACATTCAGAGATTTTTTGTTTTACAGTTATTGATCATCTGTAGGCCTGTGTGGAGTTCAGAGGTCTAATTGGTTTTGGTTTTGCAGCTGCTTTCAGAAAGAAGAGCAGCAAAGGAAAGTCAAGCAGCGATGGAACAAAACAACCACGCAGTAAAAAGAGCAAGACATCAAGCTCACAGGAGGAGGCCAGCTGCTCCGTCTACGAGTCGGATACACACAGCACATACAAAAGTCACACTAAAGGTAAGAAGTACATAGGTAAGTTCACACCACACCTGCAGTGATAGAGCCTCTTTCCCAAGCTCTCAGAGTTTAGCTGGTATCCATCTGCTAATCACTAGGAAGCTTCTAACAAAGACTGTATGAATGTGTACATTGAGGCAAAGTCAGCTTTCCTACATACAACTAATCACAACCCCTGTGTTAGTTTTGTCTCTCTGTAGAGGACTTTGAAGAAAAATACGAAGAGCAGGATAAGCTGGGTGAAGGAGGCTTTGGGACTGTCTTCTTTGGAAAAAGCAGAGAAGACAATTTCCCAGTATGGCTTCTTATGTGTGCAGTTTACAATTCTTCTAGTGGCAATCTTTAATGGATAATGTAAATCTGATTATTTGAACGTATTTTTCATTTGTCTGTCAGGTCATAATGAGACAGCTGGTACATGCAGCCGCTGAAATGCAATCCAAGGGTGTCTTCCATCGAGACATTAAGCCAGACAATATTGTGTTTGACACATCGCCTGATCATCCAGCATTTCTATGTGTCAAATTCATTGATTTTGGCATTGGAGTCCCTTTTAGAGCAGAAGCAGTCACACGAAGAAATGGTAGGTCGTCAGCCTCACTGTTTAAATGTCCTTGCCTGCCCACACGCTTAGTGTCCACATGAATTCCTTACCATGAATAATTACTCTCTGGATTTTAGGGACCAAATCAGCCGCTGTAAACTGGCAGGACTTTAATGCCACCACAGCAGATTGCGTCACAGTTTTGCAGCTGGGTGCGGTGATGGATTGGCTGGTACGTCACATCATCCCTGATGACAACAACACATCTGAGATGCACACTGACATTTCAGAGGGGAAGCTGAATGTTAATTCTTTAACCTGTCACATTACAAAAACTTGAAAAAATCCCCCAAAGAAACCAAATTCCAAGAAATCCAATCATGGAAATGTTTGCACACACTTGTGATTATGCACAGAGGTCCACCCTACCAGCCAACCTCAGATCTCCACGCATGCACAAATGAATGCACATACATCGACACACATTCTGGTATTGATATTTGACATCACAGTAGAGACGCAAATCTGGCATAGCTCTGAGGTCTTTCAGTCCCATCTCTGGCTAACAGGCCAAAAATTAAGTCTACTAGGAGACGGGGGTGTCGACCATACAAGAGGTAGTGGGGTGAAAAGCCTGTTGCCTCATGCCTGGTGCAGTTGTATGCATGTACTATCTGAGGCAGATGCTCTTTCCAGCTGCTCTTTGCCTTCTCCTCCAGTGTCCTTAGCATTTGAAGAAATATCCAATTAAATGGCTCAGCTGGAAATGGGTTGCCATTTGGATGGTATGGTGTTGTCCTTGAGTGAGCATCTCCAGCCAGGTGTCCTCACTTTGCAGTTATTTATTTGTAAAAAATGTTTGGTATCATGTATGATTTTCGTTCCACTTCTCAAGTGTACACCACTTTGTATTGGTCTTTCACGTGGAATTCCAATAAAATTGATTCATGTTTGTGGCTGTAATGTGACAAAATGTGGAAAAGTTCAAGGGGGCCGAATACTTTTGCAAGCCACTGTATATCAGATGACACTGATAACCTAATGCTAATTGCAATAACTATGCAGAGGTCTCTAGGCCTCCACTTTTATGGAGCATGTGAAGTTTGGGGCAGAGTGGACAAAGAAAAGTTTCTCAGCAGGTTCAACAGCTTGCTACAACACAGGCCGATGAAGTATTGCACTCACTCATCCAAACTGGCAAACATGTAACATACACCCTAAGACTGATCCTGCTTTTTACTCCTTTGCTATGATTTCATTTGATATTATGTAGCCTTGGAGACAGTTTGCATAGATTAGAATGTTAGATTGCTGTGATGTCATCAATGCCCGATGTTTTGTTTTAATGTCTTGTGATAGTTCTAAGTGCATACAAAGTCAGAGTTCAAGTGAGTTTAGTACAATTTTGAACCAGTTTCTGACATGTGGTCAAAATCTTGGCCGACCTTTACCACACCACGTGCTGTGGGTGTGCGTAAATATCTAGGTGAGTAAAGTCTCCTTTACCTGTTAAATTCATCTTAATTTGGGGCTTTTACTTCAGGTGTTTTGATTCAGTAGTAACCAAGTGATCTTTGTACAAACTGCAGACCGCCACACTGATCCCTGGTTCCTCAGGATAGAGGACAGGACATCAGATGGGCGAATCAAGAGCTCCAAACGCAAAGATTGTGCCACAGAAAGACTGGAAAAAGCTTCCAAAAGAAGCAAGGACAGCAAAAGTCCAACCCCAGGCCTCAGCCATCTTGTCTTGGAGAAGTGTAAGTGAGACATTCAGAGATTTTTTGTTTTACAGTTATTGATCATCTGTAGGCCTGTGTGGAGTTCAGAGGTCTAATTGGTTTTGGTTTTTGCAGCTGCTTTCAGAAAGAAGAGCAGCAAAGGAAAGTCAAGCAGCGATGGAACAAAACAACCACGCAGTAAAAAGAGCAAGACATCAAGCTCACAGGAGGAGGCCAGCTGCTCCGTCTACGAGTCAGATACACACAGCACATACAAAAGTCACACTAAAGGTAAGAAGTACATAGGTAAGTTCACACCACACCTGCAGTGATAGAGCCTCTTTCCCAAGCTCTCAGAGTTTAGCTGGTATCCATCTGCTAATCACTAGGAAGCTTCTAACAAAGACTGTATGAATGTGTACATTGAGGCAAAGACAGCTTTCCTACATACAACTAATCACAACCCCTGTGTTAGTTTTGTCTCTCTGTAGAGGACTTTGAAGAAAAATACGAAGAGCAGGATAAGCTGGGTGAAGGAGGCTTTGGGACTGTCTTCTTTGGAAAACGCAGAGAAGACAATTTCCCAGTATGGCTTCTTATGTGTGCACTTTACAATTCTTCTAGTGGCAATCTTTAATGGATAATGTAAATCTGATTATTTGAACGTATTTTTCATTTGTCTGTCAGGTCATAATGAGACAGCTGGTACATGCAGCCGCTGAAATGCAATCCAAGGGTGTCTTCCATCGAGACATTAAGCCAGACAATATTGTGTTTGACACATCGCCTGATCATCCAGCATTTCTATGTGTCAAATTCATCGATTTTGGCATTGGAGTCCCTTTTAGAGCAGAAGCAGTCACACGAAGAAATGGTAGGTCGTCAGCCTCACTGTTTAAATGTCCTTGCCTGCCCACACGCTTAGTGTCCACATGAATTCCTTACCATGAATAATTACTCTCTGGATTTTAGGGACCAAAACAGCCGCTGTAAACTGGCAGGACTTTAATGCCACCACAGCAGATTGCGTCACAGTTTTGCAGCTGGGTGCGGTGATGGATTGGCTGGTACGTCACATCATCCCTGATGACAACAACACATCTGAGATGCACTCTGACATTTCAGAGGGTAAGCTGAATGTTAATTCTTTAACCTGTCACATTACAAAAACTTGAAAAAATCCCCCAAAGAAACCAAATTCCAAGAAATCCAATCATGGAAATGTTTGCACACACTTGTGATTATGCACAGAGGTCCACCCTACCAGCCAACCTCAGATCTCCACGCATGCACAAATGAATGCACATACATCGACACACATTCTGGTATTGATATTTGACATCACAGTAGAGACGCAAATCTGGCATAGCTCTGAGGTCTTTCAGTCCCATCTCTGGCTAACAGGCCAAAAATTAAGTCTACTAGGAGACGGGGGTGTCGACCATACAAGAGGTAGTGGGGTGAAAAGCCTGTTGCCTCATGCCTGGTGCAGTTGTATGCATGTACTATCTGAGGCAGATGCTCTTTCCAGCTGCTCTTTGCCTTCTCCTCCAGTGTCCTTAGCATTTGAAGAAATATCCAATTAAATGGCTCAGCTGGAAATGGGTTGCCATTTGGATGGTATGGTGTTGTCCTTGAGTGAGCATCTCCAGCCAGGTGTCCCCACTTTGCAGTTATTTATTTGTAAAAAATGTTTGGTATCATGTATGAATTTCGTTCCACTTCTCAAGTGTACACCACTTTGTATTGGTCTTTCACGTGGAATTCCAATAAAATTGATTCATGTTTGTGGCTGTAATGTGACAAAATGTGGAAAAGTTCAAGGGGGCCGAATACTTTTGCAAGCCACTGAATATCAGATGACACTGATAACCTAATGCTAATTGCAATAACTATGCAGAGGTCTCTAGGCCTCGACCTTTATGGAGCATGTGAAGTTTGGGGCAGAGTGGACAAAGAAAAGTTTCTCAGCAGGTTCAACAGGTTGCTACAACACAGGCCGATGAAGTATTGCACTCACTCATCCAAACTGGCAAACATGTAACATACACCCTAAGACTGATCCTGCTTTTTACTCCTTTGCTATGATTTCATTTGATATTATGTAGCCTTGGAGACAGTTTGCATAGATTAGAATGTTAGATTGCTGTGATGTCATCAATGCCCGATGTTTTGTTTTAATGTCTTGTGATAGTTCTAAGTGCAGACAAAGTCAGAGTTCAAGTGAGTTTAGTACAAGTTTGAACCAGTTTCTGACATGTGGTCAAAATCTTGGCCGACCTTTACCACACCACGTGCTGTGGGTGTGCGTAAATATCTAGGTGAGTAAAGTCTCCTTTACCTGTTAAATTCATCTTAATTTGGGGCTTTTACTTCAGGTGTTTTGATTCAGTAGTAACCAAGTGATCTTTGTACAAACTGCAGACCGCCACACTGATCCCTGGTTCCTCAGGATAGAGGACAGGACATCAGATGGGCGAATCAAGAGCTCCAAACGCAAAGATTGTGCCACAGAAAGACTGGAAAAAGCTTCCAAAAGAAGCAAGGACAGCAAAAGTCCAACCCCAGGCCTCAGCCATCTTGTCTTGGAGAAGTGTAAGTGAGACATTCAGAGATTTTTTGTTTTACAGTTATTGATCATCTGTAGGCCTGTGTGGAGTTCAGAGGTCTAATTGGTTTTGGTTTTTGCAGCTGCTTTCAGAAAGAAGAGCAGCAAAGGAAAGTCAAGCAGCGATGGAACAAAACAACCAGGCAGTAAAAAGAGCAAGACATCAAGCTCACAGGAGGAGGCCAGCTGCTCCGTCTACGAGTCAGATACACACAGCACATACAAAAGTCACACTAAAGGTAAGAAGTACATAGGTAAGTTCACACCACACCTGCAGTGATAGAGCCTCTTTCCCAAGCTCTCAGAGTTTAGCTGCTATCCATCTGCTAATCACTAGGAAGCTTCTAACAAAGACTGTATGAATGTGTACATTGAGGCAAAGACAGCTTTCCTACATACAACTAATCACAACCCCTGTGTTAGTTTTGTCTCTCTGTAGAGGACTTTGAAGAAAAATACGAAGAGCAGGATAAGCTGGGTGAAGGAGGCTTTGGGAAACTGTCTTCTTTGGAAAACGCAGAGAAGACAATTTCCCAGTATGGCTTCTTATGTGTGCACTTTACAATTCTTCTAGTGGCAATCTTTAATGGATAATGTAAATCTGATTATTTGAACGTATTTTTCATTTGTCTGTCAGGTCATAATGAGACAGCTGGTACATGCAGCCGCTGAAATGCAATCCAAGGGTGTCTTCCATCGAGACATTAAGCCAGACAATATTGTGTTTGACACATCGCCTGATCATCCAGCATTTCTATGTGTCAAATTCATCGATTTTGGCATTGGAGTCCCTTTTAGAGCAGAAGCAGTCACACGAAGAAATGGTAGGTCGTCAGCCTCACTGTTTAAATGTCCTTGCCTGCCCACACGCTTAGTGTCCACATGAATTCCTTACCATGAATAATTACTCTCTGGATTTTAGGGACCAAAACAGCCGCTGTAAACTGGCAGGACTTTAATGCCACCACAGCAGATTGCGTCACAGTTTTGCAGCTGGGTGCGGTGATGGATTGGCTGGTACGTCACATCATCCCTGATGACAACAACACATCTGAGATGCACTCTGACATTTCAGAGGGTAAGCTGAATGTTAATTCTTTAACCTGTCACATTACAAAAACTTGAAAAAATCCCCCAAAGAAACCAAATTCCAAGAAATCCAATCATGGAAATGTTTGCACACACTTGTGATTATGCACAGAGGTCCACCCTACCAGCCAACCTCAGATCTCCACGCATGCACAAATGAATGCACATACATCGACACACATTCTGGTATTGATATTTGACATCACAGTAGAGACGCAAATCTGGCATAGCTCTGAGGTCTTTCAGTCCCATCTCTGGCTAACAGGCCAAAAATTAAGTCTACTAGGAGACGGGGGTGTCGACCATACAAGAGGTAGTGGGGTGAAAAGCCTTTTGCCTCATGCCTGGTGCAGTTGTATGCATGTACTATCTGAGGCAGATGCTCTTTCCAGCTGCTCTTTGCCTTCTCCTCCAGTGTCCTTAGCATTTGAAGAAATATCCAATTAAATGGCTCAGCTGGAAATGGGTTGCCATTTGGATGGTATGGTGTTGTCCTTGAGTGAGCATCTCCAGCCAGGTGTCCCCACTTTGCAGTTATTTATTTGTAAAAAATGTTTGGTATCATGTATGAATTTCGTTCCACTTCTCAAGTGTACACCACTTTGTATTGGTCTTTCACGTGGAATTCCAATAAAATTGATTCATGTTTGTGGCTGTAATGTGACAAAATGTGGAAAAGTTCAAGGGGGCCGAATACTTTTGCAAGCCACTGTATATCAGATGACACTGATAACCTAATGCTAATTGCAATAACTATGCAGAGGTCTCTAGGCCTCGACCTTTATGGAGCATGTGAAGTTTGGGGCAGAGTGGACAAAGAAAAGTTTCTCAGCAGGTTCAACAGGTTGCTACAACACAGGCCGATGAAGTATTGCACTCACTCATCCAAACTGGCAAACATGTAACATACACCCTAAGACTGATCCTGCTTTTTACTCCTTTGCTATGATTTCATTTGATATTATGTAGCCTTGGAGACAGTTTGCATAGATTAGAATGTTAGATTGCTGTGATGTCATCAATGCCCGGTGTTTTGTTTTAATGTCTTGTGATAGTTCTAAGTGCAGACAAAGTCAGAGTTCAAGTGAGTTTAGTACAATTTTGAACCAGTTTCTGACATGTGGTCAAAATCTTGGCCGACCTTTACCACACCACGTGCTGTGGGTGTGCGTAAATATCTAGGTGAGTAAAGTCTCCTTTACCTGTTAAATTCATCTTAATTTGGGGCTTTTACTTCAGGTGTTTTGATTCAGTAGTAACCAAGTGATCTTTGTACAAACTGCAGACCGCCACACTGATCCCTGGTTCCTCAGGATAGAGGACAGGACGTCAGATGGGCGAATCAAGAGCTCCAAACGCAAAGATTGTGCCACAGAAAGACTGGAAAAAGCTTCCAAAAGAAGCAAGGACAGCAAAAGTCCAACCCCAGGCCTCAGCCATCTTGTCTTGGAGAAGTGTAAGTGAGACATTCAGAGATTTTTTGTTTTACAGTTATTGATCATCTGTAGGCCTGTGTGGAGTTCAGAGGTCTAATTGGTTTTGGTTTTTGCAGCTGCTTTCAGAAAGAAGAGCAGCAAAGGAAAGTCAAGCAGCGATGGAACAAAACAACCACGCAGTAAAAAGAGCAAGACATCAAGCTCACAGGAAGAGGCCAGCTGCTCCGTCTACGAGTCAGATACACACAGCACATACAAAAGTCACACTAAAGGTAAGAAGTACATAGGTAAGTTCACACCACACCTGCAGTGATAGAGCCTCTTTCCCAAGCTCTCAGAGTTTAGCTGCTATCCATCTGCTAATCACTAGGAAGCTTCTAACAAAGACTGTATGAATGTGTACATTGAGGCAAAGTCAGCTTTCCTACACACAACTAATCACAACCCCTGTGTTTGTTTTGTCTCTCTGTAGAGGACTTTGAAGAAAAATACGAAGAGCAGGATAAGCTGGGTGAAGGAGGCTTTGGGACTGTCTTCTTTGGAAAATGCAGAGAAGACAATTTCCCAGTATGGCTTCTTATGTGTGCACTTTACAATTCTTCTAGTGGCAATCTTTAATGGATAATGTAAATCTGATTATTTGAATGTATTTTTCATTTGTCTGTCAGGTCATAATGAGACAGCTGGTACATGCAGCCGCTGAAATGCAATCCAAGGGTGTCTTCCATCGAGACATTAAGCCAGACAATATTGTGTTTGACACATCGCCTGATCATCCAGCATTTCTATGTGTCAAATTCATCGATTTTGGCATTGGAGTCCCTTTTAGAGCAGAAGCAGTCACACGAAGAAATGGTAGGTCGTCAGCCTCGCTGTTTAAATGTCCTTGCCTGCCCACACGCTTAGTGTCCACATGAATTCCTTACCATGAATAATTACTCTCTGGATTTTAGGGACCAAATCAGCCGCTGTAAACTGGCAGGACTTTAATGCCACCACAGCAGATTGCGTCACAGTTTTGCAGCTGGGTGCGGTGATGGATTGGCTGGTACGTCACATCATCCCTGATGACAACAACACATCTGAGATGCACTCTGACATTTCAGAGGGTAAGCTGAATGTTAATTCTTTAACCTGTCACATTACAAAAACTTGAAAAAATCCCCCAAAGAAACCAAATTCCAAGAAATCCAATCATGGAAATGTTTGCACACACTTGTGATTATGCACAGAGGTCCACCCTACCAGCCAACCTCAGATCTCCACGCATGCACAAATGAATGCACATACATCGACACACATTCTGGTATTGATATTTGACATCACAGTAGAGACGCAAATCTGGCATAGCTCTGAGGTCTTTCAGTCCCATCTCTGGCTAACAGGCCAAAAATTAAGTCTACTAGGAGACGGGGGTGTCGACCATACAAGAGGTAGTGGGGTGAAAAGCCTGTTGCCTCATGCCTGGTGCAGTTGTATGCATGTACTATCTGAGGCAGATGCTCTTTCCAGCTGCTCTTTGCCTTCTCCTCCAGTATCCTTAGCATTTGAAGAAATATCCAATTAAATGGCTCAGCTGGAAATGGGTTGCCATTTGGATGGTATGGTGTTGTCCTTGAGTGAGCATCTCCAGCCAGGTGTCCCCACTTTGCAGTTATTTATTTGTAAAAAATGTTTGGTATCATGTATGAATTTCGTTCCACTTCTCAAGTGTACACCACTTTGTATTGGTCTTTCACGTGGAATTCCAATAAAACTGATTCATGTTTGTGGCTGTAATGTGACAAAATGTGGAAAAGTTCAAGGGGGCCGAATACTTTTGCAAGTGTGAGAACAAAGGAAAATTGCTTCATTATTACAATATATTTCATAGCCTTGCCAATAGCATTAATCACACAGCTTATAGCTTTAAGTTGGCCTTGAAACATTTAAACATACTGACACCATATTAATCTCTCACAGGTGCAGTCATAACCATTTTATATTGTTATATCTTTACACACATAGTGCAGCTCTATGACCTAAAGAGTTGAAGCTTTCCCAGGTAAATAAAGGTCACAAGCTTCATTCAGCGCGATGTCTGGGTGATACATTGGTAAGGAAATGGGGAGCTTAAGAAAGATTGCACACATGCTTACAAAACACATATATACATTACCTATAACTTAGAAACAGATTTAAGAAGAGGCCTGAAGGCACTCAGTTAACATACTGCACTGGAGGTTCTGTCTTGACAACAGGTGACGAGTGGAGAAGACCAGCCCCTGGAGACCACAGAGGCCTGAGTTTATTGCCTTCTTTGGAAGAAGATGCCAAAAGGGGAACTCCTGTGTCTGCAGTTAATTCTTAAAATACATAAATGTTCTGTACATGCAAATTATGTTCTTGTAAACGCAAGAGGGGGCGTCATAATACTCTGATGATATAAAAGCAATCTGAAGTATAATTTTGGCGAAGACCCTTGCTGATGTATGCAGTGATTGTCTTCCCGCGCGTGAACTTCAATAAAGATTGCTTTGACCCAAATCTTCTGGACTGTCCTGGTTTTGTACTCTCCACCAATTTCGGACCCGTAACAATTGGTGCATTGGCCGGTGTTGGTTGAGGAGAGAGTGGCGTTGTGGACGTCCGAGGGGGTCGCACAATCAGGAGGCAGTGATCGATTTGAGTGGACAAAGGGCAGCCCATCTCACAAGGTAGGCACTACCTGTTGAAATATTCCGAAGTGTGCCGAATTGGATGATTGAAATTGATGTCTACTCATTAGATTACTGATGACTGTTTGTGTTCTTAGGTTCTGATGTTGTGTAGTTTATACATTGAAATAAGAAAAGGATAAGTTAAATGCAGTTGGACTGCTGAATAAGAAAAGGTTAAAGTAACGGAAATAGGAAAAAGACAAAGTAAAGTAGTTGGACTACTTAATTTAGGATATAGGTAATTTGAAAACTGTGTATAGTAATACAGTCAGGATTGAATATACAGCTGGGCTGGGACATGAAATGTCTTTAAAATATAAGTAAATTTCTGTAGAACGGAACTCTGGGAGTTCTAAGAAGTGCATTTGTCGGAAGGTGACGCTTCCAATTTGTCGCGGACGCTCGGCATTTTCCTCGGGGAGGGATAGTTCACTTGGCAAGTGTGGAAACGACGACGCTCCAGAATAGCCACTGACTGGGTCAGTTTACCGTCTGGGACGGTATTTTGCACTTTTTTGGTCGATAGAAACCGGGTTTCGGGCGTGTAACGTTACAATTATAACTTAGAAGAACTATAGTTGGTTGCCGCTTTTAAATTATCTTAGATTATTAGTTATGTGACCACGGCCCGGGGCCGAGACTGGTTTTAATTGATTACAAAAAACTCAGGGAGTTCATCGGTTGGACCGTTAAAGTTAAATTTTTCTAAATTCGGTAGGTTGTTCGCTTTAAGGCCTTGTATATATTTGTATATCTTATAAGACGTCTCTAGGTTATATTTTGTTGGTACAATATTTCTGTTTGTGTACATTTTCTGTCTGCCAAGGGCACTGCAGCTAGTTGGTTATTTTTACCTTGTGTGTGTCTGTGTCTATGTAAATTAGGTGTCTCTGACTTACTTGAAGTTACATTTCCGGTTTACTAATGAGTGCCTAATGACTGCCTGCACAGCCTGGGTTAAAGACGACTTGCTGGTGTTTTAAGGAAAGAATTACTTTAATTTTTACTTGGTTGTTAGTACGTCTGTTCCATATGGTGTTTTAATGAAATAACTTTTATTTTACTTTGTTTATATTATGGTTGTTAAAATTATTGTGCATTGTTCTAGCTTCTATTTTTCTCGTACCGGGACTATTTCACTCTTGATGTACTTCATAGCACTTGCGTTTTGTAGTTTCTTTGTACTTTTAATATTTTAAGTATATAATATAAACTTTACACATACACACATGCCTGATTCTGGCTATTGCTTACTTCAACATACGCCGATAGGTGAGTTTTATGTTGTAACCTGTCGATGTCACCTTGTCTCTTCAGACATTACTTACGGTTTTAAAGTTACCTCAGTGATAGACAGATCAGAAGACAGATTAGTAGACTTTGCATGCAGTTCTGTCGTTATATTTACTGCTATTCGATTGTACTGTAGAGAACATATAAACTTAAGCCCCACTGACGCAGAACGGGACTTTGCTATATTTTGTGCAACGGCATTCAGGGACTTTAACATTCTGTTTGAGTGGCGGGGATAACTCCCTGCCTCATTTAGCTCGCATGTTTGATAGCGGCTCTTGTGTGGTTGAATATACATGGACAGGTGACATTGCAAACGTCATCTGTCGTTGTGAAGCTCTGCTTTCAGACGTTCGTTATGGCTTTTTGGTAACTGCAGTAATAAGAAACTCGCAACAACTCCTATTAGACTTTACCAATCGCAGTCTGATTATTTTTCGGGCACTGGAATTATACTGTAATCCCTATACTAGTCCCGTTGAGGCGGAGCGTGATTTTCCGGACCTTTGTGAGCGCGCTTTTCAGGATTTTGACATTAACTTCCAGTGGACGGGATAGCTTGCATTGTATTTGTGTGTGCAGGACATTGGACTGTCAGTCTTAAAGAGCACACGTACATTTAATGGAGGACACACAAGATGTTGATTTGGAGTCGGTTAGTAGGAATATGACTGGATTCACTTTCAGTCTGGTGTTGACTCCAGTGACATATGGTGACACGTGGTGGGTAGAAACTGAACTGCGGGTTTGCTGTGAGGTTGGTCTTACTGATCATTACTTTAGTATCACTCTTAATTTGACTGAAACAGAATTCCCCCTGCTATTAAATGATTGCCTGCGTTTAGTAACCTCCCTGCGGGAGATTGTAGAACACAATAGCGAGGAGGCCGCAGAACTGTAGAGCTATAGGCCACTGTTGTGTTATAGGCCTATGTTTAATTTCCTGTTATATGTCTAGTTTACAGTTTCAGCTTCATTACATGTGCTGTGCAGCCTAGCACATGGTAGGAAGTAAATTAATTTTGTTTGCTATTTCTCAGAACACACATAACACTTTGAAAGAGGAAGATGTTCACTTTTGGTTACTGCAGCATAAAACTTATTCCTCTGGGGGAGGGTCTCTACAGGGCGACTCGGGTTTTCCATGGAGAACGGGCAGAAGCGCTTGACGACCCTGTAGATATTGAAGTGGCCACAACTATTACAGAAGCTGAAATTGTCTGGTGGTTGACCACGAGCTTTTCATTATTTAGTGCTATAGTAGATTTGTGCGAGGAAGTTCAGATTACCCCGGAGCCATCACAAGATGAGGAACAGTAATAATGTTAAGGTGGTGTTTTAGTAGCTTTGCATTTGCGGTAATAATGTGCTAGTTTGAAATACTGGTCTGAAGCTTGTGCATAATTGCTTTAGCCCATAACGTGTGATTTATTATTAGATGACATATGCTGAGACACGACATATGCTGAAGACATGCTTGGTCCCTAGACAGCTAGGGTGTGGTTCCCCTTTTGCTCACTGGTGCGTGAATGGCAGTGCATCTGTTTCCTGACAGGCATACTGAGGTCCCTTGAGGAGTGCAGAAATAGTTTTATTCACATTGTGACACACAAAACCAAACCAAACACACTAACATAACAATGATTAATTGAGTGGTAGGTATTTCACTTTTTCTACATTTTCCTATGCTGACTGCCTTTGGGTAAGGGGTGAATGGGTGCCTGATGATACGAATGATGTGGTGGATCATGAGTTCACTGTGTGTGTGTGTCACCAAGCAGAATTAAAAAGAGGAAGTGACTGTTAGAGCGGACGGACGAGCACTGAGCTGAACTGGGAAGTGCCGGTGGGTGACTGAAAGGGAGGAGCCGACAGCAGCCATTTTGAAGAGGTAAGTGCTGTCTTACAGGAAGACACAAAATGGCTGACAGTTCGGGTACCGGACAGAGACGCTACAAAACATTGAAAGACCAGATGGAGGAGCTAAAAAAGGCCGTAAGAATGGCCTGTACAGGTTCATCTAAAGCAGCTGAGAAGGAGTGTCGAGCCATGGAAGAAGAGGTAAGCAAAATTTTTGAATTACAACACAAAGGTTTAGATGACAGGACACCACTGGACGCCGTGCTTAAAACAGAGGGAGAGAGATGTGAGAAGATACTGAAAAACTTACAGGAACAATCAGGAGGCCGCTCAGTCAACCGGAAAACAAAAAAGGAAATGACGGCCCTGAAGGCAATGCATGGGAACTGCTGCAAGTGGATGATGATGTGCAGTGCAGTATCGTCCTGGATGAAGGAAAAAGTGGAAGACTATGATCGAACAAAGGAAGAAGAAATGGCAAGTATAATGAAATTAATGCAGAAATTACAGGAAGATAATGAAAAGATGGAGGACAAAATGATAAAACTGACGCTAAAAAGCGAAGGAGTGAATAACCCTCACACACCAACAATATATCCGTGGATCACTCAACTTCCCAGTGCCCCGCCACAGCCTGGTGGAGCCGAGGCTCCTCCCCCTTATGTGATGCCGGTAATGACCATAGAAGGAGGACAAGTGCATGGCCCTGGTGGACAAACTGGCATTGCGGTCGGAGGACTCGTAAATGTCCAGTACTCAAGCATGCCCGGGGCAACACAGGCTGAGGAAATGACGGCGGTGGGACAGCAGCACATGGAGAATGCGGGGACACAGACGGCCTGTACCGCAGGTCCAGGTGTGGTATCGTGTCGCCTGGCCCGGACGATGCAGGACTCAGCAGGAGAACCGGCAGCGACGGTGGTGTCTCACACCGAAGCCTCACCTGCTGCCCCGACTGAAGAGGTGACTTCACCAGATGAAGAAGAAAGAAGGTCAGAGTTTGCTGAGTTGCCGTTCCACATGGGACAGAGAGTGAGCCAAGCAGGCAAGCAGTTCACACAGAAGAAGGACCTCTGGGACGGGCAAGTTCGTGGGCGTATGCACGAGGACAGAGACGCCCTACTGGCGGTAGTAGACACGTTGACCGCCGCAAAGCAAAAAGCCCTGAAGGAACTTGCGGAGGAGGAAATGAAGGATCTCAAGCCTGGATGGAAAGGGAAGAAAGTACTGAGGAGAGTGATGGAGGAGGACATAAAAGATCGCAAGACCTCATCGGAAGAAGAGGAGGACGAAGAACATGAGGAGACTGAAGGAAAAGGCGCCTGTGAGCAGGATAGAAATCTGGATTTGCGCAGTAGAACAGTGTACAGAGCCCCAGATACAAAACCTAGGCCCATCGTCAAAGGGGAGCGCCAATCCATATTTGACACGTTAAGAAATTCAGGAAAGACTGGGAAGAGCAGAGAAGTGGAATTTGAGGATGAAGCCCCAAGACCAAGCCGTAACTTGCCGCTGATAATGGGCCCCAAACAGGAACCAATCTACCGAGCATATAAGGTAAGAGATTTGGAAGCATTGGTTAGACAACTGCCACCTATAACAGAAGGAGGAGCAAAATGGCTGAGGAAACTGCACATGCTAACAGAAGGAGACGAGATTGCTATTGGTGACTTCCGTGGGGCCGCCGGAAGAGTGATGCTAGGGGGCGCTCTGGCAGACGTGGAAGCAATCGCAGGAACAACTCTCTACGCGAATAATGTGCCATATTGTGAGGTGCGAAACGCTCTAGCGGACGCAGTGCGTGAAAAGTACCCGACCCCAAACACGGGAGCCATTCCTAAGATAGTCTGGGATCCACAACACACACCTTTAGAGTTTCTAGCAAGGGCCAAAGAGCAGTGGATGTCAGAAACAGGGATACATCCTGGTCAAGAGGGAGAATCAAGAGCGTGGTTCAGAGCGGCGGTGCTGGCAGGGCTGCCTCAGCAGGTGAGAACTGATTTGGAGAAAAATCCAGACTTTGCTGTGGCCGACTCCACCCAATGGGAGAGGCATGTAACGCATCGGTTGATGTTGGAGAAGGATGACGTGAGCAAACAGAAGAGGGAGCTAGAGGAAGCGCAGGCGATGCTCTTGAAATTACAGCTGATAGAAGCGAGAGATAAAGCAAGCGAAAAGAAAAAGGAGGCGAAGGAAGCCACAAAGAGAATGATGGTGGCAAAGCCACAGCCTGATCCCGTGCCTGACTGGCCAGATCTGGAGCCCAACCTGTATCCTGATGACCGCTGGCCCGCCAACACACCAAGGCAGAGACAACCCGCGGGGAATTGGGGAGTGGCGAGACCATACAGAGGGCGTGGTGGTTACGCTGGGAGAGGACAAAGGGCTCGTGAAACGGGGGACCCCGGCAACACGTCTTGGAATGTCTGTTACAGATGTGGAGCTGACGGACATTGGGCGAGAGACTGCCCACAAGCGCTCCCGAACTATCGTGGGCGAGGCTACCAAACCCAGGCACGTGGAGCTCCCAGAGGAAGAGGTGTGTATAGAGGTGGACACCAAGCTCCTAACCCAGGTGCAGCGCCACTCGCCCAGTATCCAGTCGCAGACTGGGGCTGGGAAGAGCAGTATTGACGGGGCCCTGAGAAACCGGACGGTGTGGGAATGGCAGATCCCATGCTGTCAATGACTGTGGAAGGAACGCCACTGACCTTCCTGGTGGACACTGGAGCGACCTACTCCACGCTTATATCCACACCAAACAGTGCAACCATCTCTGACCACACTGTGAGCGTGGTTGGTTTCTCCGGGGTTCCAATGACTCTGCCATTAACTGATCCAGCACTGACTGAGCTGGGAAAACAGACTTTGAAGCACAGATATGTGGTGTCGCCGCAGGTACCAGTAAATCTCATGGGCAGGGATCTGCTCGTGAAGCTAGGAGCTACTATCACCTGTTCCGCAGATGGCCTGACGGTTACTTTGCCAGGCGGAAACCAGTTCCCGTGCCTGGGGACACTCACAAAGACTCAATATCTGATACGAGACTGTGAACAAGCTACAGCTGACATCTACTGGGGGAGGCTGGTGGAAGACGGCATTCTGAGACAATATGAGCTGTGGAGACCCTGGATAATGAGCCTGGCCGTCTACACCCCGCCGCGTGACCCGTACCACGTCACTCTGTTTTATGATAGGGACGACGATGACACGTACCGAGAAAATTTTGAAAATGACCTCGAAGGTCAAATTTGGAGTGTGCGTTGCCATAACATTTATGTGGGCCCGGAAGGGGTAGCAGCGGCTGCAAAATTGACGGAAGAACAACTGCTTTGGTATGAGATGGGCTCCGATTCAGCTCCCCATGTCACTTTGGCGGTCCACGTCGGTCATCAGGCCAGAGAGTTGGGTCCGATGGTCAAGCGAGCCCTGGATAACAGCTGGTGGCAAAGTACTCAAATCCCAAATGTCTGGTATGCACCACAGTGCAAAACCTACCGAATCACCTGTCTGTCCAATGACGCGGTGGTTGTAGAACACAAAGAAATTTCAAGAACACACGGCAGGGAAAAAACAGACCACCCTGACGCAGTTGCAGCACTTTCACAGCTCCCTGACTGTTTGTGGTCAACAGGGCCCACGGATGTTGGCCTGGCCAATTGTTCACCCGTCCTGTTTCAGCTGAAATCGGAAGTGCCAATTGAGAGACCTCAGTACAGACATAAACCAGAAGCTGAGGAAGGCATTGCAGAAACAATTGAGGGGTTGTTGAAAGTAGGTGTGCTCGAGCCTTCTCAATCATACTGGAACACACCTATTCTGCCAGTAGAAAAGCACGGGACAGGCAAATACAGGATGGCACATGATTTGAGAGCGATTAATGCAATACTACGTACAGACACCGTGCCTGTACCAAACCCATACACGGCTTTAACTGCCATCTCGTGGGAACAAAAGTGGTTTACATGTATTGATCTTGCTAATGCTTTCTTTTGTCTCCCTCTGCATGAATCACTCAGGGACATTTTTTCATTCACATACAGAGGACAGCAGTACAGATACACACGCCTGCCACAGGGTTTTGCCTTGTCTCCAGGCATTTTCAACCAGGTGCTGAAAGACGCGCTGTCACCGTGCCATCTGCCTGAAGGTTGTACACTCATTCAGTACGTAGATGACTTGTTAATAGCAGCCCCGTCCGCATCCGCCTGCACAGCGGCCTCTCTGGTGGTTCTGAACCGCTTGGCAGAATGTGGGTTTAAAGTAAGTAAAGAAAAACTGCAGCTGGTCCGACCGGAAGTAACATTTCTGGGCCGAGTCATTGCACACAGGTCAGTGGGTTTAATGAACACACACAGAGACCAGATTCTGACACACCCAAAACCAAGAACTGTGAAGGAACTCCTTTCCTTTCTTGGCCTGACAGGCTACAGCAGACAGTTTATCCCGAATTATGCGGGTAAGACGGCCCCCTTAAGGGACCTGATCAAAAAGGTGGGCGTTCGAAACCTTAAGGCAGAGTTACCATGGACACCACCAACAGAGACAGCATTCATTTCACTCAAACAAGACCTGTCAAGAGCCACAGATCTGGCCACACCCAACTATGATGAACCATTCTATCTTGATGTTTCTGAAACAAATGAGATTGTGAATGGCGTTTTGTTTCAGAAAAAAGGAGGAGGTAGGGATGTGCTTATGTATGTCAGTGTAAGATTAAATCCAACAGAGGCCAGACATCCCCCATGTACACAGCATGCAGCTGGGGTAGCCAAAATCATTCAGAAAACAGCACATGTAGTAAGAGAACATCCACTTAAAGTGCTCACCACACACAGTGTAGTAGCATATGTGAACTCACAAGCCTTCACAATGACACCACTGAGACAACAGAGACTGAGCAAAGTCCTGGATGCTCCAAACTTGACGTTTACACATGAGGGCATAAACATGGCGGACTTGATGGGGTCAGGGGAACCACACGACTGTGCCAAAAGAGCTGAAGCTGAAGAGAAGGTCAGAGAAGATTTGAAAGCAGAACCTATCATAGGTGCGGAGGACTGGTTCACAGACGGCTGTTGTCACCGTGATGAAGAAGGACTGAAAGCAGGCTACGCGGTGGTTTCCAGAAGAGGACGACAGTATGAGGTACAAGAAGCTGGAAGAATAGAGGGTCAGCAGTCAGCACAGAGAGCTGAAGTAATAGCCCTGACTCGAGCCCTGAGACTGGCCAAGAATATGAAGGTGAACATCTACACTGATTCAGCTTATGCATTCGGGGCAGCTCACGTGGAACTCGCTCAATGGAAGAGAGCAGGTTTCAGAACAGCAACCAATGCCCCAATATGCCATAAGAAGGAAATGGAGGAACTGGAAGACGCTCTGAACGACCCAGACATGGTAAGTATCATAAAATGTAAAGCACACTCTCAAGAAAACACAATGGTAGCAAAAGGGAACCAGAAAGCAGATGAAGCCGCCAAAGAAGCAGCAGGCTACAAAGGACGGAGACAGATGGTGGAGGTTATTGCTGAAGAAGAGCCAACCGTTAATGTGTTGGAGGAAGCCAGAAGGGCGCAGGAAGAAGTCACCCAGGAAGAAAAGGAGGTGTGGCAGGCCCGAGGAGCCAAAAAAGAAGGAGGTCTGTGGAGAGGGCCCCACGGGCGACCGGCTCTAACAGCCAAGCTGGCTGAAAAGAAGGTAAGTGAGGCACATGGACTTGGTCACGTGGGCGTGGCACAGATGGAGAGAAACTTGTGTCATTGGTGGCACCCTCATCTGAGAGACATGATAAAAGAAAAAGCCAGAACGTGTCTGATCTGTGGGGCACACAATCCAAAACCAGCGGTGAAGCCAGAACCAGGTAAGTTCCTCATGCCAGAGAGACCAGGAGAAGAAATTGTGATTGACTACACTGACATGGTGGATGGGGGACCAGGAGGACTGAGGTACTTGTTGGTATGTGTGGATGCTCTGACCGGCTGGCCAGAGGCATGGGCGACTAAAAGAGAGGATGCAAAAAGTGTGATTAAATGTCTGATTAACCACTACATCCCAAGGCATGGGTTTCCCAAGAGAATTAGATCAGATAATGGGACCCATTTTAGAAATAAGGATTTAGCAGAGGTGGAGAGAATGTTGGGGGTCCAGCATAAATTCGGGACAGTGTACCACCCTCAGTCCCAAGGAAAAGTAGAAAGAATGAACCTAAATTTAAAGAACAAATTGGCTAAAATCTGTGCACAGACGGGGTTGAATTGGGTTGCAGCCCTGCCAATTGCTTTGATGACCATAAGATGTTCTGTTAACCAATCCACAGGTTTCACGCCCTATGAGCTGCTGACAGGACGGCAGTTTCCGGCGCCTTGGACGGTGGTTCCAGCGACAGAACAGTCTAAGAGAAGTAACAAGTCTCATGCTGAATATTTTAATGAAGTAAAAGCTCTTGTGTCCAGTTTTACAAAACAGGTGACCGCCGGGAGGCCCACGGCAGAAGGAGAGGTTCCAGAGGCAAAAGCAGTGTGGCTGAAAGTCATAAAGAGGAAGTGGAAAGAGCCTCGTTGGACCGGACCCTATGAGGTGACGGCTCGGACGGCCACAGCGGTCCGTTTGAAAGGAAAAGGTGAAAATTGGTATCACTGGACGCAGTGTGCTGAAGCAGACGAGAGCCTGGTGGACAGCGACCTAGCTCCACCGAACACGGGGGCTGACGACAGCCAGAGGCAGAATAAATCCTCTCCCCCGTGCAACGGGCCGAACAGTAGTCTACCTGGGAGGCCGAAGCAAGAAGACCAGCAAAGGAGGAGATCCCCACGCCAACGCAAGGGAGTGGTAACACATTAGAAAAAAAAAAAAAAAAAAGGGAAAGCACTTAATTAAATATATTTTGATAAAAGAAGTATAAGTTTCACACGACAACATGCACGCATTTGACATACAGGCACGTAGCAGGAGGCGTGAGGAGAGAAAATTGGTAAAAATGCTCCTCACAACCACATGGTTGTTATATAAGATAGTATTACTTTTGCTAATATGTATTTTTGTGTATTTTTGGCAGATAGCCTGGAACAGCCCACCCGAGCACGGAGGTCAGCCCAGCCCTCCACCGACTGAAAAACAGAACACTGAAATGGGGCCGTTACAGAGACCCAAACGAGAGGTATCAGGTAAAAGGGATGGGTGTCTCAGCGCTTATAATGGCATGGAATTGGACTACGTTAAAGGGTCCACGAGTTCATACTCTTTTGATTTGTGTGAAGTGATTAACTGCAAGGGCGCAAACAGCAGCTGGAGGGGATATGACGTGTGGATCTGCAGTCACCCGGATATTTGTACCCGGGGAGGGAACCCTCACTCCAGCCGGGGAATCCGCCCAGTGCTAGCGTCTTATACCGCAGGGCACTGGTGCATCCCTGGGTGGAGCAAGGTGGTAGCCTGGACTGGAGTGAAGTGGGAGCCACACGTCCCTGAAGGATTGAAAGGGATAGCAATACAGAGGGACTTTTCTGCCTCACAGAACCCTATCACCCTCTCTCTGGGACCATGGAGCTCTTTGCCCAGGTCAAATAGTCCGGGAGGCGTGTTCTACCTGGTGATTGGGGTAGATGTTTCAGGGACAGACCCGACAGGTGTGATTAGAGTGAATTTAGTAAACCCAAAGCCCAACCCTCCGGTCATAAATAGTACAGGGGATTGGGGAAACGGGTCGTTAACTGTTGCCCGTGAGGAGCAAAAGCGGCGAGTCCTGATTGTGGATTACACCAGGCTGAAGCCTCAGGACTTAATTGAACGCGCCACCGGTTTCAGTGACAGTAACCTGTGGCTGGACTGGGTGGCTCAAAATGCAAAAGAACAAGATGTATCTAACTGTGTTGCTTGTGCTTCAGCTAGGCCGCGTTTGTTTACAGAACCCGCTCCACTGTATCCAGAGGATAAATGGGGATATGACTGCATGCTACAAATCACAAGAGAAGCGGTGAGTACTGGCAATTGTTCAATATTGGCCAGCCTCTTCCCGCCAATTGATAAAGGTACAAAGGTAGGACCATTTAGACCCAAGAAAGATAACTATACTTGCTTTAAGTTCTCCACAGACAAAGTGAAATACAAGCTGGGAGATATCGATCCCAGCTGGTGCGCTACGACACTCACAGGAAGAACCACCAATGCTAAGAATGACTCGAACACAGTAATAGGTACCTGGGCAAGAAGTGGGTTGTACTATTATTGTGGGGAAAGAACTCTTTTGGTCCGTGTTCCAATGGGAAGTGTCGGGACCTGTGCAATGGTAAGGTTGGGTGCTCAACTGATATTAATCGGCAACAGAGTGACAGCAATTCCCCAGAGTAACACACGCACACTGGCAGCCAGACGTAAGCGACATGTATTGGGTAAGGGGACTCATGTATATGATCCTAGGATGAATTCACCCACCTGGATCGACTCCATAGGAGTGCCCAGGGGAGTTCCTAACGAGTATAAACTGGCAGATCAAGTAGCAGCTGGTTTTGAAAACTTACCAATTATTTCTGCTCTTTTTCCAGTGACCCCAAACAAGAATGTGGATAGAATAAATTATGTCCATTATAACCTGCTGAGACTCTCAAACCTGACCAGGGATGCCTTTGAGGGAGTGGCGGAGCAGTTGGGCCCGACCTCATTAATGGGGGTCCAAAACAGACTCGCTCTCGACATGGTTCTGGCTGAGAGGGGAGGGGTCTGTGCTATGTTTGGTGACCTGTGTTGTACTTTCATTCCCAATAACACTGCCCCAGATGGCTCAGTTACCCGAGCTCTGGAAGGTCTTAAAACGTTGTCAAGAACCATGCATGAAGATTCT
The DNA here is from genome assembly GCF_036321145.2 of Pelmatolapia mariae. NCBI lineage: Eukaryota > Metazoa > Chordata > Actinopteri > Cichliformes > Cichlidae > Pelmatolapia > Pelmatolapia mariae. The sequence continues at coordinate 25,578,150 of NC_086238.1, read as the reverse complement.
GGAATTGAGAATCCCTTTGAGGGCTGGATGACATCCGTGTTTGGCCAGTGGAAAGGGTTTGTGATGTCTGCCATGCTATCTGTATCTGCTTTTCTAGGGATTTTGGTCACCTGCGGATGCTGTCTCATTCCTTGTGTCAGAGGATTGTTGGAAAAGGTAATTACGAGGGCAGTGGACCCCGGGGCGGTGACCCCGGTGTCTATGATGCCATTGATGGACGTAGAAACGACTGAGGGGGCCGAGGAGTGACACAGCACACGGTGTGGTGACCTCTTGTGGCAAGAGGTCAAAAGGAGGATTGTGAGAACAAAGGAAAATTGCTTCATTATTACAATATATTTCATAGCCTTGCCAATAGCATTAATCACACAGCTTATAGCTTTAAGTTGGCCTTGAAACATTTAAACATACTGACACCATATTAATCTCTCACAGGTGCAGTCATAACCATTTTATATTGTTATATCTTTACACACATAGTGCAGCTCTATGACCTAAAGAGTTGAAGCTTTCCCAGGTAAATAAAGGTCACAAGCTTCATTCAGCGCGATGTCTGGGTGATACATTGGTAAGGAAATGGGGAGCTTAAGAAAGATTGCACACATGCTTACAAAACACATATATACATTACCTATAACTTAGAAACAGATTTAAGAAGAGGCCTGAAGGCACTCAGTTAACATACTGCACTGGAGGTTCTGTCTTGACAACAGGTGACGAGTGGAGAAGACCAGCCCCTGGAGACCACAGAGGCCTGAGTTTATTGCCTTCTTTGGAAGAAGATGCCAAAAGGGGAACTCCTGTGTCTGCAGTTAATTCTTAAAATACATAAATGTTCTGTACATGCAAATTATGTTCTTGTAAACGCAAGAGGGGGCGTCATAATACTCTGATGATATAAAAGCAATCTGAAGTATAATTTTGGCGAAGACCCTTGCTGATGTATGCAGTGATTGTCTTCCCGCGCGTGAACTTCAATAAAGATTGCTTTGACCCAAATCTTCTGGACTGTCCTGGTTTTGTACTCTCCACCAATTTCGGACCCGTAACACAAGCCACTGTATATCAGATGATACTGATAACCTAATGCTAATTGCAATAACTATGCAGAGGTCTCTAGGCCTCGACCTTTATGGAGCATGTGAAGTTTGGGGCAGAGTGGACAAAGAAAAGTTTCTCAGCAGGTTCAACAGGTTGCTACAACACAGGCCGATGAAGTATTGCACTCACTCATCCAAACTGGCAAACATGTAACATACACCCTAAGACTGATCCTGCTTTTTACTCCTTTGCTATGATTTCATTTGATATTATGTAGCCTTGGAGACAGTTTGCATAGATTAGAATGTTAGATTGCTGTGATGTCATCAATGCCCGGTGTTTTGTTTTAATGTCTTGTGATAGTTCTAAGTGCAGACAAAGTCAGAGTTCAAGTGAGTTTAGTACAATTTTGAACCAGTTTCTGACATGTGGTCAAAATCTTGGCCGACCTTTACCACACCACGTGCTGTGGGTGTGCGTAAATATCTAGGTGAGTAAAGTCTCCTTTACCTGTTAAATTCATCTTAATTTGGGGCTTTTACTTCAGGTGTTTTGATTCAGTAGTAACCAAGTGATCTTTGTACAAACTGCAGACCGCCACACTGATCCCTGGTTCCTCAGGATAGAGGACAGGACGTCAGATGGGCGAATCAAGAGCTCCAAACGCAAAGATTGTGCCACAGAAAGACTGGAAAAAGCTTCCAAAAGAAGCAAGGACAGCAAAAGTCCAACCCCAGGCCTCAGCCATCTTGTCTTGGAGAAGTGTAAGTGAGACATTCAGAGATTTTTTGTTTTACAGTTATTGATCATCTGTAGGCCTGTGTGGAGTTCAGAGGTCTAATTGGTTTTGGTTTTTGCAGCTGCTTTCAGAAAGAAGAGCAGCAAAGGAAAGTCAAGCAGCGATGGAACAAAACAACCACGCAGTAAAAAGAGCAAGACATCAAGCTCACAGGAGGAGGCCAGCTGCTCCGTCTACGAGTCAGATACACACAGCACATACAAAAGTCACACTAAAGGTAAGAAGTACATAGGTAAGTTCACACCACACCTGCAGTGATAGAGCCTCTTTCCCAGGCTCTCAGAGTTTAGCTGGTATCCATCTGCTAATCACTAGGAAGCTTCTAACAAAGACTGTATGAATGTGTACATTGAGGCAAAGTCAGCTTTCCTACATGCAACTAATCACAACCCCTGTGTTAGTTTTGTCTCTCTGTAGAGGACTTTGAAGAAAAATACGAAGAGCAGGATAAGCTGGGTGAAGGAGGCTTTGGGACTGTCTTCTTTGGAAAACGCAGAGAAGACAATTTCCCAGTATGGCTTCTTATGTGTGCACTTTACAATTCTTCTAGTGGCAATCTTTAATGGATAATGTAAATCTGATTATTTGAACGTATTTTTCATTTGTCTGTCAGGTCATAATGAGACAGCTGGTACATGCAGCCGCTGAAATGCAATCCAAGGGTGTCTTCCATCGAGACATTAAGCCAGACAATATTGTGTTTGACACATCGCCTGATCATCCAGCATTTCTATGTGTCAAATTCATCGATTTTGGCATTGGAGTCCCTTTTAGAGCAAAAGCAGTCACACGAAGAAATGGTAGGTCGTCAGCCTCACTGGTTAAATGTCCTTGCCTGCCCACACGCTTAGTGTCCACATGAATTCCTTACCATGAATAATTACTCTCTGGATTTTAGGGACCAAATCAGCCGCTGTAAACTGGCAGGACTTTAATGCCACCACAGCAGATTGCGTCACAGTTTTGCAGTTGGGTGCGGTGATGGATTGGCTGGTACGTCACATCATCCCTGATGACAACAACACATCTGAGATGCACACTGACATTTCAGAGGGGAAGCTGAATGTTAATTCTTTAACCTGTCACATTACAAAAACTTGAAAAAATCCCCCAAAGAAACCAAATTCCAAGAAATCCAATCATGGAAATGTTTGCACACACTTGTGATTATGCACAGAGGTCCACCCTACCAGCCAACCTCAGATCTCCACGCATGCACAAATGAATGCACATACATCGACACACATTCTGGTATTGATATTTGACATCACAGTAGAGACGCAAATCTGGCATAGCTCTGAGGTCTTTCAGTCCCATCTCTGGCTAACAGGCCAAAAATTAAGTCTACTAGGAGACGGGGGTGTCGACCATACAAGAGGTAGTGGGGTGAAAAGCCTGTTGCCTCATGCCTGGTGCAGTTGTATGCATGTACTATCTGAGGCAGATGCTCTTTCCAGCTGCTCTTTGCCTTCTCCTCCAGTGTCCTTAGCATTTGAAGAAATATCCAATTAAATGGCTCAGCTGGAAATGGGTTGCCATTTGGATGGTATGGTGTTGTCCTTGAGTGAGCATCTCCAGCCAGGTGTCCCCACTTTGCAGTTATTTATTTGTAAAAAATGTTTGGTATCATGTATGATTTTCGTTCCACTTCTCAAGTGTACACCACTTTGTATTGGTCTTTCACGTGGAATTCCAATAAAACTGATTCATGTTTGTGGCTGTAATGTGACAAAATGTGGAAAAGTTCAAGGGGGCCGAATACTTTTGCAAGCCACTGTATATCAGATGATACTGATAACCTAATGCTAATTGCAATAACTATGCAGAGGTCTCTAGGCCTCCACTTTTATGGAGCATGTGAAGTTTGGGGCAGAGTGGACAAAGAAAAGTTTCTCAGCAGGTTCAACAGGTTGCTACAACACAGGCCGATGAAGTATTGCACTCACTCATCCAAACTGGCAAACATGTAACATACACCCTAAGACTGATCCTGCTTTTTACTCCTTTGCTATGATTTCATTTGATATTATGTAGCCTTGGAGACAGTTTGCATAGATTAGAATGTTAGATTGCTGTGATGTCATCAATGCCCGGTGTTTTGTTTTAATGTCTTGTGATAGTTCTAAGTGCAGACAAAGTCAGAGTTCAAGTGAGTTTAGTACAATTTTGAACCAGTTTCTGACATGTGGTCAAAATCTTGGCCGACCTTTACCACACCACGTGCTGTGGGTGTGCGTAAATATCTAGGTGAGTAAAGTCTCCTTTACCTGTTAAATTCATCTTAATTTGGGGCTTTTACTTCAGGTGTTTTGATTCAGTAGTAACCAAGTGATCTTTGTACAAACTGCAGACCGCCACACTGATCCCTGGTTCCTCAGGATAGAGGACAGGACGTCAGATGGGCGAATCAAGAGCTCCAAACGCAAAGATTGTGCCACAGAAAGACTGGAAAAAGCTTCCAAAAGAAGCAAGGACAGCAAAAGTCCAACCCCAGGCCTCAGCCATCTTGTCTTGGAGAAGTGTAAGTGAGACATTCAGAGATTTTTTGTTTTACAGTTATTGATCATCTGTAGGCCTGTGTGGAGTTCAGAGGTCTAATTGGTTTTGGTTTTTGCAGCTGCTTTCAGAAAGAAGAGCAGCAAAGGAAAGTCAAGCAGCGATGGAACAAAACAACCACGCAGTAAAAAGAGCAAGACATCAAGCTCACAGGAGGAGGCCAGCTGCTCCGTCTACGAGTCAGATACACACAGCACATACAAAAGTCACACTAAAGGTAAGAAGTACATAGGTAAGTTCACACCACACCTGCAGTGATAGAGCCTCTTTCCCAAGCTCTCAGAGTTTAGCTGGTATCCATCTGCTAATCACTAGGAAGCTTCTAACAAAGACTGTATGAATGTGTACACTGAGGCAAAGTCAGCTTTCCTACATACAACTAATCACAACCCCTGTGTTAGTTTTGTCTCTCTGTAGAGGACTTTGAAGAAAAATACGAAGAGCAGGATAAGCTGGGTGAAGGAGGCTTTGGGACTGTCTTCTTTGGAAAACGCAGAGAAGACAATTTCCCAGTATGGCTTCTTATGTGTGCACTTTACAATTCTTCTAGTGGCAATCTTTAATGGATAATGTAAATCTGATTATTTGAACGTATTTTTCATTTGTCTGTCAGGTCATAATGAGACAGCTGGTACATGCAGCCGCTGAAATGCAATCCAAGGGTGTCTTCCATCGAGACATTAAGCCAGACAATATTGTGTTTGACACATCGCCTGATCATCCAGCATTTCTATGTGTCAAATTCATCGATTTTGGCATTGGAGTCCCTTTTAGAGCAGAAGCAGTCACACGAAGAAATGGTAGGTCGTCAGCCTCACTGGTTAAATGTCCTTGCCTGCCCACACGCTTAGTGTCCACATGAATTCCTTACCATGAATAATTACTCTCTGGATTTTAGGGACCAAATCAGCCGCTGTAAACTGGCAGGACTTTAATGCCACCACAGCAGATTGCGTCACAGTTTTGCAGCTGGGTGCGGTGATGGATTGGCTGGTACGTCACATCATCCCTGATGACAACAACACATCTGAGATGCACACTGACATTTCAGAGGGTAAGCTGAATGTTAATTCTTTAACCTGTCGCATTACAAGGCTTGAAAATTCTGTTTTCGGTGTTATCTGTCTTTATCTGTATCACTAATGCACATGCACACTTATATAAACACCAACGTGATAAACTCAAACCCCTCTGTTGTATTTCTGAACAGACTTCAAGTGTTTTCTGTTGGGTTGTTACTGTCAGAACCATGAAGACCGCCTCACCCTAGAGGAACTTCAGAATCATCCCTGGCTCAAATGACTTATTGATGCCAAGCAAAACAGGGTCACAGAGCAGAAGCTCTAACAGAGCCTGAGTCAGCCTGAGTTATGAATACAGTTGTGGTCTAATGTTTTGTCAGTGGTACAAAGTTTGCTTTTGTGCACTTTGCCACTTCAGTTTGTATTTAGAGCCACAACTGTATACACAACAGACCGAACATGCTCAGCTTTGCCAAAGCTTGCAGGAATTGGAGTTTAATTTGATCAATGAATTATTTCTGAATCAACAAAAAAATGGGCAAATGTAAAGAAATGTATCAATCAGGGAATTAGTAGCAACATTAATTGGACAATCTAAATTTGTTGGTTAATTATTAAATGAATCTGGATAACTCATCCTGCATCTCCTGTGATTTTAAGTCACTGATATTGATTTATTAACGATTATTTGTTTGTACTAATGTGTCACAATTTCCTTGAACGTTAAAGGGTCTGGATTTCTTCTCTTAAGCGCCTCAGGGTGATCATCCTGTCCTGTCAGACTAAGAAATGCAGTTGTGAGTTTTTCATTGCTTCGCCTGCAAAAAATACCTAGGCACCAAAAATGGTCCAGCTCTCTCCTGCTGTCCTGTTGTATAAGGTGCACACAATTCACCGTGATGAGAGGATAACTTTTGTCACTGCTCCTGTCCTTGATCCTCTGAGCCACTTAAACACCAAACTACTTGTGCGCTGTAGGGGCTTTTCTAATGGTCGTGCTAAGGAGTCCTTTCCCTCCCATCAGTTGCAGAATGCACTCAGAGTTGTACAACACTGGTGTAAATATCAAGATGATGCAACTTTGAACATATTTAGGTCAACAGACTTTTGACTAAAGTAAGAAGAAAAGTGAATCTAACAAATAATATGAATTGGTGTTAAATAGTTACTAGTTAGTAGACAGTAACTAGGCCAGGGGATGCTAATCACCTGCCAAGGGATATTAGTGACTGACTTATTGATGCTAGTTAATAGCTTAGGTATTCTATGTGGTAACCTGGCAAGTAATCACTTGCCTTAAAAGTCTCGCCAGTCCCCTAGGGACACTTGTTGGTGGTATTTATTTGTTCATGTTACAGGCCTTGCTGTAGTGGGCGTGACCACAGATTACAATCCTGTAAAACAGGAGAGATAATGAACAGAGGAAATTTGTTCTTGTTCAGTTTCCCTTTCAGGTGAGGTAACTCTGGGTTGCTCTGACATATAAAATGTGTATTTATTTTCTGGACTCTCTCTGGATTCCTCTGCAGCTGATATGTTGCTCTCAGATTCACTGTTTGATGCTGAGCTTGTGGTGAAATATGACATCATACTGTATGCCTATATGACATCAATCTGTATGCCTATATGACATCAATCTGAATGCATATACGATATCAAGCTGTCTCGTTCCAGGACTTCAAGCTGAGTGCATACATGAGAAAAGGCTGTATGCCATATATGACATCTGTCACGGCCCAGCGGCACGAGGTAAATGGGATGGACACAAGTGCAAGATCCAAACCGGATTGTTGCTCTCATATTCACTGTTTGATGCTGAGCTTGTGGTGATACTCTAAGCCAGTACTGTACTCTGGCTGTTTCAGAGTTTTCACATTCACTGGTTTCGTAGGGTTACTGATGTGTTTGACTGGTTTCTTTTGCTTAATGCAGGGGTGTTTTCTGGTCACATACGCCTCAATGTCCTTCTTCATAAAAGGCCAGTAGAAACGGTCCCGTGCCAAGTGAATGACCCTCTCTGCCCTGCGTGTCCCAAGTCATCATGGAGATGTTTAAGCACTAGGAGATGATATTGTGCTGGCAGCACAAGCTGCCTTCGCTGAGCCGCTGTACGATGTTGCAGCTGATTTTCCATATGAAGCTTTCCCCACTCGTGCATAAGCTCTCTCACAGGGCCACTGGCTCTCCTTCTGCCATCATTAGTTATTACTGATTTTGTTTCTTTCAGTTTGATAAGTTAACTGATAGAGGGATCCTTCCTTTGGGATTTTACCAGGTCACTGTGACAGGCTGCAATGGTGACATGTTCACAGGTGTCTCTGGCTGGGCATGTTAGGCACAGGGCAGCGACATATGCAGCATCTTGTCTCTTTGCAGACTCACAACCCTCCCATGTAGCCTGAATGGCCTCTCTCGTCAGCTCTTCAGTACACTTTGTGAGGTAGGTGTCAATGTCAAGTGGAAACCGAGAGAATGAGTCTGCATCGATGTTCACCTTCCCCGGCCTGTATTTGACATCAAACCTGAAATCTGCCAGCTCACCTACCCAGCGGTGGCCTACTGCATTCAGCTTTGCAGTACTCATCACATATGTGAGGGGATTATTGTCTGTATAGACCAGGGGTGACCCAGCATTTTTCCAAATACAGCAGCGCTAACCAACATCATTTTTTCAAGTAATATAGAAACTATTTTATATATTACCTTTTTAAACATCCCATTTTTCTTTCTAATGTCATTAAAACAAGTTTGCACATTTGTATAACAACAGTCAGACCTCCAGATCTTTTAAGCGTTCAGTTTTTTTCTCAGTGTCACACATAGATTAGTTTTCGTCTCTTTCAATAAGAAAGTCAAATCTTCAAACCCTAAAGCAATCTTTGTTTCTTTCAATCATTCCAATATTTTTCATCTCCTGTAATATAATTGCAGTTAACCAGGGCTTAGCTACTCTGATCCACAGTGATTTTGGGGGTGTGGATACCTATTTTTTTTGACAGGTGCAGAGCCTTTTTCTACAAAATTACGAATAAACTGCATTTTTTAAAAGTACCATTAACATTAATGTAGACTGACAAGTAACTCAACATTTAACACAGTGATCAGTAGAGAAGAAAGAAAATAACCCATTTTACAATTTCTAGTTCAGTTCAAAATTATTGTTCTGATTAAGGAAACAGTAAATCTGGCCACATTATTGTCCCGATCCTCCAATTTTCCCTTTCCAATGTGACGAAATAAAATTCAACCTTTTTAAATAAAAGCAGATGCACACCCAGATATTTCTTACAGTAAGAATCCTCCAACAACCTTTCAAAAGAAACATTTTTTGTCTTTCCTTAATTTTTAGACCAACTGAATCCACAAACCTGAAGCTGCAGACCCCAAACTAACCAAATTTAATGTTTCCTTAATCAGCACAGTAATTTTTAACTCTTTGTGTGTTATGTTTACTCACAGTTTTGATGCTTGCTTCTTCGACTTGATCCATGATTGGCTCTGCACCATCGCTCTGCTGTTTTCTCTCTCCTCATGCTTCTCCTTTATGCATCCTGTCCTCAGATATAATCCAACCAGCTGCCTCCTTGTTTCCTTCTTGACTTGTATTCGCAAAATTTCCAGTTAAATTAAGAGAAATCCAGAAAAGTTTTCCTGCTTCAAAAGCTCTTCCAATTGCCTGTCTTCTTGTCCTCCTTTAAATGTGCATTTTTGTATATTTGTATTTATTTGACTTCATATTGCCATGACAACATAACACAGAGCATCTTGGTAGATTAAAGCAGGGAGTTCTGTCCTCTGCAGAAATGCTGGTGTTCCATAGTGATGTAAAAGTATGTTAATAATCTTTAAACAGACACTCACTGATCCTGTAAGAGCAGGAATTTAACTACAAACCCTCTTAGTCCCCATCAGTATCATTCATTCTGCTCTGCCGCAATGGTCACAGTGGCTGGTTTAAGTACGTTTGCCCCATAGAAAGCCACTGATGTTCAGTGAGCCCCTTTGATACATATTTAGACCTTCATAATTTTCAGGGTGCATGAGTGTTATATCTCCATCTCATCCTAAATATTTTGCCAACATGTAAAAGGCATACGTCCACAAGATTTTGATTTCTTTAATTTTAATTTAAACTTGTTTTATTCTGTGTTGCATGTTTTGAATAATCTTCTTCAGAGTAGACTTTTGGTGTAAGCTGATAGTGAATGAAAAAAACTATAAAAAGCTGCTGTGGTTTTAATTTTCCAAGAGAGGTAATGCACATAATGCAGAGACGAGCGCACGGGGGATATCCAAATTCTAGGAAGGCAGCCTGCTGCTGTACACAGGCACATCCTTCTCAGTCATAGTTCTTAACAACTTGACTGTTTTCTCAAACTACACAAAGAGTGCTGTTTCCATTCTGGGAAGTCTACTCATTGGTGTAGGCAGCTCTTCAAATTATAAGTAGCTATATATGAGCAGCTATATTAGCTTTGACTTAACATATGTTAAATAGTATACTTTCCTCTTTTAAAATTTATGATGGCTCAAAATTCAAACCTTACAAATTAAAACCCTGAATCATCACCACTTGTGTGAACTACAAGGGTGCCATCATTTTTCTTTTCAATCCATTAAGTACCACATTTTACACACTGAGCAAGAAAGGAAGTAAGCTCTTCATGGTGACCCCAGGAATTTTAATGTATCACTTTCTAGCATACGGCTGACACTGCTCGACATCTTACAGTGCAGTATAAGAGTCCCGCCACAAGGAGACACTGAAGGCTTTCAAACCAACAGTTTCTGCTTCCAAAGCGGCGCCAACCGTCACCACCGATCATCGTACTTATGTAACACAGACCATGGATGCATGTTTGAGTTGATACATCACTTAAAGCCACCACTGTTCAGGCATCACATCTGTCCATTAGGTTTCCCTTTAATACACAACATTTTTATCCCTGGGTACTAACTTTTTTGTTGTTGTTGACTGTTTATTTATTTGTTTGTTTGTTTGTCCGATGCTCCTTTTGCACTGCTAAATAGGCTGTAGCCAACATGATTTATAAAGGGATTATAAAACTAAGAAATTACTGCATTATTTTACCTACTCCTATTAAACTCACTTTCCTAAAAACTGATTGCAGCTTCTGCTTTGTGATGTCAATGTTATGTCTCTAAATGATTTCATATCATTCATGGGAGATATGCTTGACAAATGAGAAGTTAACAAGTCACTGCTACAAGCTGAATCAATTCATTGGGGCGACCTGCGTGTTGTGTTGCATTGTCTGATTTAGTCATAGTGTGTAAACACCTCTAGAGGCCACTGTTGTATAGCTGCTGCAAACTTTTTTATTTTTTTTTATTTTTTATTTTTTATTATTAGTAAAGATAACATACAAATAAAATGCACCATATATTATACATTCAGAGAATAAACATTCCTTACATATTAACAACTTTCATACATAGGAAAAAAAAATATATATAAAGATGGGGTCACATAAATATTCCATCTATTATTATGGGGAATGTGAGATCTCTCCCCAAAAAAGTAGACGAACTGGCAGCCCTTACCCGACATCAGAGGAGCTACAGGGAGTGCAGCCTGATGTGCTTCACAGAGTCGTGGCTAACTGCGCTAACTCCGGACTCACACGTAAACATGGATGGTTTTCATCTGATCCGGGCCGACAGAACAACGGAGAGCGGTAAGAAGAGAGGAGGGGGTCTGGCTGTGTTTGTGAACGATAGATGGTGTAACTCTGGGCATTTATCTATCAAAGAGACGCTATGCTGTAAGGACATTGAGCTGCTAGCGGTTAGCATGAGACCGTACTATCTACCGCGAGAGTTTACACACGTGATTATGATAGCTGTGTATGTCCCGCCCTCTGCTAGCGCTGCAGCAGCCTGTGAGGTCCTGCACACCGTAACAAGCAGACTCCAAACACAGCACCCTCAGGCCCTTTTCCTGATCTCTGGGGACTTTAATCACATCTCCCTGTCCTCCACTCTCCCCACCTTCACCCAGTATGTTACCTGCCACACCAGAGACAATAAAACATTGGACTTATTGTATGCCAACACCAAGGAGGCATACAGCTCAGCACCTCTCCCTCCCCTGGGGGGCTCAGATCACAATCTGGTTCATCTCCAGCCTGTGTATAAACCTCTAGTACACAGAGAACCAGTAGTGAAACGCACAGTTAGGAAATGGTCGGCAGAGACTGAAGAGGCCCTGAGGGACTGTTTCCGTTCTACTGTGTGGGACAACCTCTGCAGCCCCCTGGAGGATGACCTCAACAGCATCACAGACTGCATTACGGATTATATGAACTTCTGTGTGGACAACACCGTACCCATCAAAAAGGTACGGTGTTTTTCTAACAACAAGCCATGGATAAATCCTGAAATTAAGGCTCTCCTCAAGGAGAAGAAGAGAGTCTTTAGAGCTGGAGACAAACAGGAGCTGAGAGTTGTTCAGAAGAAGCTGAAATGGAAGATAAGGCAGGGGAAGGAAAACTACAGGAGGAAGATGGAAGAGCAGCTGCAACAGGACAACATCAGAGGGGTTTGGAACAGCCTGAAGACAATCTCAGGACAAAAACCAACCCCCCAGGCTGCAGGAGACTTGGGGTGGGTGAATGACCTAAATAAATATTTTAATAGGTTTGATCAACCACCCACCCCTCCCACAGCATCGTCCCCCCTGCTGCAATCTCCTTCATCTTCAGGGACTGCCTGTCCTTCATCTCAGGACTTCACACCTCTCAGCTTCACACCTCCCAGCTCCCAGTCATTACACCCACCCCCGGCTTCTGTGGACTCCAACATACACACCCCTCCCCCAAAACCCCCTCTCTCCATCTCAGCACTTCAAGTGAGGAACGAGCTTCGCAAGATCAAGGTGCGGAAGGCTGCAGGTCCAGATGGCGTCAGCTCCAGGCTCCTGAGGTGCTGCGCAGATGAACTGTGTGGCATCCTAGGTTATCTGTTCAACCTGAGCCTGTCACTGGGGAAAGTACCACAGCTGTGGAAGACCTCCTGTGTGGTACCGGTACCAAAGACCTCCCATCCCAAGGACCTCAGCAGCTACAGGCCGGTAGCCCTCACATCGCATCTGATGAAGACCCTCGAGAGGTTGGTTCTAAACCGTCTGCGCCCCCTGGTGAGGTCTTCATTGGATCCGCTGCAGTTTGCTTACCAGCCTGGCATTGGGGTGGAGGACGCCATCATCTACCTCCTGCACCGAGCTCTGACTCACCTGGAGAAGCCTGGAAGCACTGTGAGGATCATGTTCTTTGATTTCTCCAGTGCTTTCAACACCATCCAGCCACGACTTCTGAGGGACAAGCTGGAGCTATCGGGAGTGGACCACCACATGTCCCAGTGGATACTGGACTACCTCACAGAACGTCCACAGTATGTGAGGTCACAGGGCTGTGTCTCTGACACGCTGGTCTGCAGTACGGGGGCCCCACAGGGAACTGTGTTGGCACCGTTCCTCTTCACCCTCTACACTGCAGACTTCTCCATCAACTCCCCACGCTGCCACCTACAGAAGTTCTCTGACGACTCTGCCATAGTCGGCCTCATCACAGGTGAGGACGACTCAGAGTACAGACAGTGGACTCTGGACTTTGTGGACTGGTGTCAGCAGAACCAGCTGCTGATCAACGCCGGGAAAACCAAGGAGTTGGTGGTGGACTTCCGGAGACGCAGACCCACCACACTGACACCGGTGAACATCCAGGGAGTGGACATTGAGATAGTGGACTCGTATAGGTACCTGGGTGTTCACCTGAATAATAAACTGGACTGGAGCCACAACACTGATGCTCTTTACAGGAAGGGTCAGAGCAGACTCTACCTGCTGAGGCGGCTGAGGTCATTTGGAGTCCAGGGAGCGCTTTTAAAGACCTTCTATGACTCTGTGGTGGCATCTGTCATTTTTTACAGTGTGGTATGTTGGAGCAGCGGTTTATCGGCAGCTGAAAGGAAGAGGTTGGATAAACTCATCAGGAAGGCCAGCTCTGTTCTGGGATGCACCCTGGACCCAGTGCAGGTGGTGGGAGACAGAAGGACTCTGGCCAAAATAACATCTCTGATGGACAGAGTCTCCTACCCCATGCATGTAAATGTTGCTGAACTGCAGAGCTCCTTCAGTGACAGACTGCTGCATCCTAGATGCATGAAGGAGCGTTTCCGCAGGTCCTTCCTCCCTGCAGCTGTCAGACTGTACAATCAGAACTGCTCCCAACAAACATAGATGTTTACATCAGCACTGTAACTGCAATAAGTTAATTAACCGAGTTGCACTACAACCTGGTTTGCCTCTTATCTGTAGTTATTTTTATTTAATTTAATAACTGTACAATACTCTGTATATAGTAACCATTGTCCTTAATGTAAATATTTAAGAAAAATTGTGTATGTTTCTGTTCTGTGTCCTGTGTACTGTTTGTTTGTATATGTGTCTTTTTGCTGTTGTTACAACCAAATTTCCCCTTGTGGGACAATTAAAGGATTATTCTATTCTAATTTAACAGATTACTAACTCACTAAATCAAAATCTTCCACAAAGGAGACAAAAAAAGCAGCCTTTTTCTTTTTAACTAAAGTCAAAGATTTAACCAACAGGTTTAAGTCGTTTTTCCAGTAAGCTAGTGTTGGTTTGGTCTTAAAAAAACGACATTTATGTATAAATTGCTTGCACAAGATTAATAACACATTAACACCATAATTAGCTTTCTTTTCTTTCAAAAACACTCCAAACATTATCATATTTAAGGTAAGTGGGGTAATTTGAATCCCACTGGAAAAAAGCCAGGTATGAAAATCCAACCAAAATATTTGTATAAAATTGCACAAAAAGAATAGATGGTCCAAATCCTCCTCTTCTGTTTCACAAAATACACAATTACCAGTTTCTATTTTGAATCTATCACCAAGGAGTCTATTTGTCGGGTAAATTTTATTCAAAATTTTAAATTGGACTTCTTTCCCTTTAGGAGGGATAGGGAAGGTGATATAATCAGTTCTTATTTTTTCAATTTCTTCCCTTTGGAAATCTTTTAATATGTAATTACGTCTAAGTAAATTTGGAGAATAAAGACTCCTTAATGAAGATCTTAGAAACTTATTATTGCATTTAACATCACAAAATCGAATATCATCTATATATAAATGCCTTAACTTGGGGGATATGTCAGAATATATTATATCATTTACAACTATGTTTTTAAGTGACAATGGAATGGATTTTATAACCCGATTAAATTTACTTTTAGAACATTGGATATTAAACTTTTGGCAAAAATCTTGATGTTCTAGAACATGTCCTTCCTCATCTACAAAATGGGCAATTGCCCAAACATCTTTTGATAACCAATCTTGAATAAAAATAGATTTTCTGTTCATTAGTATATATCTATTGTTCCAAATTGGGCTATTATGTGGAGTGAAATTATGTTTAAATAACATTTTCCAATAAAGAAGGACCTGTTTATGGAATTCAGAGAGTTTAACAGGTAGCTTAGTAATTTCAAAGTCACACTTTAGGAGAAAATCGATACCCCCCAATGTGTTAAAGACCTTACTTGGTATAAAAAACCAAATGGAGTGTGGATTATTTAGGAAGGATTTTAACCATTTAAGTTTCAAAACACCATTCATTATATCGAAGTCAATTGCGTTTCCACCACCTTCAATGTATGGTTTAACCAAATCATCTTTAGATATATAATGGCACTTATTCCTCCAAATAAAATTAAAATTCAAGCTATTAATTGTTTTAATAACTTTATTTGATATTGATAAAGAGTAAGCTGGCTATATAAATCTAGATAAACTATCCATTTTGGTTAATAATATTCTTCCAAAAATTGTGATGTCTCTTTGTAACCACTTATTTAAGATTGTCTTACATTTGTCAACATTATCTGAAATATTTACTTTTTCTAAGACTTTGTGATCTTTTGAAATTGTGATGCCCAAATATTTTACCTCCTTCTTCACCTTTATATCGTACAGTAATTGTGAATGACACTCCTTTAACGCCAATAGTTCACATTTATTTAAATTTAACTTTAAGCCTGAAGCTTTTGAGAATGTAGTGATTATTTGTTTTACCAGGGGAATCTGATGTTCATTTTTTAAGAAAAGAGTAGTGTCATCCGCAAGTTGACTAATTATTAAAAAATTATCCATAATCTCAATTCCGGCAACGCTGCTGTTTTTAATTAAAATTGCGAGCATCTCCACAACCATTATGAATAACAGCGGAGAGCTTCCACACCCTTGCCTAATTCCTCTTTTGACGCTAAATCTTTTACCAGTGCCATAGCCTAACGACACAGAGCTATTTATATCATTATACAGTATATCTATTATCTTCCTAAATTTATCCCCAAATCCAAATCGAGTTAGTGTTTCTAAAATAAAAGGATGTTCTACTGAATCGAAAGCTTTATAAAAGTCCAAGAAAAGAATAAAACTGTCATCACTAATTAGATCATTGTAGTCCAGTAAGTCTAAAGCCAATCTGATATTATTATGAATGTTCCTGTCTTTCAAAAACCCTGATTGTGTCTCACTAATTATACTTGAAACCCCTTGTTTGAGCCTTGTCGCAATTGAGCTAGAGAAAATTTTATAATCTGTATTTAATAAAGTTATGGGCCTTAAGTTATCCAATTGTCGTTTATCTTTGTTTGGTTTAGGAATTAATGTAATTAATCCTTGTTTCATGCTAGACATCAATTCTCCCTTTTCAATACTGGCCAGTATAGCTTTGAATAAAATTTCCCTTAAGTCTTCCCAAAGAAATTGGAAGAAATTAACTGTAAGTCCATCTGGACCAGGGGATTTATTAAGCGCCATTTTCTTAACAGATGCATCTAACTCTTCAATTCTAAAGTCAGATTCACAAAATTCCTTAAATGATTCATCAATTTTAGGGATCAGATTATCTATTTGATCAAAAAAGACATCACAATCTGCTTGGGAGAACTGTGAGGAGTATAAATTGGAATAGAATGTATAAGTTTCATTCTCCAAAATTTTAGGGTCGTCACATTCAATGCCATCAATTAACAGGGAAGATATAAAATTTCTTTTCTGTCTGTTCTTTTCTAAATTAAAAAAATATGAGGAATTTCTTTCCCCCTCCTCAATCCACTTGGCGCGTGAACGCACAAAAGCTCCTTCTGCTTTATTTAGGTAGAGCTGATCTAATTTAGTTTGCAACTCCATAAGTTTACTCCTTTCTTGACTATTTAGATCATCTTTACTACAGCAATAAGTAATTTCTTGGAATAATTTACATTCATATTCTCTTTGCTTTCGACTTATGTTTTTACTGAATTGAATACTAAATTCTCTAATTTTGAATTTAATGAATTCCCATTTACTGATATATCCTACAATTAAATGGTCAGCCATAATATCTTTTATAATTTTTTTGACTATGTTGCAGTAATCTTCATTTTGTAAAAGTTTGGCATTGAACTTCCAATAAGTTCTTTTATTTGATTGTCTAATTTCCGATTCAAAGCATAGTTCAATAAAGCAATGATCAGAAAGAGGTACATTTGACATCACAACTTTTACAGTGTGGTTAAGAATGTTGTCACTTCCTAGCCAATAGTCTATTCTAGATTTACAAGCTCCATTTGGTTTAAACCAGGAAAAGCTTTTAATTCCTGGATTTCTTACTCTCCAAATATCTGTCAAATTGTTGTTTATCAAAAAATCTATAATTAGGTTATTTTTTTGTGGTCTACCTGTCCTTGAGGGCCATCTATCAGTCCATTCATCAGGAGTCATATTCCAATCACCACCCATTAAAATATATTCCGTAGGGTATCGATCTTTAAGTTCAAAAATATTTAAAGTTATATCTTCTAACATATTTTTATTCTGACTTTCATTATTATATCCATAAACGTTGACTAAAATGAAAAACAAACTTTCAACTCTCATTACAGCAATCAACCAATGACCATTCAAGTCAGTCCGTTGTATTACAAGATCCCCAGGAAAGTTATTGAATAAAATTGCTACACCCCCCGACCTCGTTGAGCCATGGCTAAACAGGATTTTGCTACCCCATTGGTTTGACCAAAAAGATACATCACTATCAGATGAATGAGTCTCTTGTAGAAAAATACAGTTTGATTTTTTACCTTTGCAGTACAAAAATAAGGCTTTTCTTTTAACAGATTCTCTTAAACCCCTAACATTTAAAGAACCAAAACAAATGTTAACATTCAACATGAACTATAGACAGAATATCACTCACCACGTGAAAAAAACGAAAAAGAAAAAAAAGTACTAAATGCTGAGCTCCTCAGACCGCGAACAAGTTTCCACTATTTCAGTTTTTGTCATTTTTAGTTCTCCTGTGTTTCTTCAACTTTGCGTCCATCAATGAAGGCATGTGGACCACGAAAGTAGGCTCGTTTACCCGCACGTCTTGCCTCCTCCACCAGAGGCCATAGGCGCTGTCGATCTTGTATGTCCTCCTGCGGCAACATCTCTGCAAAGCTGATGCCTTCTTGTTTGCAGATTGAAGAATCTTTGGTGCGCCTCCACAATTCTTCTTTGATTCGCCTTTGTGTGAATAAAATAATGATGTTTCTGTTTCTGCCATCAACTCGTTTCCCTAAGTGATGAACAATATCAACGGCCTCTTCTAAGTTCAAGTCAGGGGCAATCTTCTGAAGCGTTTGCAAAACCTTCACTCTAATGTTTTCGTCTTTGTCTTCCTTCACCCCTTTCAGCTTTAAGCACCACCTCATTCGGTAGCGCTCTTGTTCTCTCACTCTTCTTTTCAAGTCTTCGTTTTCTTTAAGCAGCTGTTCATTCGCATTTGCCAGTTTAACAACTTTCGGTTTGCAATCAACTATCTCTGCAGCATTAAACTCCACAGCCTTAGCCAAGCTGGCAACCATAGCTGCACTTTGTCTGTTTTGTTCCTTGATATCTTCCAGTTGTACTTCAAATTTCTTCTAAGTCCCAGAATGGCTTCAAAAATAATTTTATTGGAGATATCATCTTCCTTCTCTGAAGATTTTGTTCTTTTCTCCTCCGGCGGTTGTTTTGATGGAGTTGGCGGCGCAGAGTCTGCTCCCCGTTCTCGCTTGTTTAGGCTCACGTTGGCAGCTTCAGTGCTAGCATAGCCATGGTCACTGACTTTAGCATGCGAAGACGTCTTAACATTGGGGTTTGACGGCACAAATTGCAGCTTTGCATTCTTAATAACCTTTTGGGCATCCATAGTTGTAATTCGAGTGGAAAGAGAATAAAGTTCCTTAGCAAATTTTGCGGTCTTTCGGAGCTCCTGAAAAAACACGACCGTTCAAGCTGCCATCTTGGTGCCACCGCTGCTGCAAACTGAATGTGCCCGTACCAGAGGTTATACTTAAAATGGCAGCTGTCAGGAAGTCTCTTTGGAAATTTGTGTTCGCCCTTTATGAAATAGATATGTTGTATTACAAGGTACTAATGCACCCTTGCATTGGTAAAATGAATTCTGTTAGAATAGCTGATACGCCCTCACAGAAGATTTATTTTGACCTTTCTAAAGCCTTCTTTAAAATTTAGAAAATAAAATGAAAACAGGCATATCAAAACAAGCCTACTAGAAATACTACTCTGTATTACATCCTAACACTTGGCTAAATCCTAATATGTAATTCTGGTTTAATAGTTTATTACACTAAATGCACACAGATGTTTTACTTTGGCAGGAGCTTAAACAACTGAGTTGAATTAACACAAGTTATTCATATTCAATAAACCTGTGCAATTTGTGTTGATAAAATATGATTGAAACATGTTTTGGTGAAGTAATTTGAGCTCTTGGAATATTTTAATCCTTCATAATTTTCACACTTTATTCCAACACTATTCAGTGGCAAACAAACAAAACCGTACATTTTCTGAAATATTTGTGGGTTTTTCTCGTTTGTTTTTATACTACTTAAACACTAAAGTGACCCTCCAATGTGATGACAGTGCCAGCAGTGGCCCACAGCTCATTTAATGCTTTCTCCTAATTGGCTCATAATAGTCTTGCATATGTATGAACTATGTAGGCTATCTCTATTTTAAAATAATGAGTGGGCAATGAGAGCATCTCCTCACGGTGTACTTTACTGACAACAGGACAACAGGGAATACAGAGAACTGACTGAGGACTTTGTCAACTGGTGCCAGCAGAACCACTTCCAGATCAACACTCCGAAAACCAGCGAGCAGGTAGTGGACTCCACCTACACCAGTGAACATCCAGAGAATGGGCATTAAGATAGCTGACTCATATAAGTGATCTAACCAATAAACTGATCTGGAGTAACAACAGAGAGTCCATCTACACAAAAGGATAGAGACGGTTGTATTTGCAACAGAGAAGTCTTTTGGAAGGGAGCAGGGAGAGCTCCTGAAGACCTTCTAGGACTCTGTGGTGGTATTGTCCATGTTTTATGGTGTGGTCTGCTGGGGATAGGAAGAAACTGAACAGGTTGATCAAGAAAACTAGCTCTGTTCTTGGATGCCCTCTTGACCCAGTGGAGGTAGTTATCTCTGTCAGATAACAGCTCCCACCCCATACAGGCCACCCTGACAACACTAACCTGTTTTCCCTCCAGTGATAGGCTGCTGGCCCCAACTGACCGAGTGCTCAGTGAATACCTCAGGCAGCAGAAACCCAAGAAAGAGGAGGGAGACGAGGAACCATCATGGAAGGACAGGCCCCTGCACGGTATGTACCACCGGCAGATAGAGGAGGTGGCTGATATCCAGAAATCCTACCAGTGGCTGGACAAAGCTGGACTGAAAGACAGCACAGAGGCACTAATCATGGCAGCACAAGAACAAGCTCTGAGTACAAGATCCATAGAGGCTGGGGTCTATCACACCAGGCAAGACCCCAGGTGCAGGCTGTGTAAAGATGCCCCAGAGACAATCCAGCACATAACAGCAGGGTGCAAGATGCTAGCAGGCAAGGCATACATGGAACGCCATAACCAAGTGGCCGGCATAGTGTACAGGAACATCTGTGCCGAGTATAACCTGGAAGTCCCGAGGTCAAAATGGGAGATGCCCCCAAGGGTGATGGAGAATGACCGAGCTAAGATCCTGTGGGACTTCCAGATACAGACGGACAAAATGGTGGTGGCTAACCAACCGGACATAGTGGTGGTAGACAAACAGAAGAAGACGGCTGTAGTGATCGATGTAGCGGTTCCGAATGACAGCAATATCAGGAAGAAGGAACACGAGAAGCTGGAGAAATACCAAGGGCTCAGAGAAGAGCTCGAGAGGATGTGGAGGGTGAAGGTAACGGTGGTCCCCGTGGTAATCGGAGCACTAGGTGCGGTGACTCCCAAGCTAGGCGAGTGGCTCCAGCAGATCCCGGGAACAACATCGGAGATCTCTGTCCAGAAGATCGCAGTCATAGGAACAGCGAAGATACTGCGCAGGACCCTCAAGCTCCCAGGCCTCTGGTAGAGGACCCGAGCTTGAAGGATAAACCGCCCGCAGGGGCGTGCTGGGTGTTTTTTATATACACACACACGCCCTGCCTGTGATCAGGTACCCTGCTGGGGTAATAGGCTGGCCAAAGGAGGAGATAGAAGCCACTGACATAAAGACAAGAAAGCTCCTTACCATGCATGGAGGGTTTCACCCCCAAGTCCAGCATCCTGAGGCTGTACGCTAAGTGGAAGGAAGGAGGCCGGGGACTGGTGAGTGTCAGCACCACAGTCCAGGATGAGACAAGGAACATCCACAAATACATCACGAAGATGGCCCCAACTGACAGCGTGCTCAGTGAATACCTCAGGCAGCAGAAACCCAAGAAAGAGGAGGAAGGCAAGGAACCATCATGGAAGGACAGGCCCCTGCACGATATGTACCACCGGCAGATAGCGGAGGTGGCTGATATCCAGAAATCCAACCAGTGGCTGGACAAAGCTGGTCTGAAAGACAGCACGGAGGCACTAATCATGGCAGCACAGGAACAAGCACTGAGCACAAGATCCATAGAGGCTGGGGTCTATCACACCAGGCAAGACCCCAGGCTGTGTAAAGATGCCCCTGAGACAATCCAGCACATAACAGCAGGGTGCAAGATGCTAGCAGGCAAGGCATACATGGAACGCCATAACCAAGTGGCCGGCATAGTGTACAGGAACATCTGTGCCGAGTATAACCTGGTAGTCCCGAGGTCAAAATGGGAGATGCCCCCAAGGGTGATGGAGAATGACCGAGCTAAGATCCTGTGGGACTTCCAGATACAGACGGACAAAACGGTAGCGGTCAGGAAGCAACATCAGGAAGAAGGAACACGAAAAGCTGGAGAAATACGAAGGGCTCAGAGAAGAGCTCGAGAAGATGTGGAGGGTGAAGGTGACGGTGGTCCCCGTGGTAATCGGAGCACTAGGTGCGGTGACTCCCAAGCTAGGCGAGTGGCTCCAGCAGATCCCGGGAACAACATCGGAGATCTCTGTCCAGAAGAGCGCAGTCCTGGGAACAGCTAAGATACTGCGCAGGACCCTCAAGCTCCCAGGCCTCTGGTAGAGGACCCGAGCTTGAAGGATTAACCGCCCACAGGGGCGAGTGGGGAATTATTTTTATATATGTAATACTCTGATAAATATCAGTGGTATTTATTTTGTATTTTTTTTTCATGGGAATAAGTTAAAGATAAAATTACAGTTCATGGTGAAGCTAAAATTTGCATAAATATTTGATATAAATAAATGTATTAAAATGCATAAATAGTTGTGTTTGAAATCAGTTACTTTAAAACATAATTTCATGGAATGTGAATGTCTTTAAAAAGAGAAGAGGTTTAAAAATTATTTTCTTACGCTACGTTATGTGAGTTCATGACCTTGAGTTTTTTTTCACTTCCGGGGGGAAAGACTCGAGAACAAGAGAGGAAAAAGGGAGTAATGTGAAAATGGTGTAGACAGAGCAAAGACTCCGGGACTGCGTATGTCACCAATGTTGAGGTTGTTCAGCAACAACAAACCAACAGACTGTGGACTTCCCGGTATTTACTCGGAGCGTTTGAGCTGGGCTTTCCGTATCCATTTGTGCTTGGTGAACACGAGGCAAGTTTGGTTACGTTAGCTAGCCGGAGCTAGGCTAACGCCACGGTCCTTGCTGAAGGAGATACCGCCTGAACGGACAGCAGGAGTTTTGAGAGTCGTCTCGGGAGAGAGTCGTTGACGGAGGACGATTCGCTACTACCGAGGGAACCGGAGATTCGTTGCTAGCTGCTGCGAGCGGAGACGGTTGCTACCGCAACGAGCGAGTGATTCATCGGGTGCGGCCAAGACTTCATGGATACACGGAGGTATCGTTATTAAAAAGAGCTCCAACTAAAGCGCGCCAACAAAAACAGACTAAGAGTGCACTCAAAATAAAATTAGACAGTTTGAGAAAAGAGAGATTAAAACCTATCCCCCGGGGTTCTATTTTATTTTCTATATTCGTTCTTCTTCATAAAAAAAAAGGGTTTGAATGTGAGTTTCCTGCAAATGTTTAATACATTTTCTAAAACTGAGATCTCGTGTTGGTTTTATTGCATGGTGTTTTAACATTTAAGTATTCAGATACATAAGCGTTTACAGGCCAAGTGTATTTCCCATAGCCTCCAATTGATTATTTAGACGTGAGAATCATACGATACCCTAGACTGATATTTACTTTTCGAGATGTATCTTTTATCACAGAATGTTTAACCAGGGTTAAGACTTCACCCGAAGGCATAAGGTGGGTTTTATTACACGAGCCGGTGGTAAAAGTGTTACACACATATATATATATATATATATATATATATATATATATATATATATATATATATATACACTCAGAAAAATAAAGGTGCCAACTGAAACCAAAAGTGGTTCTTTAGACTGATGCCATAGAAGAACCTTTTTTGGTGCCACAAAGAACCTTTCAAACAATGGTTCTTTGAAGAACCATTTCTTTCAGTCGTTCATTGAAGAACCTTTAATGGTTTTTCAAAGAACCTTTTTTAAAATGGTTCTTTAGAGAACCATTTTTAAAAGCTCCTTCAAATGGTTCTTTAAAAAAAACATTTTAAAGAACCATTTTAAATCTTTCAAAATAAAATGTATCATAAATTGAATTTAGGTAGGATAAAATAAATACGAGCACAGCATAGACATATATTAATGGTTTATTGTCATTTCATAATATACCAAAAGACAAAAAGGCATTTTAACCCTCAGCACCACATCACTACTAATACATGTTACATATTAGTCATTTAAACAGTAATAATTAAACATTTTTACTATACTTTAAATAAATATATATATGAATACTATATCTATAGATAACACAACAATTAATACATGTATTATTTAATTAATAAAACATCAGAAAGTGATAAAGACACATTAGAAATAGCAATTGCTTCATAACAGACGAATAAATCAACACATTTTCATCAGCAGATGTTTGCATAATCTGTAAAAATATTTCAACAAGTTTTTGATTAAAATTATCAATGAACTTCAGCCTTACGTTATGTAAGGTAAGTTTCATGTTGAACTCATGGTTCTTTGTTAGTCCAGTTTAGGACAATGTCTCTGACATATGTATCATATCAAATATATGTCATATCAAAACAAGCCCACACCTGCAGTTGTTTCAGTTTTTCACATGTGTTTCCTGTCAGCTGGTCAACCGCACTCAGGTGGACATCCATATCAACCAACCAAACGACAAGCTCCTCCCTTTGTGCTTCAAATCCCTCCCACTCTGAGACAAGGAGCTGAGAGAGAGAAAACAAGGGTCAATTATAAAGAAGAGAGAAAAGTGAAACCATCCTCAGAAGGTCTGACTCGCATACCTGCAGTCGACCTATGATGGACTCCAGTTTGGCGTCATCACAGCGGCGGCCGCACTCCCTCACCAATGCCAGCAGCCGAGTCTGCAGGGTGCCCTGGAAGAGCAGAGTTAATGTTCGACTCTTCCTGGTCAGTCTCTCCAGCTGGGTGAGCCGAGGTTTCCCCTCTCACCGCCGCCTCTGAACACACGAAAACAAATTGCATGTGAAGCAGGAGGTGCAGATTTTTTTGCTGTTCTTTTCTAAATCCAGGCTTGATAACGTGAAGGTATTTGGAAAACTTTTTTGGCCAGCGGACGACTGTTGCCTCGCAGAAAGTCAAATCAAATGTATGCGATACACAATCAATTCACAAGAACACATTATAAAAAACAAGTCCAGTTCTTGCCTGATTTCAAGTGAATTCTGCATCAAAACAGGGTAACAGAATTAAAATGAGTGTTTGCAGCAAATGTGAGCACAAAGCCTCACTTTGTACAAGCCTGCTATTAAAGTTCTCCTCTATGCAGACAACGTTCCTGTTTTCAAGGCACAACTTGGATCTGCTGTACAAATCTTATGGATACACGCTAAATGAAACAGAAGTTTGCACAACTCCAGATTCTGATCCCTCCACCTAATATGGTCCCAAAAGGCTAACAAATACCCACATAGCAATAGCAATAAAGCAAATGTTGAGGCTTCAAAATACAAAGTCCATAAACCAATGGCTGACATGGGTTTTATCATAAGGGTGATAAATATACAACATGTGTTTTTAAGACTAAAAGTATAATACAGATTTTAGTCTGAGAGATTTGATGTTCATTTACCTGCAGATGCACTATACGTGCCTGCTCCGTGGTTTTCCACAACGTTTTGCACATCACTATTTAATACAGGAAGTAGGTGAACTAAAACAAGTCATCTTTCTTTGTGAGAGGACAATATTAATGAAACAAACCTCAATGACATCATAGAGATCCCTAAAGATGCTCCTGCTGCTTTTCTTCCTCCTCATCCTAAGCTTCCTTCTCCTTGTCCTCGACTTCCATCCAATTGTAATTCAATCTAATTGTTTTTCTCCCTCTCGTCTTCCTCATGTTGTTGGAGCTGTGAACAGAATTAATGTGAATCTGAATTGATTTTTGCAAACAAGAAAAATCTACAGCTTTTCGGTCAGAGGTGGTCTTGTGATTTAAGCCGGGTAGAGTAGACTTATGTGTTGATACTGCCTGCTTCAGCTCTACGACTGGCTGCTGAGTGATATTTACACCCTGGCTGGATTACAATCTTTAACCACGTGCTGAACTTTGGCCCAGCGTTGATTTGTCTTGTTAGTATAATGACCTCTCTTGGCTTAATGTATGATGGTGGATAAATGAAATGTACAAAGAAAATTTAACTACAGGGTGTGCCATTTATATGGATACACCGTAATAAAATGGGAATGGTTGGTGATATTAAAGTCCTGTTTGTGGCACATTAGTATGTGTGAGGGGGCAAACTCCTCAAGATGGGTGGTGACCATGGTAACACTCAGTAGTCGCCTCATTGTTCTGACACACACAACAAAATTATTGACTACACTACACACTAACTACACAAGATTTGCACTAAACGTCGCAAATCTCTCGCATCTCAAAACACCGCCGTCACTCCTAAAACTTCCCCCTTCCTAAACAACTAAATGCCGCCATATCATTATTTGATTGGTCGACATGGTACATTTTTCGACCAATAGGAAAGGGTTTTTTTGGTTTTGGTTTTGGTTTTGCTCACAGGCGGAGAGTGCTTTCGAGTGTTTTCCTTATAAAACGCCATTTTTACCGTTTCTTCCCGCAGTAAATATAAACAACGCTAGTATTCAGGAAGAAAACCAAACATTGCAGATATTTTTATCATAACTCTGGTTTTCGTGGCCTATCAACACAATTTAAAAACTGGTATAAAGTCCACACTTTTTCCATCAATTGTTCCGTCTGTCCTGCTCACATCTCCAATGGTTGTACACGTTGTCATTAACGTGGCTTCACTCCACATCAGCCACGCCACTTTGCTAGCTAAAACACCGGTGCACATAAGGACGCTGTCATAGCCTGTCGACGACGTTCATTAGCAGCGTATATACGAATGTGAATCGCATTATTGGCTGGACTATGGGATAAGGCGGCATCGTTCTAATCCCATACGGGAGCAGCCAGTCACTTACTGACTAACACTGCAAAACAGAATTGTTAAAGTTTTGATTTTAATTTCAATTCAGGTTAGATTTTGTTTTTGTGTGCAGAGACCGTGCCAGCAGTGCGCGATTCCAAGAGAATGAGTCTGCATCAATGTTCACCTTCCCCGGCCTGTATTTGACATCAAACCTGAAATCTGCCAGCTCACCTACCCAGCGGTGGCCTACTGCATTCAGCTTTGCAGTACTCATCACATATGTGAGGGGATTATTGTCTGTATAGACCAGGGGTCGCATGTGGCTCTTTCATCCTTATACTGCGGCTCCGCGTGGCTTGGGACAATACACTTCCATTTAATACTTATCATTAAATACTTATCAATTTAATGATAAGTATTAAGTTATATAATAAATATAATAAAATTATATTTTAT
Source organism: Pelmatolapia mariae (assembly GCF_036321145.2). Classification (NCBI taxonomy): domain Eukaryota; kingdom Metazoa; phylum Chordata; class Actinopteri; order Cichliformes; family Cichlidae; genus Pelmatolapia; species Pelmatolapia mariae. The sequence goes on along the minus strand of NC_086238.1, from coordinate 25,551,251 downwards.
TATTTTTGTTGCTCAAAATAAGCATCGCATAACGTGGAAGCCGGTGTACCCGCCAAAACGCCATGCATTTATCGAGACTTTCAACCTCGGGTAGGCCAAGTATGGAGAAATGTAAGAAAAGAAAAATATCAGAAGAAAATAGAACATTTAATGATGCCTGGGCAGATTCATTTGCATTTACTTCTGACGAGAGTGGCCTACCAGTATGCCTAATTTGTGGAGAGAGACTGGCTAACAATAAAAGGTCAAATGTCGAAATAAAAACACAGCCTTTGCTGAAAAATATCCAGAGGGAGAAGAGAGGAAAAAAGCCTTTTTGGAAGTGATTTGGAAGGCTGATCTGTGGAAACATCAATTCAAGAAGTGGATGAAGTCTGCATATGCAAGTTTTGTGGCCGCTCAGGAAATAGTCAGGCGTGGGAAGCCGTTGACGGACAGAGAATATATGAAGGAATCATTCATTAAGATTTCAGAACACCTATTCGCTGACTTTAAAAACCAAAGTGCACAATCTCCGTGCAGAAAATCAGAGCGATGCCTCGCTCTGCGAAGACTATCTAAGAGAGAACAATCAAAATGGCAGAAAATATCACAAGACAGCAAATTAAAGACGTCAGTTCAGCTGCAGCGTACTCAATTGCCTGTGATGAGTCCAAAGACAAAAGTGACAGTGAACAAATAGCGCTGTTTTAGCAATATGTGAACTCTGCTGACCACAGCAAGAAATGATTGAGCTGATAGCACTAAAATGCCAGACACGGGGGAGGACATCTGTGAGGCTGTGATGATTGTTTAAGAGTCAAAGAAATAAAAACAAGCCACCTAGTGTCAGTGGCTACTGATGGGGCACCAAGTATGACTGGAGGGCACAGGGGCTTTGTGGCCTGGCTGCAGAAGTCACTGGATAGAAAGCTGCTGACGTTTCACTGCATCCTGCACCAAGAGGCATTGTGTGCGCAAACCTTTCCTCCAGAATGCACAGAGGTCATAAATGTTGTCATTCAGATCATCAATAAAATAATGGCAAAAGGTTTAAATCCAGAACTGTTCATTACTGGATGAGGTGGAGAGCATTTACCCTGATCTCCTGCTGTATAACAGAGTGTCCAGAGGAGAGGTGCTGAAACGCTTTGCTGCATGTCTGGGAGAGGTGAAAACTTTCATGAGCAGCAAAGGGCTCACCTTTTCTGAGCTGGAACAGCCAGAGTGGCTGAAAAAGCTGCACTTCGTGGACATTACAGCGAACCTGAAGAAGCTGAATACAACTCTGCAGGGGAGAGGAGGCACAGCGTTACACATGCTGGAGGAGGTGTTAGCGTTTGAGTGCAAACTGACAGTTTTAGCCAGAGATTCACAGAGAGGCACACTGTTTCACTTCCCCTCTTTAAGGGAGTTCAAACAAGCTCACAAGGTGATAAATTCAGAGCATTTGCAGTCTGCAAACACCATAATTATTTGGGAAATAATTCCACGAGTTCAGAGAGGAAAAACCCACATTATCCTTCCCCGTCACAGCCCTGACCATCGATCCATCCCTGTTAAATGTGACTGGATTTTCAGGTATAAGTCAACCTGATCTGGAGCTGGAGCTGGCTGACATAGCTGACAAAGATATGAGGGTGTCCAAATTCAAACGCTTGACAGAGGATCTTGAAGATGTTGCCCATCAGAAGGCCACTCTTGTTCAGAATCACAAATGGAGTGATACTGAGAACCTTGTTTGAAACATTGAATGCCATCCCCGACACATAAACATGAAGAAATATGCATTTGGAGTCCTGTCGATCTTCAGATCCACATACGTATGTGAGCAGCTATTCTCCACCATGAACTGTGTTACAAACAAACACAACTCACGCCTCACAGACGACAGCTTACAGTCCTGCGTAGATGAAAGTGACTTCATGACGCCCTGATTTGCAGACGCTGTGCGCAGAGGTTCAGGAGCAGAAGTCCCATATTAAACTTACCACGGCAGACCCGACGATGTTTGCATGAACATGCTCTTCAGCATCTCTTTATTGACCACTTTAGTTCACTGAAACTTCAATGCCAGTTTAGTTTAAGACATTAAACTGGTCGCGCTTTGAATCCAATTGATAATAACAGAGCTATGCTGGACATAAGCAACTGTGTTAGTGTGACGCCCTGCATATTTGAAGGATTACGATAAACTTCAGTTCTTACTGAATCTATAACATTGCCTTGATCTGCCTACATCATTTTAAAATGCATTTTTTAAAAATAGTTTGTGTTGTTAAATGAGTTTTGTGTCACTGTGCACAGTGAAAAACTCACCTGATGTAGTGGTAAGGCCATGTTCACCACTAGATGGTGACAACCTGGCACAGGTATTTTCTATACGCACTAAATTTCACACTAAAAAGCCTTGGTGGGAATTTTTGTTTGCATAGAAAGTAAAGGAAAAAATGTCTTGAGGTCTTTTTCCAGTGTTTTCAAGATTGTGTTTTTCAGATACACATCAAAGCTTCACACAGACAAACACACACACAAAACAACAAAATATGTCAAATTACATAAGATAAGATAAGATAACCTTTATTAGTCCCACGCGCGGGAAATTTGTTTTGTTACAGCGGTGGACACTGCAAAGTTACATGGAGAATTAGAAAAAAGAAAAACACTGGAATGGAGTGTGATATCAATAGAAACTGTACACAATAGAATAGAATAAAATAAAATAAAATAAATATATATACAATCAAAAACAATAGAATACAAATGCTATATACAATTGAGTATAATACAACGATGCCGGAAAAGAGTATTGCACTTACTGTTATTGCTATTGCACATGTGTGGATGGGTGTGTTTGATCAGTTGAAGTCTTTGTTGTGGAGTCTGACAGCAGTAGGGAGGAAAGACCTGCGAAATCTCTCCATCCCTCATCGTGGGTGCCGCAGCCTGCCACTGAAGGAGCTGCTCAGTGTTGTCAGAGTCTCTTGCACGGGGTGGGAGATGTTGTCCAACAGGGATGACAGCTTAGCCACCATTCTCCTGTCACTCACCACCTCCACTGGGTCCAGAGGGCGTCCTAGAACACAGCTGGCCCTTCTGATCAGCCTGTTCAGTCTCTTCCTGTCCCCAGCAGAGATGCTGCTGCCCCAGCAGACCACACCCTAAAAGATGGCTGAGGCCGCCACAGAGTCATAGAAGGTCATGCACGTCTCATTCATTTTTTGAGAATCTCCCCACTTTTAGTTTTCATGGAAAATAACTTGTGTTATTCATGGCATGACATCATTTCCAATAACTTTGTCAGGTCAGTAAATAGCTGCCACATAAGTACAAATCTAAATCATACATGTGTATTATAGAAAAAAAAAGCAAAAACCGTTGTGCTGTTTGTTCATAATAAATGGGTAGGGGTGCATAGTCAGTAAAAGTCACCAAGGCTCTGCAGAGCTCCAAACCTCCTCTGCCACAAACAGAAGCATCAAAAATGTGCGCTGGGAGCTTCATGGCATGGTTTTCTACAGCCAAGCAAATCTATATGTATGTGGCCAAGAACCTTAGTCCATGTAGGGTATCTTAGCACAGTTTACTTGTGTCAGTTAGGTCAGCTAGTGGGAGGGCAGAGAGGGCAGCCTTTACATTATTTTATTGTAGAGTGACAGGAACTGCCTATGAGCTTCTAATCAGGCAGAAGTATTGACAGAAAATATATCAAAGGAAATACATTGATGAAAATCAAAGAAGAGAAATATTTATGTGATGTTCCATTTTCCTGAGAACTGATTGGCTGTGATGACTCCTTCAAGTACTACATGCTACTTTGTCCTGCTAGTTAAGCCTGCTGTCTGTTCTCAGGCCTCCTCCTGTTTCACTGACATATATCCATCACCAGAGGGCTCCACCGACCTGCCTGCTGACATCAGAGCACACCCCTGTGTCATGTGACCTGGCTGGAGTTGCAAAGCTGGACTCAGACCTCAGGAAGAGAGATTTTTATCAGTCAGCTGGCAGATGACACAGTGCTCTTCCTTAAAGATGTTTCTCAGGTTTCAGTTGCAATCAGCACCCTTGAGTCTTTCTCCAGAGCATCGGGCCTCTTCCTAAACCGCAATAAGTGTGAACTGCTACCAGTGAACAAGTGTACCGTGTCCTATGTTTCCGGTATCCCAGTGAAAAGTTGTGTAATATATTTGGGAATCGTTATTACCAAGGATATGAATTCTAGGAACGCTCTAAACGTTAACGCTATCATCAACAAAACTCAAAATGTCCTCAACTTTTAAAAAACATGAATCCAAACCCGACAATTAAAATATCTGACATTTATTTTTACACTACATGTTGTTTAGATGAGTTTTTCATATGTGTTTGGTAATATTTGACCTTTCTTCATTATGAAACAATAATCAGAGAAAGGTCTACACAGATTAGTCTTAATATGAAACATTAGAAAGCACAGCAGTGTTATTGCAGCCCCGCCCTCACATTGTGAGCAATGCTGTGACGTTTCTCAGTTACAATAATGTGACATAACTTCTGCCAAGCAGCTTCTGTGTTTGGTAGCGTTGGTGTCACTGTGTCTGTAAACATGATAACTGGAAACAGGCATGTAGAGCGGCCCAGTGTTAACAATCCAGTCAAAGTTTGCCTGACATCCACTGAGGTCATCAAAGTCCGTCCACCGTCTTTCACTTATCAGGGTCGTGGGGGGCTGGAGCCTATCACAGCTGTCATAGGGCGAGAGGCGGGGTCCACCCTGGTTCCACAGGTCACCAGCCCGTGGCAGGGCTAACACACAGACAACCATTCACACCGATCCCCACTAACTGCATGTCTTTAGACTGTGGGAGGAAGCAGGAGAGAACATGCAAACTGCACGCAAAGACCCCGGCCTGATGAGGTTAGGGTTCTGAGTTCGATACCCTAACCCAGAACTGAACTCAGGACAGAGGAAGGGATGGGTGATGTTCATGTGTGCCCAGGTGTATGATGTGGCTCTTTGCGGTGACACAGTAAAGAATGTGGCTCTTTGTCTCTGACTGGTTGGCTGCCCCAGCCCTGGCCCTTCATGTATTTCAGTAATGTCTTTTTCTCCCGTCTCCTCCTCTTGTTTACATGTTTTCCCCTTGTGACCCATTCCTTCTGTCACGTGTGTTTTCCCCCCAGCCATCATGTTCTGTTTGTGCTTAGTTATGTCCATGTAAATGAAACTTAAAGAATCTTTGGCTCACGTCTTCATCTGGATGGTACAGCATAACCAGGTTAAGTCATCTCTAAAAAAAAAAAGATATTTTTGAGGGTTTTTCAGTGTTTTTAATTATTTGTTTTAATTTTGTTTATTTTTCATTGTTCAATGTGGCCTGGTAAGCATTTTGTCAATATATATTTCATAAGGTCATCGTTAAATATTTACAAGAAATCAGGCATTATACAGTGTGTAAACTTCAGTGCAGTGTGATTTGGATGCTCAGCAGAAAATGTAGCCAGACATCAGCTGGGTTTAGATACATTTCAGATAAGATAACCCTTGTTAGTCCCAGAGTTGGGAAATTCAAATTGTTACTGCAGCAGAGGACACAAGGCAGGAACAAATGAACACATGCAGCATACCTAACAGCAATAATGCTGTGCAAAAATAGAAGAAATATAGACCAAGAAATAGATATGTACTTATATATGTAAGTTTATATATCTATATCTATCTATCTATATATAGATCTATATACATACATATATATGATGCAATAATACAGATTACTAGTAGGAGAAGAATGAAACATTTCATAGTGCAGTGTTTGGGTGTTAATAGGTATTAACAGGTATTGCACACTGATATATGTAAAGACCCCAGTGTGTGCATATGTGGTGTACATTCACTGCTGTTGTGCAGTGTACAGTCTGACAGCAGCTGGAGGGAAAAGCCTCCAAAATCTCCCCTTTGCACACTGTGGGTGCAGCAGCCTATCACTGGAGGGAAAACAGGTTAGTGTTGTCAGGGTGGCCTGTATGGGGTGGGAGCTGTTATCTGACAGAGATAACTACCTCCACTGGGTCAAGAGGGCATCCAAGAACAGAGCTAGTTTTCTTGATCAACCTGTTCAGTTTCTTCCTATCCCCAGCAGACCACACCATAAAACATGGACAATACCACCACAGAGTCCTAGAAGGTCTTCAGGAGCTCTCCCTGCTCCCTTCCAAAAGACTTCTCTGTTGCAAATACAACCGTCTCTATCCTTTTGTGTAGATGGACTCTCTGTTGTTACTCCAGATCAGTTTATTGGTTAGATCACTTATATGAGTCAGCTATCTTAATGCCCATTCTCTGGATGTTCACTGGTGTAGGTGGAGTCCACTACCTGCTCGCTGGTTTTCGGAGTGTTGATCTGGAAGTGGTTCTGCTGGCACCAGTTGACAAAGTCCTCAGTCAGTTCTCTCTATTCCCTGTTGTCCTGTTGTCAGTAAAGTACACCGTGAGGAGATGCTCTCATTGCCCACTCATTATTTTAAAATAGAGATAGCCTACATAGTTCATACATATGCAAGACTATTATGAGCCAATTAGGAGAAAGCATTAAATGAGCTGTGGGCCACTGCTGGCACTGTCATCACATTGGAGGGTCACTTTAGTGTTTAAGTAGTATAAAAACAAACGAGAAAAACCCACAAATATTTCAGAAAATGTACGGTTTTGTTTGTTTGCCACTGAATAGTGTTGGAATAAAGTGTGAAAATTATGAAGGATTAAAATATTCCAAGAGCTCAAATTACTTCACCAAAACATGTTTCAATCATATTTTATCAACACAAATTGCACAGGTTTATTGAATATGAAGAACTTGTGTTAATTCAACTCAGTTGTTTAAGCTCCTGCCAAAGTAAAACATCTGTGTGCATTTAGTGTAATAAACTATTAAACCAGAATTACATATTAGGATTTAGCCAAGTGTTAGGATGTAATACAGAGTAGTATTTCTAGTAGGCTTGTTTTGATATGCCTGTTTTCATTTTATTTTCTAAATTTTAAAGAAGGCTTTAGAAAGGTCAAAATAAATCTTCTGTGAGGGCGTATCAGCTATTCTAGTAGAATTTATTTTACCAATGCAAGGGTGCATTAGTACCTTGTAATACAACATATCTATTTCATAAAGGGCGAACACAAATTTCCAAAGAGACTTCCTGACAGCTGCCATTTTAAGTATAACCTCTGGTACGGGCACATTCAGTTTGCAGCAGCTATACAACAGTGGCCTCTAGACGTGTTTACACACTATGACCAAATCAGACAATGCAACACAACACGCAGGTCGCCCCAATGAATTGATTCAGCTTGTAGCAGTGACTTGTTAACTTCTCATTTGTCAAGCATATCTCCCATGAATGATATGAAATCATTTAGAGACATAACATTGACATCACAAAGCAGAAGCTGCAATCAGTTTTTAGGAAAGTGAGTTTAATAGGAGTAGGTAAAATAATGCAGTAATTTCTTAGTTTTATAATCCCTTTATAAATCATGTTGGCTACAGCCTATTTAGCAGTGCAAAAGGAGCATCGGACAAACAAACAAACAAATAAATAAACAGTCAACAACAACAAAAAAGTTAGTACCCAGGGATAAAAATGTTGTGTATTAAAGGGAAACCTAATGGACAGATGTGATGCCTGAACAGTGGTGGCTTTAAGTGATGTATCAACTCAAACATGCATCCATGGTCTGTGTTACATAAGTACGATGATCGGTGGTGACGGTTGGCGCCGCTTTGGAAGCAGAAACTGTTGGTTTGAAAGCCTTCAGTGTCTCCTTGTGGCGGGACTCTTATACTGCACTGTAAGATGTCGAGCAGTGTCAGCCGTATGCTAGAAAGTGATACATTAAAATTCCTGGGGTCACCATGAAGAGCTTACTTCCTTTCTTGCTCAGTGTGTAAAATGTGGTACTTAATGGATTGAAAAGAAAAATGATGGCACCCTTGTAGTTCACACAAGTGGTGATGATTCAGGGTTTTAATTTGTAAGGTTTGAATTTTGAGCCATCATAAATTTTAAAAGAGGAAAGTATACTATTTAACATATGTTAAGTCAAAGCTAATATAGCTGCTCATATATAGCTACTTATAATTTGAAGAGCTGCCTACACCAATGAGTAGACTTCCCAGAATGGAAACAGCACTCTTTGTGTGGTTTGAGAAAACAGTCAAGTTGTTAAGAACTATGACTGAGAAGGATGTGCCTGTGTACAGCAGCAGGCTGCCTTCCTAGAATTTGGATATCCCCCGTGCGCTCGTCTCTGCATTATGTGCATTACCTCTCTTGGAAAATTAAAACCACAGCAGCTTTTTATAGTTTTTTTCATTCACTATCAGCTTCTACTCTGAAGAAGATTATTCAAAACATGCAACACAGAATAAAACAAGTTTAAATTAAAATTAAAGAAATCAAAATCTTGTGGACGTATGCCTTTTACATGTTGGCAAAATATTTAGGATGAGATGGAGATATAACACTCATGCACCCTGAAAATTATGAAGGTCTAAATATGTATCAAAGGGGCTCACTGAACATCAGTGGCTTTCTATGGGGCAAACGTACTTAAACCAGCCACTGTGACCATTGCGGCAGAGCAGAATGAATGATACTGATGGGGACTAAGAGGGTTTGTAGTTAAATTCCTGCTCTTACAGGATCAGTGAGTGTCTGTTTAAAGATTATTAACATACTTTTACATCACTATGGAACACCAGCATTTCTGCAGAGGACAGAACTCCCTGCTTTAATCTACCAAGATGCTCTGTGTTATGTTGTCATGGCAATATGAAGTCAAATAAATACAAATATACAAAAATGCACATTTAAAGGAGGACAAGAAGACAGGCAATTGGAAGAGCTTTTGAAGCAGGAAAACTTTTCTGGATTTCTCTTAATTTAACTGGAAATTTTGCGAATACAAGTCAAGAAGGAAACAAGGAGGCAGCTGGTTGGATTATATCTGAGGACAGGATGCATAAAGGAGAAGCATGAGGAGAGAGAAAACAGCAGAGCGATGGTGCAGAGCCAATCATGGATCAAGTCGAAGAAGCAAGCATCAAAACTGTGAGTAAACATAACACACAAAGAGTTAAAAATTACTGTGCTGATTAAGGAAACATTAAATTTGGTTAGTTTGGGGTCTGCAGCTTCAGGTTTATGGATTCAGTTGGTCTAAAAATTAAGGAAAGACAAAAAATGTTTCTTTTGAAAGGTTGTTGGAGGATTCTTACTGTAAGAAATATCTGGGTGTGCATCTGCTTTTATTTAAAAAGGTTGAATTTTATTTCGTCACATTGGAAAGGGAAAATTGGAGGATCGGGACAATAATGTGGCCAAATTTACTGTTTCCTTAATCAGAACAATAATTTTGATCTGAACTAGAAATTGTAAAATGGGTTATTTTCTTTCTTCTCTACTGATCACTGTGTTAAATGTTGAGTTACTTGTCAGTCTACATTAATGTTAATGGTACTTTTAAAAAGTGCAGTTTATTCGTAATTTTGTAGAAAAAGGCTCTGCACCTGTGAAAAAAAACAAGTATCCACACCCCCAAAATCACTGTGGATCAGAGTAGCTAAGCCCTGGTTAACAGCAATTATATTACAGGAGATGAAAAATATTGGAATGATTGAAAGAAACAAAGATTGCTTTAGGGTTTGAAGATTTGACTTTCTTATTGAAAGAGACGAAAACTAATCTATGTGTGACACTGAGAAAAAAACTGAACGCTTAAAAGATCTGGAGGTCTGACTGTTGTTATACAAATGTGCAAACTTGTTTTAATGACATTAGAAAGAAAAATGGGATGTTTAAAAAGGTAATATATAAAATAGTTTCTATATTACTTGAAAAAATGATGTTGGTTAGCGCTGCTGTATTTGGAAAAATGCTGGGTCACCCCTGGTCTATACAGACAATAATCCCCTCACATATGTGATGAGTACTGCAAAGCTGAATGCAGTAGGCCACCGCTGGGTAGGTGAGCTGGCAGATTTCAGGTTTGATGTCAAATACAGGCCGGGGAAGGTGAACATCGATGCAGACTCATTCTCTCGGTTTCCACTTGACATTGACACCTACCTCACAAAGTGTACTGAAGAGCTGACGAGAGAGGCCATTCAGGCTACATGGGAGGGTTGTGAGTCTGCAAAGAGACAAGATGCTGCATATGTCGCTGCCCTGTGCCTAACATGCCCAGCCAGAGACACCTGTGAACATGTCACCATTGCAGCCTGTCACAGTGACCTGGTAAAATCCCAAAGGAAGGATCCCTCTATCAGTTAACTTATCAAACTGAAAGAAACAAAATCAGTAATAACTAATGATGGCAGAAGGAGAGCCAGTGGCCCTGTGAGAGAGCTTATGCACGAGTGGGGAAAGCTTCATATGGAAAATCAGCTGCAACATCGTACAGCGGCTCAGCGAAGGCAGCTTGTGCTGCCAGCACAATATCATCTCCTAGTGCTTAAACATCTCCATGATGACTTGGGTCACGCAGGGCAGAGAGGGTCATTCACTTGGCACGGGACCGTTTCTACTGGCCTTTTATGAAGAAGGACATTGAGGCGTATGTGACCAGAAAACACCCCTGCATTAAGCAAAAGAAACCAGTCAAACACATCAGTAACCCTACGACACCTGGCTGGAGCTGCTCACTCAAGGACAACACCATGCCATCCAAATGGCAACCCAGCTGAGCGATCTAATTGGACATTTCTTCAAATGCTAAGGACACTGGAGGAGAAGGCAAAGAGCAGCTGGAAAGAGCATCTGCCTCAGATACTACATGCATACAACTGCACCAGGCATGAGGAAACAGACTTTTCACCCCACTACCTCATGTTTGGTCGACACCCCCGTCTCCTAGTAGACTTAATTTTTGGCCTGTTAGCCAGAGATGGGACTGAAACACCTCAGAGCTATGCTAAAAAGTGGGTTTTGTGGATGGAAGAGGCTTATCGTATTGCAGCTGAGAACAGCCAGCACTCTAGTGCAAGGGTTAAGAAGAACTATGATCATCACACACAGAACACAGTCACTCTCCAACCTGGTGAGACAGTGTCCTAGTCTGTAACATGAGTGAGAGGGGAGGACCTGGAAAATTGAGACCTTACTGGGAGCAAACTGTGTATGTCGTCAAACAACAAGTGAGTGACAGTCCCATTTACAAAATGTGTTCAGAGACGTAATGTGTTTACTTCATAGAAATCTCCTACACCTCGTGAAAGACCTACCTGTTGACCACTGGGGGACCACTACCACGTAGAGGGAACCAAAAGAAAAGAAGTCATCGTGTTGGGAGACGTGACTGGTTGGAGACACCTGAAAGCAGTGACTGTGAAAACTCTGAAACAGCCAGAGTACAGTACTGGCTTAGAGTATCACCACAAGCTCAGCATCAAACAGTGAATATGAGAGCAACAATCCGGTTTGGATCTTGCACTTGTGTCCATCCCATTTACCTCGTGCCGCTGGGCCGTGACAGATGTCATATATGGCATACAGCTTGGTGTCATTTATGTCATACAGCCTTGTCTCATGTATGCACTCAGCTTGAAGTCCTGGAACGAGACAGCTTGATATCGTATATGCATTCAGATTGATGTCATATAGGCATTCAGATTGATGTCATATAGGCATTCAGATTGATGTCATATAGGTATACAGTATGATGTCATATAGGCATACAGTATGATGTCATATAGGCATACAGATTGATGTCAGGACAGGCATACAGTATGATGTCATATATGCATACAGTATGATGTCGTATGATGTCATATATGCATACAGTATGATGTCATATATGCATACAGTATGATGTCATATAGGCATACAGATTGATGTCAGGTCTGGCATACAGTGTGATGTCATATAGGCATACAGTATGATGTCATATATGCATACGGTATGATGTCATATATGCATACAGTAAGATGTCATATAGGCATACAGATTGATGTCAGGTCAGGCATACAGTGTGATGTCATATGTGCATGCAGATTGATGTCATATGTCACCACAAGCTCAGCATCAAACAGTGAATCTGAGAGCAACATATCAGCTGCAGAGGAATCCAGAGAGAGTCAGAAAACAAATACACATGTGCGCTGCTTTTCGGTCTGGTTACTACCGTTTATGTCAGACACCGGTACCCATCCCTACTGATGACCATATTCTCTTAACCTTAAAAAGATATGTTGATATGTCCAAAAAAGATAAAGATGTGTCCAGATTTAATTCCATTTCCTCACTTAAAGTGGAAAAAAGTGTCAGGGTGGGGGGACTGATTGAACTGTGATTGTGGAATTTGCCTCACACAGGTGCGTTCACTATTGCTTGTTTGAGAATACTGCTGTATATATACAAATGCTGACTGCATAAACAAACTGTTGTACATATATTTTTAGAATTATCTGAATATATTAAGAAAAAGACAATAAAAAACAATGACTTGCAGCATCAAGCGGAGGACTTTAATCTTCTCTGGGTCTTGTTTACAAGTTTGGGGACAGCTGAGCAGAGGACTGACACATGAAAAAAATGAGCTTTCTCTAAGGGTGTTGCCTCTCCCTTAAAGACAGGCTGAGGAGTTCAGTTACTCAAAAGGGGCTCAGAGTAGAACTGCTATTCCTTCACGTTGAAGAGAGGCTGATGAGAAAAGGAGAAAGAGGCCCCAGGGCAGACCCAGGACACTCTGGAGAGGCTATATCTCTCAGCTGGCCTGAGGATGTCTTGGTGTTATCCCAGAAGAAGTGGAGGAGGTGGCTGGGGAGAGGGAGATGTGGGCTTCTCTGCTTAGGCTGCTGCCCGGGTAAACCAGTCCTTGATAAGCAGAAGAAAATGGATGGATAACAATAATAAGCAGAAGAAGCTAAAAGACACAGACACAAATTTAAAATAAAACATTATTAGTTATGAATTGAAAGATATAATTATTCAGCTATATAATAACTCAGCTTATAAATATACATGTAGGCATTTTTTTAAAGTAAATTATCGGGCAAAGGAACTGAGTTTGTTGGCAAACAGCAACAGGAAGACAGCAGCTACATTTTCTTCTGAATTGACAGTTAGCAAGTACAGAACAAACAGAAATGCAATTACAATATTTATTTTATTAATTTAACTTATTACCCAGAACTGCAACAAAACAAACAAACAAAAAACGCTCAATTAACAGAAGAGAGAGAAATCTAGCGAGACACTCTGACTAGGACACGGCCTCAGAGGACCAAACTAGCAGTCAGCCACTTGTACGGCTGTGCAGATAAATAATTAGTTGCCGTTTTTGTTTTGGGGGCTTTTTTTATTCCTGGGACTTCTGATCCTCTCCAAATACACAGGGAAGTACCTGATGCAGCTAGTTTTGGGTACTACCATCACCAAGCATTTACAAAATCTATTAGAGGATAATAAAGTGTTTTCACCAACTTGGCCCAGAAGAAAAACATATTTTAGCATATAAAATAGCAGTCTCTTCCAAACAAGTCCTTTAGCATGCTGATGTTAAAAAATATCATGTAGAGTAAGACAGGCATAGAGAACAGCACTGACTGGGAGAGGCTTTGAACAGATGACATACTCAGTTCAATTCAACATATAAGACTTTAAGAATGCACAAGCATCTATCAAAAACCTATTTAATCTATCATCTGTGATATTATTATATACAATTAAATAAATATTTAAGAAAAATTGTGTATGTTTCTGTTCTGTGTCCTGTGTACTGTTTGTTTGTATATGTGTCTTTTTGCTGCTGTTACAACCAAATTTCCCCTTGTGGGACAATTAAAGGATTATTCTATTCTAATTATAATGTATTGTTTATCTCCCTTAAATAAACAGGCAGCCTTCAGGTATGAAATATTCATTTGTCTACTGTTTCAGTGGCTGATAGTGCCCCACAGGCCTCAATGTGAGTTTGAAGCCATTATAATGTTTAAGTTGTTTAACGATAAACAGATTTTGAATGAAAGCCACGGAACTTCGGTAGCACAAAAAAGTCTATATTCTTTGTGTCCATATGGATCAGTCATATTACCATTATTTCCCCCTAAGGTTGCCAAAAGCACCAAGTTAATACTTGAAAAAACTGCAGCAATACACAAAAATATAATCAATATTCTGTTTACTTGGTGACAACGCCGCTTTTAGCCTTCAATCAGAAAGCCTTAAGTTGGCTAGTTAAGCATCGGGCTAACGTTTAAAGCTTTCACTTTGGAGAAGTAACTCGCATTACTGCTACTGCTGTGTAATCTTGGTTAAATTCACAGCATATTCCATAAATTACCCTGCAATAACTAACTGTTATAATAGCGGCACCGTATTGCATCACACTGAGTGCATTTCAATCATTTATCCCGCGAGTTTGCTAGCTAGCAAAATAATAAAAACGATTTTAAAAATTAGCATGTGTAACGTACACACTCGAGAAAATGATTTACTAGGACTTACGCAAACTCCCCCATTGTGAAAACGTACAAATCCTTCTTGTATTTTTGGTTTTCCAGCAAACACTCATTAAAACGGCCTCCAGGCACGTTAGTGCACTCACCCCCGACTGTTCGGGGAGGGGGTGGGGGGTCACAAATTGAAACAGACTGACGTGCAGAGGTACAAGGCAGCCCAGGCAGAGAAATGTTGCTTTTAGACTTTTTATTTCTCTATTTGATAAGAAAACTATTCAATCAGATAGTTATTTGTGGTGAATGAAATACAGTTTCAAGACGTTTTAAGCACAAAATCCCAAATAGAAGCACTACAATATTAAAATCCAAGATTGTTCAAGGATTTCAAGCACCCGTACGAAACCTGCATATGAAGTTGATGATTGTTAAAATAAAATAGAACATTTTCATCAATTTCTTGTACGAAATGACTATATACAGAAAAGCTCGACATGTTATGCAAAAGAAAAAAAAACAATTCTCGTAATTGTCAGTTTCGTAATTTCAAAATTCTTCAAAACTAACATTTTCTTTGATTGACTCATATTAAATTTCCTACGGTCAAATTCAGTGTGAACAATATTACACAAACAAACATGTGTGTGTGCGCCTGCGCATACATTAGAATCACTTTGATCCCTTGTGATGCGGTAACTTTGCTTTGATCCTGTATGACTGGTAGCTTTGCTTTGATCCCAAAACCCATAAATACCAGCGCTCACCTATTATACTTTATGGCATAACGGACGTTGACCTGACACCAACCCAAACCCTTTCGAGACGTTTTGAGAACATTTTAGGACAGAAACCAAAACAAGTTCAGTTTTGTTTCTAACCAATTCACAGAGCAAACAGACAGATCGTGGCTATTAAAGTCAACAAGAGCGACCCTGAAATTCTGCAACAGGCAAAACTGACCAAAGAACAATTTCAATACGAGACAGATTATCAGTCCAAGGAAAGTCGATATATAAACCTAAGCGTTTCGATGACCTCGAACATCGACTGAAGGTTAGGCGAGGACCTGAAAATGGCCAACCATTATTTGTTAGTCTAATCAAACAGATGTTGGTCATGTTTCTGAGGTCGGTTTTCTCCTTTTTTATGTTGCTCTTTCAGTTTTTCTCCTGAGATGAGGTATGAAGTGTCTGTGGTGCAGCTGATCTGGTCTGTCTCGAGACAGTCCAGGCTGCACTCACCTGCAGCAGGTGGAGACTCACCAGAACATTCAGACCTCACAAATTTTGTCTTTCTCAACTCTTCTGTTGAGGGTTTCTCTCCGGAGGAGGTCCACCTTTATAATGGGTGGCCAGGCGGCCCAGTCTGGGTTTTTTCTGCTTTCTTTCACACGCCTGAGGGGTGGTGCCACACCATCACGAGGGCTGGCTAGGCTTTCGCAGCCTGTGTGAGTGTATGTGTCTGCACGACTGTGTTTATTGTGTTATATATTTCAAAAAGATGCACATCTGCAGTTTCTTTGGTGGATCTGGTCTCGTCTGTCTTGAGACAGTCCAGGTTGCACCCACCTGTAACAGGTGGAGACTCACCAGTACATTCAGAACTCTGAATGTGTGTGCAGTGTGCGCAAAATTTCCATGTTCGGATTTCTTTTGGGGAGTTTATCTCTGGATGTGTGTAAATGTATGTGCATTCATGTGTGCCTGCGTGGAGTCCTGAGGTTTGCTGGTAGGGTGGACGTCTACGCATAATCACAAGTGTGTGCAAACATTTCCATGTTTTAATTTCTGGGAATTTGGTTTCTTTGGGGGAGTTTATCTCTAGATGTGTTCAGATGTATGTGCATTCATGTGTGCATGCGTGGAGATCTGATGTTGGCTGGTAGGATGGACCTATATTCATAATCAAATGTGTGTGCAAGCATTTCCATGTTTGGATTTCTTTGGGCCGGTCCACCAATGTAAAGAGCGGTGAGGCGGCCCGCTCCCGTTTTTTCCTGCTTTCTTTCCCGCACCTGGAGGGCGTCGCAACCTCCTCATGAGGGCTGGCTAGTTTTTGGGAGTGTGTGTGTGTGTGTGTATGTGTCTGTACAACTGTGCTTATTGTTTTGTTTATTTCAAACAGATGCGTGTCCTCACCTCTGCAGTGCTGCCGTCTCCTGTATCCCGGCATGTTTCTAAGGTACGTTTTCTCCTTTTTTATGCTGTTCTTGTGGTTTTTGCCCTCACATGAGGCTTGAAATTGGGACTATTTAACAGGATCATGACATCACATATATTTAGAATCTTACCACCAATTTGATCCTTTGATCCTTAAATCCATAAATATGGGTAAGAAGCGATGACTTTTAGTCCATTAATCACAGCATTTATGTTCGCAGAATTGAAACGTTCGCCAGAGAAGTATTTTGAAACATCTGGATCCTTTTCGGAGTAACTGTTTACAGATTCCAACATGTCTCAGAGAAAACAACCCTACAGATTTTTAAGGTAAGTTTTCTTTCTTTTTTCTGTTTTTCTGTTGTTCACTAAAAGAAAAGAGACTCACACAGGCTCACCTCTACACGGCTGCCGTCTCCTCTAACCCTGCATGTTTCTAAGGCAAGTTTTCTCATTTTTTATGTTGTTCTTTTGGTTTTTGTCCTGAGATGAGGTTTGAAGTGTCTGTGGTGCACCTGGTCTGGTCTGTCTTGAGACAGTCCAGGCAGCACCCACCTGTAACAGATGGAGACTCACCAGAACATTCAGATCTCACAAGTTTTGTGTTTCTCAACTCTTCTGTTGAGGGTTTCTCTGAGAAGGGGAGGG
Source organism: Pelmatolapia mariae (assembly GCF_036321145.2). NCBI lineage: Eukaryota > Metazoa > Chordata > Actinopteri > Cichliformes > Cichlidae > Pelmatolapia > Pelmatolapia mariae. The sequence continues at coordinate 25,534,033 of NC_086238.1, read as the reverse complement.
CAGTGTGGCCTGGGGGAGGTCCACCGATATAAAGGGTGGCCATGTGTGTGTATCTGTTAATGTCTAGATGTGTGCAGACTTATGTGCATTAAGCCTGCGTGTCTTATTCCATCATGTGTCATGTATCACTCCAAATCTCACTACCTTTAACTGATAATAACTGTTTGCTTAGTGTTATGTCTAAAAGGTATTACACAATCGCCTCTAGTAGAGGATCAGGTTTGTTTTCCACTGATAATGGATTTTAACATGACTGACCAATGATTGTGGAGCACATCCATGTAGGAGCAAACTTAAATGTTTAAAAATGTTCAAAACTTAAGATATTATATTTCTGAAGTATGACGGAAGGAAAAAGTTACATTATTTCATATTTTAAAAAAATCCAATTTCATATGATCAAATTTATGTCAAAAAGTTCATATTTCTTCCCTCCTATGTCATGTGTGAGTACTGTACTGTAAATGTCATATATATCAGATGATACTGATAACCTAATGCTAATTGCAATAACTATGCAGAGGTCTCTAGGCCTCCACTTTTATGGAGCATGTGAAGTTTGGGGCAGAGTGGACAAAGAAAAGTTTCTCAGCAGGTTCAACAGGTTGCTACAACACAGGCCGATGAAGTATTGCACTCACTCATCCAAACTGGCAAACATGTAACATACACCCTAAGACTGATCCTGCTTTTTACTCCTTTGCTATGATTTCATTTGATATTATGTAGCCTTGGAGACAGTTTGCATAGATTAGAATGTTAGATTGCTGTGATGTCATCAATGCCCGATGTTTTGTTTTAATGTCTTGTGATAGTTCTAAGTGCAGACAAAGTCAGAGTTCAAGTGAGTTTAGTACAATTTTGAACCAGTTTCTGACATGTGGTCAAAATCTTGGCCGACCTTTACCACACCACGTGCTGTGGGTGTGCGTAAATATCTAGGTGAGTAAAGTCTCCTTTACCTGTTAAATTCATCTTAATTTGGGGCTTTTACTTCAGGTGTTTTGATTCAGTAGTAACCAAGTGATCTTTGTACAAACTGCAGACCGCCACACTGATCCCTGGTTCCTCAGGATAGAGGACAGGACATCAGATGGGCGAATCAAGAGCTCCAAACGCAAAGATTGTGCCACAGAAAGACTGGAAAAAGCTTCCAAAAGAAGCAAGGACAGCAAAAGTCCAACCCCAGGCCTCAGCCATCTTGTCTTGGAGAAGTGTAAGTGAGACATTCAGAGATTTTTTGTTTTACAGTTATTGATCATCTGTAGGCCTGTGTGGAGTTCAGAGGTCTAATTGGTTTTGGTTTTTGCAGCTGCTTTCAGAAAGAAGAGCAGCAAAGGAAAGTCAAGCAGCGATGGAACAAAACAACCACGCAGTAAAAAGAGCAAGACATCAAGCTCACAGGAGGAGGCCAGCTGCTCCGTCTACGAGTCAGATACACACAGCACATACAAAAGTCACACTAAAGGTAAGAAGTACATAGGTAAGTTCACACCACACCTGCAGTGATAGAGCCTCTTTCCCAAGCTCTCAGAGTTTAGCTGCTATCCATCTGCTAATCACTAGGAAGCTTCTAACAAAGACTGTATGAATGTGTACATTGAGGCAAAGTCAGCTTTCCTACATACAACTAATCACAACCCCTGTGTTAGTTTTGTCTCTCTGTAGAGGACTTTGAAGAAAAATACGAAGAGCAGGATAAGCTGGGTGAAGGAGGCTTTGGGACTGTCTTCTTTGGAAAACGCAGAGAAGACAATTTCCCAGTATGGCTTCTTATGTGTGCACTTTACAATTCTTCTAGTGGCAATCTTTAATGGATAATGTAAATCTGATTATTTGAACGTATTTTTCATTTGTCTGTCAGGTCATAATGAGACAGCTGGTACATGCAGCCGCTGAAATGCAATCCAAGGGTGTCTTCCATCGAGACATTAAGCCAGACAATATTGTGTTTGACACATCGCCTGATCATCCAGCATTTCTATGTGTCAAATTCATCGATTTTGGCATTGGAGTCCCTTTTAGAGCAGAAGCAGTCACACGAAGAAATGGTAGGTCGTCAGCCTCACTGTTTAAATGTCCTTGCCTGCCCACACGCTTAGTGTCCACATGAATTCCTTACCATGAATAATTACTCTCTGGATTTTAGGGACCAAAACAGCCGCTGTAAACTGGCAGGACTTTAATGCCACCACAGCAGATTGCGTCACAGTTTTGCAGCTGGGTGCGGTGATGGATTGGCTGGTACGTCACATCATCCCTGATGACAACAACACATCTGAGATGCACACTGACATTTCAGAGGGTAAGCTGAATGTTAATTCTTTAACCTGTCACATTACAAAAACTTGAAAAAATCCCCCAAAGAAACCAAATTCCAAGAAATCCAATCATGGAAATGTTTGCACACACTTGTGATTATGCACAGAGGTCCACCCTACCAGCCAACCTCAGATCTCCACGCATGCACAAATGAATGCACATACATCGACACACATTCTGGTATTGATATTTGACATCACAGTAGAGACGCAAATCTGGCATAGCTCTGAGGTCTTTCAGTCCCATCTCTGGCTAACAGGCCAAAAATTAAGTCTACTAGGAGACGGGGGTGTCGACCATACAAGAGGTAGTGGGGTGAAAAGCCTGTTGCCTCATGCCTGGTGCAGTTGTATGCATGTACTATCTGAGGCAGATGCTCTTTCCAGCTGCTCTTTGCCTTCTCCTCCAGTGTCCTTAGCATTTGAAGAAATATCCAATTAAATGGCTCAGCTGGAAATGGGTTGCCATTTGGATGGTATGGTGTTGTCCTTGAGTGAGCATCTCCAGCCAGGTGTCCCCACTTTGCAGTTATTTATTTGTAAAAAATGTTTGGTATCATGTATGAATTTCGTTCCACTTCTCAAGTGTACACCACTTTGTATTGGTCTTTCACGTGGAATTCCAATAAAATTGATTCATGTTTGTGGCTGTAATGTGACAAAATGTGGAAAAGTTCAAGGGGGCCGAATACTTTTGCAAGCCACTGAATATCAGATGACACTGATAACCTAATGCTAATTGCAATAACTATGCAGAGGTCTCTAGGCCTCGACCTTTATGGAGCATGTGAAGTTTGGGGCAGAGTGGACAAAGAAAAGTTTCTCAGCAGGTTCAACAGGTTGCTACAACACAGGCCGATGAAGTATTGCACTCACTCATCCAAACTGGCAAACATGTAACATACACCCTAAGACTGATCCTGCTTTTTACTCCTTTGCTATGATTTCATTTGATATTATGTAGCCTTGGAGACAGTTTGCATAGATTAGAATGTTAGATTGCTGTGATGTCATCAATGCCCGATGTTTTGTTTTAATGTCTTGTGATAGTTCTAAGTGCAGACAAAGTCAGAGTTCAAGTGAGTTTAGTACAATTTTGAACCAGTTTCTGACATGTGGTCAAAATCTTGGCCGACCTTTACCACACCACGTGCTGTGGGTGTGCGTAAATATCTAGGTGAGTAAAGTCTCCTTTACCTGTTAAATTCATCTTAATTTGGGGCTTTTACTTCAGGTGTTTTGATTCAGTAGTAACCAAGTGATCTTTGTACAAACTGCAGACCGCCACACTGATCCCTGGTTCCTCAGGATAGAGGACAGGACGTCAGATGGGCGAATCAAGAGCTCCAAACGCAAAGATTGTGCCACAGAAAGACTGGAAAAAGCTTCCAAAAGAAGCAAGGACAGCAAAAGTCCAACCCCAGGCCTCAGCCATCTTGTCTTGGAGAAGTGTAAGTGAGACATTCAGAGATTTTTTGTTTTACAGTTATTGATCATCTGTAGGCCTGTGTGGAGTTCAGAGGTCTAATTGGTTTTGGTTTTTGCAGCTGCTTTCAGAAAGAAGAGCAGCAAAGGAAAGTCAAGCAGCGATGGAACAAAACAACCACGCAGTAAAAAGAGCAAGACATCAAGCTCACAGGAAGAGGCCAGCTGCTCCGTCTACGAGTCAGATACACACAGCACATACAAAAGTCACACTAAAGGTAAGAAGTACATAGGTAAGTTCACACCACACCTGCAGTGATAGAGCCTCTTTCCCAAGCTCTCAGAGTTTAGCTGGTATCCATCTGCTAATCACTAGGAAGCTTCTAACAAAGACTGTATGAATGTGTACATTGAGGCAAAGTCAGCTTTCCTACACACAACTAATCACAACCCCTGTGTTTGTTTTGTCTCTCTGTAGAGGACTTTGAAGAAAAATACGAAGAGCAGGATAAGCTGGGTGAAGGAGGCTTTGGGACTGTCTTCTTTGGAAAATGCAGAGAAGACAATTTCCCAGTATGGCTTCTTATGTGTGCACTTTACAATTCTTCTAGTGGCAATCTTTAATGGATAATGTAAATCTGATTATTTGAACGTATTTTTCATTTGTCTGTCAGGTCATAATGAGACAGCTGGTACATGCAGCCGCTGAAATGCAATCCAAGGGTGTCTTCCATCGAGACATTAAGCCAGACAATATTGTGTTTGACACATCGCCTGATCATCCAGCATTTCTATGTGTCAAATTCATCGATTTTGGCATTGGAGTCCCTTTTAGAGCAGAAGCAGTCACACGAAGAAATGGTAGGTCGTCAGCCTCGCTGTTTAAATGTCCTTGCCTGCCCACACGCTTAGTGTCCACATGAATTCCTTACCATGAATAATTACTCTCTGGATTTTAGGGACCAAATCAGCCGCTGTAAACTGGCAGGACTTTAATGCCACCACAGCAGATTGCGTCACAGTTTTGCAGCTGGGTGCGGTGATGGATTGGCTGGTACGTCACATCATCCCTGATGACAACAACACATCTGAGATGCACTCTGACATTTCAGAGGGTAAGCTGAATGTTAATTCTTTAACCTGTCACATTACAAAAACTTGAAAAAATCCCCCAAAGAAACCAAATTCCAAGAAATCCAATCATGGAAATGTTTGCACACACTTGTGATTATGCACAGAGGTCCACCCTACCAGCCAACCTCAGATCTCCACGCATGCACAAATGAATGCACATACATCGACACACATTCTGGTATTGATATTTGACATCACAGTAGAGACGCAAATCTGGCATAGCTCTGAGGTCTTTCAGTCCCATCTCTGGCTAACAGGCCAAAAATTAAGTCTACTAGGAGACGGGGGTGTCGACCATACAAGAGGTAGTGGGGTGAAAAGCCTGTTGCCTCATGCCTGGTGCAGTTGTATGCATGTACTATCTGAGGCAGATGCTCTTTCCAGCTGCTCTTTGCCTTCTCCTCCAGTGTCCTTAGCATTTGAAGAAATATCCAATTAAATGGCTCAGCTGGAAATGGGTTGCCATTTGGATGGTATGGTGTTGTCCTTGAGTGAGCATCTCCAGCCAGGTGTCCCCACTTTGCAGTTATTTATTTGTAAAAAATGTTTGGTATCATGTATGATTTTCGTTCCACTTCTCAAGTGTACACCACTTTGTATTGGTCTTTCACGTGGAATTCCAATAAAACTGATTCATGTTTGTGGCTGTAATGTGACAAAATGTGGAAAAGTTCAAGGGGGCCGAATACTTTTGCAAGCCACTGTATATCAGATGATACTGATAACCTAATGCTAATTGCAATAACTATGCAGAGGTCTCTAGGCCTCGACCTTTATGGAGCATGTGAAGTTTGGGGCAGAGTGGACAAAGAAAAGTTTCTCAGCAGGTTCAACAGGTTGCTACAACACAGGCCGATGAAGTATTGCACTCACTCATCCAAACTGGCAAACATGTAACATACACCCTAAGACTGATCCTGCTTTTTACTCCTTTGCTATGATTTCATTTGATATTATGTAGCCTTGGAGACAGTTTGCATAGATTAGAATGTTAGATTGCTGTGATGTCATCAATGCCCGATGTTTTGTTTTAATGTCTTGTGATAGTTCTAAGTGCAGACAAAGTCAGAGTTCAAGTGAGTTTAGTACAATTTTGAACCAGTTTCTGACATGTGGTCAAAATCTTGGCCGACCTTTACCACACCACGTGCTGTGGGTGTGCGTAAATATCTAGGTGAGTAAAGTCTCCTTTACCTGTTAAATTCATCTTAATTTGGGGCTTTTACTTCAGGTGTTTTGATTCAGTAGTAACCAAGTGATCTTTGTACAAACTGCAGACCGCCACACTGATCCCTGGTTCCTCAGGATAGAGGACAGGACGTCAGATGGGCGAATCAAGAGCTCCAAACGCAAAGATTGTGCCACAGAAAGACTGGAAAAAGCTTCCAAAAGAAGCAAGGACAGCAAAAGTCCAACCCCAGGCCTCAGCCATCTTGTCTTGGAGAAGTGTAAGTGAGACATTCAGAGATTTTTTGTTTTACAGTTATTGATCATCTGTAGGCCTGTGTGGAGTTCAGAGGTCTAATTGGTTTTGGTTTTTGCAGCTGCTTTCAGAAAGAAGAGCAGCAAAGGAAAGTCAAGCAGCGATGGAACAAAACAACCACGCAGTAAAAAGAGCAAGACATCAAGCTCACAGGAAGAGGCCAGCTGCTCCGTCTACGAGTCAGATACACACAGCACATACAAAAGTCACACTAAAGGTAAGAAGTACATAGGTAAGTTCACACCACACCTGCAGTGATAGAGCCTCTTTCCCAAGCTCTCAGAGTTTAGCTGGTATCCATCTGCTAATCACTAGGAAGCTTCTAACAAAGACTGTATGAATGTGTACATTGAGGCAAAGTCAGCTTTCCTACACACAACTAATCACAACCCCTGTGTTTGTTTTGTCTCTCTGTAGAGGACTTTGAAGAAAAATACGAAGAGCAGGATAAGCTGGGTGAAGGAGGCTTTGGGACTGTCTTCTTTGGAAAATGCAGAGAAGACAATTTCCCAGTATGGCTTCTTATGTGTGCACTTTACAATTCTTCTAGTGGCAATCTTTAATGGATAATGTAAATCTGATTATTTGAACGTATTTTTCATTTGTCTGTCAGGTCATAATGAGACAGCTGGTACATGCAGCCGCTGAAATGCAATCCAAGGGTGTCTTCCATCGAGACATTAAGCCAGACAATATTGTGTTTGACACATCGCCTGATCATCCAGCATTTCTATGTGTCAAATTCATCGATTTTGGCATTGGAGTCCCTTTTAGAGCAGAAGCAGTCACACGAAGAAATGGTAGGTCGTCAGCCTCGCTGTTTAAATGTCCTTGCCTGCCCACACGCTTAGTGTCCACATGAATTCCTTACCATGAATAATTACTCTCTGGATTTTAGGGACCAAATCAGCCGCTGTAAACTGGCAGGACTTTAATGCCACCACAGCAGATTGCGTCACAGTTTTGCAGCTGGGTGCGGTGATGGATTGGCTGGTACGTCACATCATCCCTGATGACAACAACACATCTGAGATGCACACTGACATTTCAGAGGGTAAGCTGAATGTTAATTCTTTAACCTGTCACATTACAAAAACTTGAAAAAATCCCCCAAAGAAACCAAATTCCAAGAAATCCAATCATGGAAATGTTTGCACACACTTGTGATTATGCACAGAGGTCCACCCTACCAGCCAACCTCAGATCTCCACGCATGCACAAATGAATGCACATACATCGACACACATTCTGGTATTGATATTTGACATCACAGTAGAGACGCAAATCTGGCATAGCTCTGAGGTCTTTCAGTCCCATCTCTGGCTAACAGGCCAAAAATTAAGTCTACTAGGAGACGGGGGTGTCGACCATACAAGAGGTAGTGGGGTGAAAAGCCTGTTGCCTCATGCCTGGTGCAGTTGTATGCATGTACTATCTGAGGCAGATGCTCTTTCCAGCTGCTCTTTGCCTTCTCCTCCAGTGTCCTTAGCATTTGAAGAAATATCCAATTAAATGGCTCAGCTGGAAATGGGTTGCCATTTGGATGGTATGGTGTTGTCCTTGAGTGAGCATCTCCAGCCAGGTGTCCCCACTTTGCAGTTATTTATTTGTAAAAAATGTTTGGTATCATGTATGATTTTCGTTCCACTTCTCAAGTGTACACCACTTTGTATTGGTCTTTCACGTGGAATTCCAATAAAATTGATTCATGTTTGTGGCTGTAATGTGACAAAATGTGGAAAAGTTCAAGGGGGCCGAATACTTTTGCAAGCCACTGTATATCAGATGATACTGATAACCTAATGCTAATTGCAATAACTATGCAGAGGTCTCTAGGCCTCGACCATTATGGAGCATGTGAAGTTTGGGGCAGAGTGGACAAAGAAAAGTTTCTCAGCAGGTTCAACAGCTTGCTACAACACAGGCCGATGAAGTATTGCACTCACTCATCCAAACTGGCAAACATGTAACATACACCCTAAGACTGATCCTGCTTTTTACTCCTTTGCTATGATTTCATTTGATATTATGTAGCCTTGGAGACAGTTTGCATAGATTAGAATGTTAGATTGCTGTGATGTCATCAATGCCCGATGTTTTGTTTTAATGTCTTGTGATAGTTCTAAGTGCAGACAAAGTCAGAGTTCAAGTGAGTTTAGTACAATTTTGAACCAGTTTCTGACATGTGGTCAAAACCTTTACCACACCACGTGCTGTGGGTGTGCGTAAATATCTAGGTGAGTAAAGTCTCCTTTACCTGTTAAATTCATCTTAATTTGGGGCTTTTACTTCAGGTGTTTTGATTCAGTAGTAACTAAGTGATCTTTGTACAAACTGCAGACCGCCACACTGATCCCTGGTTCCTCAGGATAGAGGACAGGACGTCAGATGGGCGAATCAAGAGCTCCAAACGCAAAGATTGTGCCACAGAAAGACTGGAAAAAGCTTCCAAAAGAAGCAAGGACAGCAAAAGTCCAACCCCATGCCTCAGCCATCTTGTCTTGGAGAAGTGTAAGTGAGACATTCAGAGATTTTTTGTTTTACAGTTATTGATCATCTGTAGGCCTGTGTGGAGTTCAGAGGTCTAATTGGTTTTGGTTTTTGCAGCTGCTTTCAGAAAGAAGAGCAGCAAAGGAAAGTCAAGCAGCGATGGAACAAAACAACCACGCAGTAAAAAGAGCAAGACATCAAGCTCACAGGAGGAGGCCAGCTGCTCCGTCTACGAGTCAGATACACACAGCACATACAAAAGTCACACTAAAGGTAAGAAGTACATAGGTAAGTTCACACCACACCTGCAGTGATAGAGCCTCTTTCCCAAGCTCTCAGAGTTTAGCTGGTATCCATCTGCTAATCACTAGGAAGCTTCTAACAAAGACTGTATGAATGTGTACATTGAGGCAAAGTCAGCTTTCCTACATACAACTAATCACAACCCCTGTGTTTGTTTTGTCTCTCTGTAGAGGACTTTGAAGAAAAATACGAAGAGCAGGATAAGCTGGGTGAAGGAGGCTTTGGGACTGTCTTCTTTGGAAAACGCAGAGAAGACAATTTCCCAGTATGGCTTCTTATGTGTGCACTTTACAATTCTTCTAGTGGCAATCTTTAATGGATAATGTAAATCTGATTATTTGAACGTATTTTTCATTTGTCTGTCAGGTCATAATGAGACAGCTGGTACATGCAGCCGCTGAAATGCAATCCAAGGGTGTCTTCCATCGAGACATTAAGCCAGACAATATTGTGTTTGACACATCGCCTGATCATCCAGCATTTCTATGTGTCAAATTCATTGATTTTGGCATTGGAGTCCCTTTTAGAGCAGAAGCAGTCACACGAAGAAATGGTAGGTCGTCAGCCTCACTGTTTAAATGTCCTTGCCTGCCCACACGCTTAGTGTCCACATGAATTCCTTACCATGAATAATTACTCTCTGGATTTTAGGGACCAAATCAGCCGCTGTAAACTGGCAGGACTTTAATGCCACCACAGCAGATTGCGTCACAGTTTTGCAGCTGGGTGCGGTGATGGATTGGCTGGTACGTCACATCATCCCTGATGACAACAACACATCTGAGATGCACACTGACATTTCAGAGGGTAAGCTGAATGTTAATTCTTTAACCTGTCACATTACAAAAACTTGAAAAAATCCCCCAAAGAAACCAAATTCCAAGAAATCCAATCATGGAAATGTTTGCACACACTTGTGATTATGCACAGAGGTCCACCATACCAGCCAACCTCAGATCTCCACGCATGCACAAATGAATGCACATACATCGACACACATTCTGGTATTGATATTTGACACCACAGTAGAGGCGCAAATCTGGCATAGCTCTGAGGTCTTTCAGTCCCATCTCTGGCTAACAGGCCAAAAATTAAGTCTACTAGGAGACGGGGGTGTCGACCATACAAGAGGTAGTGGGGTGAAAAGCCTGTTGCCTCATGCCTGGTGCAGTTGTATGCATGTACTATCTGAGGCAGATGCTCTTTCCAGCTGCTCTTTGCCTTCTCCTCCAGTGTCCTTAGCATTTGAAGAAATATCCAATTAAAACGCTCAGCTGGAAATGGGTTGCCATTTGGATGGTATGGTGTTGTCCTTGAGTGAGCATCTCCAGCCAGGTGTCCCCACTTTGCAGTTATTTATTTGTAAAAAATGTTTGGTATCATGTATGAATTTCGTTCCACTTCTCAAGTGTACACCACTTTGTATTGGTCTTTCACGTGGAATTCCAAAAAAATTGATTCATGTTTGTGGCTGTAATGTGACAAAATGTGGAAAAGTTCAAGGGGGCCGGATACTTTTGGAAGCCACTGTATATCAGATGATACTGATAACCTAATGCTAATTGCAATAACTATGCAGAGGTCTCTAGGCCTCCACTTTTATGGAGCATGTGAAGTTTGGGGCAGAGTGGACAAAGAAAAGTTTCTCAGCAGGTTCAACAGGTTGCTACAACACAGGCCGATGAAGTATTGCACTCACTCATCCAAACTGGCAAACATGTAACATACACCCTAAGACTGATCCTGCTTTTTACTCCTTTGCTATGATTTCATTTGATATTATGTAGCCTTGGAGACAGTTTGCATAGATTAGAATGTTAGATTGCTGTGATGTCATCAATGCCCGATTTTTTGTTTTAATGTCTTGTGATAGTTCTAAGTGCAGACAAAGTCAGAGTTCAAGTGAGTTTAGTACAATTTTGAACCAGTTTCTGACATGTGGTCAAAATCTTGGCCGACCTTTACCACACCACGTGCTGTGGGTGTGCGTAAATATCTAGGTGAGTAAAGTCTCCTTTACCTGTTAAATTCATCTTAATTTGGGGCTTTTACTTCAGGTGTTTTGATTCAGTAGTAACCAAGTGATCTTTGTACAAACTGCAGACCGCCACACTGATCCCTGGTTCCTCAGGATAGAGGACAGGACGTCAGATGGGCGAATCAAGAGCTCCAAACGCAAAGATTGTGCCACAGAAAGACTGGAAAAAGCTTCCAAAAGAAGCAAGGACAGCAAAAGTCCAACCCCAGGCCTCAGCCATCTTGTCTTGGAGAAGTGTAAGTGAGACATTCAGAGATTTTTTGTTTTACAGTTATTGATCATCTGTAGGCCTGTGTGGAGTTCAGAGGTCTAATTGGTTTTGGTTTTTGCAGCTGCTTTCAGAAAGAAGAGCAGCAAAGGAAAGTCAAGCAGCGATGGAACAAAACAACCACGCAGTAAAAAGAGCAAGACATCAAGCTCACAGGAGGAGGCCAGCTGCTCCGTCTACGAGTCAGATACACACAGCACATACAAAAGTCACACTAAAGGTAAGAAGTACATAGGTAAGTTCACACCACACCTGCAGTGATAGAGCCTCTTTCCCAAGCTCTCAGAGTTTAGCTGGTATCCATCTGCTAATCACTAGGAAGCTTCTAACAAAGACTGTATGAATGTGTACATTGAGGCAAAGTCAGCTTTCCTACATACAACTAATCACAACCCCTGTGTTAGTTTTGTCTCTCTGTAGAGGACTTTGAAGAAAAATACGAAGAGCAGGATAAGCTGGGTGAAGGAGGCTTTGGGACTGTCTTCTTTGGAAAACGCAGAGAAGACAATTTCCCAGTATGGCTTCTTATGTGTGCACTTTACAATTCTTCTAGTGGCAATCTTTAATGGATAATGTAAATCTGATTATTTGAACGTATTTTTCATTTGTCTGTCAGGTCATAATGAGACAGCTGGTACATGCAGCCGCTGAAATGCAATCCAAGGGTGTCTTCCATCGAGACATTAAGCCAGACAATATTGTGTTTGACACATCGCCTGATCATCCAGCATTTCTATGTGTCAAATTCATCGATTTTGGCATTGGAGTCCCTTTTAGAGCAGAAGCAGTCACACGAAGAAATGGTAGGTCGTCAGCCTCACCGTTTAAATGTCCTTGCCTGCCCACACGCTTAGTGTCCACATGAATTCCTTACCATGAATAATTACTCTCTGGATTTTAGGGACCAAATCAGCCGCTGTAAACTGGCAGGACTTTAATGCCACCACAGCAGATTGCGTCACAGTTTTGCAGCTGGGTGCGGTGATGGATTGGCTGGTACGTCACATCATCCCTGATGACAACAACACATCTGAGATGCACTCTGACATTTCAGAGGGTAAGCTGAATGTTAATTCTTTAACCTGTCACATTACAAAAACTTGAAAAAATCCCCCAAAGAAACCAAATTCCAAGAAATCCAATCATGGAAATGTTTGCACACACTTGTGACTATGCACAGAGGTCCACCCTACCAGCCAACCTCAGATCTCCACGCATGCACAAATGAATGCACATACATCGACACACATTCTGGTATTGATATTTGACATCACAGTAGAGACGCAAATCTGGCATAGCTCTGAGGTCTTTCAGTCCCATCTCTGGCTAACAGGCCAAAAATTAAGTCTACTAGGAGACGGGGGTGTCGACCATACAAGAGGTAGTGGGGTGAAAAGCCTGTTGCCTCATGCCTGGTGCAGTTGTATGCATGTACTATCTGAGGCAGATGCTCTTTCCAGCTGCTCTTTGCCTTCTCCTCCAGTGTCCTTAGCATTTGAAGAAATATCCAATTAAATGGCTCAGCTGGAAATGGGTTGCCATTTGGATGGTATGGTGTTGTCCTTGAGTGAGCATCTCCAGCCAGGTGTCCCCACTTTGCAGTTATTTATTTGTAAAAAATGTTTGGTATCATGTATGATGTTCGTTCCACTTCTCAAGTGTACACCACTTTGTATTGGTCTTTCACGTGGAATTCCAATAAAACTGATTCATGTTTGTGGCTGTAATGTGACAAAATGTGGAAAAGTTCAAGGGGGCCGAATACTTTTGCAAGCCACTGTATATCAGATGACACTGATAACCTAATGCTAATTGCAATAACTATGCAGAGGTCTCTAGGCCTCGACCATTATGGAGCATGTGAAGTTTGGGGCAGAGTGGACAAAGAAAAGTTTCTCAGCAGGTTCAACAGCTTGCTACAACACAGGCCGATGAAGTATTGCACTCACTCATCCAAACTGGCAAACATGTAACATACACCCTAAGACTGATCCTGCTTTTTACTCCTTTGCTATGATTTCATTTGATATTATGTAGCCTTGGAGACAGTTTGCATAGATTAGAATGTTAGATTGCTGTGATGTCATCAATGCCCGATGTTTTGTTTTAATGTCTTGTGATAGTTCTAAGTGCAGACAAAGTCAGAGTTCAAGTGAGTTTAGTACAATTTTGAACCAGTTTCTGACATGTGGTCAAAATCTTGGCCGACCTTTACCACACCACGTGCTGTGGGTGTGCGTAAATATCTAGGTGAGTAAAGTCTCCTTTACCTGTTAAATTCATCTTAATTTGGGGCTTTTACTTCAGGTGTTTTGATTCAGTAGTAACCAAGTGATCTTTGTACAAACTGCAGACCGCCACACTGATCCCTGGTTCCTCAGGATAGAGGACAGGACGTCAGATGGGCGAATCAAGAGCTCCAAACGCAAAGATTGTGCCACAGAAAGACTGGAAAAAGCTTCCAAAAGAAGCAAGGACAGCAAAAGTCCAACCCCAGGCCTCAGCCATCTTGTCTTGGAGAAGTGTAAGTGAGACATTCAGAGATTTTTTTGTTTTACAGTTATTGATCATCTGTAGGCCTGTGTGGAGTTCAGAGGTCTAATTGGTTTTGGTTTTTGCAGCTGCTTTCAGAAAGAAGAGCAGCAAAGGAAAGTCAAGCAGCGATGGAACAAAACAACCACGCAGTAAAAAGAGCAAGACATCAAGCTCACAGGAGGAGGCCAGCTGCTCCGTCTACGAGTCAGATACACACAGCACATACAAAAGTCACACTAAAGGTAAGAAGTACATAGGTAAGTTCACACCACACCTGCAGTGATAGAGCCTCTTTCCCAAGCTCTCAGAGTTTAGCTGGTATCCATCTGCTAATCACTAGGAAGCTTCTAACAAAGACTGTATGAATGTGTACATTGAGGCAAAGTCAGCTTTCCTACATACAACTAATCACAACCCCTGTGTTTGTTTTGTCTCTCTGTAGAGGACTTTGAAGAAAAATACGAAGAGCAGGATAAGCTGGGTGAAGGAGGCTTTGGGACTGTCTTCTTTGGAAAAAGCAGAGAAGACAATTTCCCAGTATGGCTTCTTATGTGTGCACTTTACAATTCTTCTAGTGGCAATCTTTAATGGATAATGTAAATCTGATTATTTGAACGTATTTTTCATTTGTCTGTCAGGTCATAATGAGACAGCTGGTACATGCAGCCGCTGAAATGCAATCCAAGGGTGTCTTCCATCGAGACATTAAGCCAGACAATATTGTGTTTGACACATCGCCTGATCATCCAGCATTTCTATGTGTCAAATTCATCGATTTTGGCATTGGAGTCCCTTTTAGAGCAGAAGCAGTCACACGAAGAAATGGTAGGCCGTCAGCCTCACTGTTTAAATGTCCTTGCCTGCCCACACGCTTAGTGTCCACATGAATTCCTTACCATGAATAATTACTCTCTGGATTTTAGGGACCAAATCAGCCGCTGTAAACTGGCAGGACTTTAATGCCACCACAGCAGATTGCGTCACAGTTTTGCAGCTGGGTGCGGTGATGGATTGGCTGGTACGTCACATCATCCCTGATGACAACAACACATCTGAGATGCACTCTGACATTTCAGAGGGGAAGCTGAATGTTAATTCTTTAACCTGTCACATTACAAAAACTTGAAAAAATCCCCCAAAGAAACCAAATTCCAAGAAATCCAATCATGGAAATGTTTGCACACACTTGTGATTATGCACAGAGGTCCACCCTACCAGCCAACCTCAGATCTCCACGCATGCACAAATGAATGCACATACATCGACACACATTCTGGTATTGATATTTGACATCACAGTAGAGACGCAAATCTGGCATAGCTCTGAGGTCTTTCAGTCGGATATCTGGCTAACAGGCCAAAAATTAAGTCTACTAGGAGACGGGGGTGTCGACCATACAAGAGGTAGTGGGGTGAAAAGCCTGTTGCCTCATGCCTGGTGCAGTTGTATGCATGTACTATCTGAGGCAGATGCTCTTTCCAGCTGCTCTTTGCCTTCTCCTCCAGTGTCCTTAGCATTTGAAGAAATATCCAATTAAATGGCTCAGCTGGAAATGGGTTGCCATTTGGATGGTATGGTGTTGTCCTTGAGTGAGCATCTCCAGCCAGGTGTCCCCACTTTGCAGTTATTTATTTGTAAAAAATGTTTGGTATCATGTATGAATTTCGTTCCACTTCTCAAGTGTACACCACTTTGTATTGGTCTTTCACGTGGAATTCCAATAAAATTGATTCATGTTTGTGGCTGTAATGTGACAAAATGTGGAAAAGTTCAAGGGGGCCGAATACTTTTGGAAGCCACTGTATATCAGATGATACTGATAACCTAATGCTAATTGCAATAACTATGCAGAGGTCTCTAGGCCTCCACTTTTATGGAGCATGTGAAGTTTGGGGCAGAGTGGACAAAGAAAAGTTTCTCAGCAGGTTCAACAGGTTGCTACAACACAGGCCGATGAAGTATTGCACTCACTCATCCAAACTGGCAAACATGTAACATACACCCTAAGACTGATCCTGCTTTTTACTCCTTTGCTATATTTTCATTTGATATTATGTAGCCTTGGAGACAGTTTGCATAGATTAGAATGTTAGATTGCTGTGATGTCATCAATGCCCGATGTTTTGTTTTAATGTCTTGTGATAGTTCTAAGTGCAGACAAAGTCAGAGTTCAAGTGAGTTTAGTACAATTTTGAACCAGTTTCTGACATGTGGTCAAAATCTTGGCCGACCTTTACCACACCACGTGCTGTGGGTGTGCGTAAATATCTAGGTGAGTAAAGTCTCCTTTACCTGTTAAATTCATGTTAACCCTTAGATGCACACGTGGGGTCAAAGATGACCCCACGGGTTGTTTTTCTTCAAAATCTTTAAAATGCAAAGTTGTAATATATTCATATTCCAGGTATTCCTCATAAAATATGTTTGTAACATGAGGCCATTTGCATTTTTATTTATTTTTTCATTAATTTAAACAAAATGCAGTTTTTGTATCACTACCCCACTCTTCCACAAGTGGGGTCAAAAATGACCCCAAGCAGTTCCTATGGAATCTTCTATGAAACTTTCATTCTTAGCAACTCTGACTGACCCACTTACACTTCTGATGGATCAAGAATTAATTTTTACACAATAACATACATGATTTATAGTCAGGGCTGCACATAAGTGGTCTGCAGGTGTGCATTCACTGTCAAAATAAAAGTATTCCCGGAAATTCAGAGAATACGCGCTTCTTTTGTGGTGGAGGAACACCAAAGTAATTTCTTACGGAGCTTGCTTCTTCGACATCTTAAGAGTTCTGAACAAATGTCTGTCCTCCTCCAGAACATCTTATGTACGCAAACACGCGTTCCAACTTCTTATCTGGTGCGCGTCTTTTATTTTGACAGCGAATGCGCACCTGCGCACCATTTATGTGCAGCCCTGTTTATAATTTCCTCTGCATTTCAAACATTGTCCTTTCTGATGTTTTTTTTAATATCTAAAGTAACATGGCTGCTATGAGGCCAGCTAGGATCCCTGTAGACCTTGCCCTACAAATGATCCAAGACGAATGGGATGAAGGGCCCATCGGAGGCACTGACTCAGAATCTGACATCTAAGATATAGAGGACCCAGACTATTGTCCCCCCCACTGAACAAGGCCAGTCAGATACAGAGGAGTCCTCTGATGAGTCCTCTGAAGAGGAAATGGATATTGAGTCTAACAGAATGATCCTCCCTTTTACTGCTCTAGCCACAATATTCTGAATTAGTCGGCCAGGGCTTGCACCTGGGTTTAGTCTCCCCAATAGATGCATGGAAGATGTTCATGTCTGATAATATAATAGAAGAGGTTCTGACATGCACAAACAAGGAGGCATGAAGAGTAGCCATTGACAGGGGAAAAGAGTAGAAAAAAGTAATCAAACATAAGCTCCTAGCCTTCATTTGATTGATCATTCTTGCAGGAAGTGAGAAGAACTGGGATGTACCAGTCAGTGTGTTTTTTGGGAGTCCTCTGCATAACCCATTGTACAAGGCCACTATGTCAATTCAAAGATTTAAAGATATTCGCCGTTTCTTGCACTTTGATGACAAGAGGACCAGAGCCTACTGACTGAAAACAAATCACATGGCAGCTTTCCGCTACATATGGGGCCTGTTCCTGGTCAACTGCAGGCAGAAATTCATCCTCAGTGATTGTGTTACAGTGGATGAACAATTTGTGCCTTTCAGAGGGAAGACCCAGCTTCTGCAGTATATGCAGAGCAAGCATACAAAAGTGATACAAGTGATACAAAAACTGCAATTTCTTAAAATTAATAAAAAAATAAATAAAAATGCAAAGGGCCTCATGTCACAAACATGTTTTATGAGGAATACCTCAAATATGAAAATATTACAACTCTTCGTTTTAAAGATTTTGAAGAATAACAACCGAGTTTATAGCAAAATGCATTGTTTCTATTTGGGGTCATTTTTGACCCCACTTCTGGAAGAGTGTAGGTATTGGTAGGTTGTGCATCCAAGGGTTAATTTGGGGCTTTTACTTCAGGTGTTTTGATTCAGTAGTAACCAAGTGATCTTTGTACAAACTGCAGACCGCCACACTGATCCCTGGTTCCTCAGGATAGAGGACAGGACGTCAGATGGGCGAATCAAGAGCTCCAAACGCAAAGATTGTGCCACAGAAAGACTGGAAAAAGCTTCCAAAAGAAGCAAGGACAGCAAAAGTCCAACCCCAGGCCTCAGCCATCTTGTCTTGGAGAAGTGTAAGTGAGACATTCAGAGATTTTTTTGTTTTACAGTTATTGATCATCTGTAGGCCTGTGTGGAGTTCAGAGGTCTAATTGGTTTTGGTTTTTGCAGCTGCTTTCAGAAAGAAGAGCAGCAAAGGAAAGTCAAGCAGCGATGGAACAAAACAACCACGCAGTAAAAAGAGCAAGACATCAAGCTCACAGGAGGAGGCCAGCTGCTCCGTCTACGAGTCAGATACACACAGCACATACAAAAGTCACACTAAAGGTAAGAAGTACATAGGTAAGTTCACACCACACCTGCAGTGATAGAGCCTCTTTCCCAAGCTCTCAGAGTTTAGCTGGTATCCATCTGCTAATCACTAGGAAGCTTCTAACAAAGACTGTATGAATGTGTACATTGAGGCAAAGTCAGCTTTCCTACATACAACTAATCACAACCCCTGTGTTAGTTTTGTCTCTCTGTAGAGGACTTTGAAGAAAAATACGAAGAGCAGGATAAGCTGGGTGAAGGAGGCTTTGGGACTGTCTTCTTTGGAAAACGCAGAGAAGACAATTTCCCAGTATGGCTTCTTATGTGTGCACTTTACAATTCTTCTAGTGGCAATCTTTAATGGATAATGTAAATCTGATTATTTGAACGTATTTTTCATTTGTCTGTCGGGTCATAATGAGACAGCTGGTACATGCAGCCGCTGAAATGCAATCCAAGGGTGTCTTCCATCGAGACATTAAGCCAGACAATATTGTGTTTGACACATCGCCTGATCATCCAGCATTTCTATGTGTCAAATTCATCGATTTTGGCATTGGAGTCCCTTTTAGAGCAGAAGCAGTCACACGAAGAAATGGTAGGTCGTCAGCCTCACTGTTTAAATGTCCTTGCCTGCCCACACGCTTAGTGTCCACATGAATTCCTTACCATGAATAATTACTCTCTGGATTTTAGGGACCAAATCAGCCGCTGTAAACTGGCAGGACTTTAATGCCACCACAGCAGATTGCGTCACAGTTTTGCAGCTGGGTGCGGTGATGGATTGGCTGGTACGTCACATCATCCCTGATGACAACAACACATCTGAGATGCACTCTGACATTTCAGAGGGTAAGCTGAATGTTAATTCTTTAACCTGTCACATTACAAAAACTTGAAAAAATCCCCCAAAGAAACCAAATTCCAAGAAATCCAATCATGGAAATGTTTGCACACACTTGTGATTATGCACAGAGGTCCACCCTACCAGCCAACCTCAGATCTCCACGCATGCACAAATGAATGCACATACATCGACACACATTCTGGTATTGATATTTGACATCACAGTAGAGACGCAAATCTGGCATAGCTCTGAGGTCTTTCAGTCCCATCTCTGGCTAACAGGCCAAAAATTAAGTCTACTAGGAGACGGGGGTGTCGACCATACAAGAGGTAGTGGGGTGAAAAGCCTGTTGCCTCATGCCTGGTGCAGTTGTATGCATGTACTATCTGAGGCAGATGCTCTTTCCAGCTGCTCTTTGCCTTCTCCTCCAGTGTCCTTAGCATTTGAAGAAATATCCAATTAAATGGCTCAGCTGGAAATGGGTTGCCATTTGGATGGTATGGTGTTGTCCTTGAGTGAGCATCTCCAGCCAGGTGTCCCCACTTTGCAGTTATTTATTTGTAAAAAATGTTTGGTATCATGTATGATTTTCGTTCCACTTCTCAAGTGTACACCACTTTGTATTGGTCTTTCACGTGGAATTCCAATAAAATTGATTCATGTTTGTGGCTGTAATGTGACAAAATGTGGAAAAGTTCAAGGGGGCCGAATACTTTTGCAAGCCACTGTATATCAGATGATACTGATAACCTAATGCTAATTGCAATAACTATGCAGAGGTCTCTAGGCCTCCACTTTTATGGAGCATGTGAAGTTTGGGGCAGAGTGGACAAAGAAAAGTTTCTCAGCAGGTTCAACAGGTTGCTACAACACAGGCCGATGAAGTATTGCACTCACTCATCCAAACTGGCAAACATGTAACATACACCCTAAGACTGATCCTGCTTTTTACTCCTTTGCTATGATTTAATTTGATATTATGTAGCCTTGGAGACAGTTTGCATAGATTAGAATGTTAGATTGCTGTGATGTCATCAATGCCCGATGTTTTGTTTTAATGTCTTGTGATAGTTCTAAGTGCAGACAAAGTCAGAGTTCAAGTGAGTTTAGTACAATTTTGAACCAGTTTCTGACATGTGGTCAAAATCTTGGCCGACCTTTACCACACCACGTGCTGTGGGTGTGCGTAAATATCTAGGTGAGTAAAGTCTCCTTTACCTGTTAAATTCATCTTAATTTGGGGCTTTTACTTCAGGTGTTTTGATTCAGTAGTAACCAAGTGATCTTTGTACAAACTGCAGACCGCCACACTGATCCCTGGTTCCTCAGGATAGAGGACAGGACGTCAGATGGGCGAATCAAGAGCTCCAAACGCAAAGATTGTGCCACAGAAAGACTGGAAAAAGCTTCCAAAAGAAGCAAGGACAGCAAAAGTCCAACCCCAGGCCTCAGCCATCTTGTCTTGGAGAAGTGTAAGTGAGACATTCAGAGATTTTTTGTTTTACAGTTATTGATCATCTGTAGGCCTGTGTGGAGTTCAGAGGTCTAATTGGTTTTGGTTTTTGCAGCTGCTTTCAGAAAGAAGAGCAGCAAAGGAAAGTCAAGCAGCGATGGAACAAAACAACCACGCAGTAAAAAGAGCAAGACATCAAGCTCACAGGAGGAGGCCAGCTGCTCCGTCTACGAGTCAGATACACACAGCACATACAAAAGTCACACTAAAGGTAAGAAGTACATAGGTAAGTTCACACCACACCTGCAGTGATAGAGCCTCTTTCCCAAGCTCTCAGAGTTTAGCTGGTATCCATCTGCTAATCACTAGGAAGCTTCTAACAAAGACTGTATGAATGTGTACATTGAGGCAAAGTCAGCTTTCCTACATACAACTAATCACAACCCCTGTGTTTGTTTTGTCTCTCTGTAGAGGACTTTGAAGAAAAATACGAAGAGCAGGATAAGCTGGGTGAAGGAGGCTGTGGGACTGTCTTCTTTGGAAAACGCAGAGAAGACAATTTCCCAGTATGGCTTCTTATGTGTGCACTTTACAATTCTTCTAGTGGCAATCTTTAATGGATAATGTAAATCTGATTATTTGAACGTATTTTTCATTTGTCTGTCAGGTCATAATGAGACAGCTGGTACATGCAGCCGCTGAAATGCAATCCAAGGGTGTCTTCCATCGAGACATTAAGCCAGACAATATTGTGTTTGACACATCGCCTGATCATCCAGCATTTCTATGTGTCAAATTCATCGATTTTGGCATTGGAGTCCCTTTTAGAGCAGAAGCAGTCACACGAAGAAATGGTAGGTCGTCAGCCTCACTGTTTAAATGTCCTTGCCTGCCCACACGCTTAGTGTCCACATGAATTCCTTACCATGAATAATTACTCTCTGGATTTTAGGGACCAAATCAGCCGCTGTAAACTGGCAGGACTTTAATGCCACCACAGCAGATTGCGTCACAGTTTTGCAGCTGGGTGCGGTGATGGATTGGCTGGTACGTCACATCATCCCTGATGACAACAACACATCTGAGATGCACTCTGACATTTCAGAGGGTAAGCTGAATGTTAATTCTTTAACCTGTCACATTACAAAAACTTGAAAAAATCCCCCAAAGAAACCAAATTCCAAGAAATCCAATCATGGAAATGTTTGCACACACTTGTGATTATGCACAGAGGTCCACCCTACCAGCCAACCTCAGATCTCCACGCATGCACAAATGAATGCACATACATCGACACACATTCTGGTATTGATATTTGACATCACAGTAGAGACGCAAATCTGGCATAGCTCTGAGGTCTTTCAGTCCCATCTCTGGCTAACAGGCCAAAAATTAAGTCTACTAGGAGACGGGGGTGTCGACCATACAAGAGGTAGTGGGGTGAAAAGCCTGTTGCCTCATGCCTGGTGCAGTTGTATGCATGTACTATCTGAGGCAGATGCTCTTTCCAGCTGCTCTTTGCCTTCTCCTCCAGTGTCCTTAGCATTTGAAGAAATATCCAATTAAATGGCTCAGCTGGAAATGGGTTGCCATTTGGATGGTATGGTGTTGTCCTTGAGTGAGCATCTCCAGCCAGGTGTCCCCACTTTGCAGTTATTTATTTGTAAAAAATGTTTGGTATCATGTATGAATTTCGTTCCACTTCTCAAGTGTACACCACTTTGTATTGGTCTTTCACGTGGAATTCCAAAAAAACTGATTCATGTTTGTGGCTGTAATGTGACAAAATGTGGAAAAGTTCAAGGGGGCCGAATACTTTTGCAAGCCACTGTATATCAGATGATACTGATAACCTAATGCTAATTGCAATAACTATGCAGAGGTCTCTAGGCCTCGACCTTTATGGAGCATGTGAAGTTTGGGGCAGAGTGGACAAAGAAAAGTTTCTCAGCAGGTTCAACAGGTTGCTACAACACAGGCCGATGAAGTATTGCACTCACTCATCCAAACTGGCAAACATGTAACATACACCCTAAGACTGATCCTGCTTTTTACTCCTTTGCTATGATTTCATTTGATATTATGTAGCCTTGGAGACAGTTTGCATAGATTAGAATGTTAGATTGCTGTGATGTCATCAATGCCCGATGTTTTGTTTTAATGTCTTGTGATAGTTCTAAGTGCATACAAAGTCAGAGTTCAAGTGAGTTTAGTACAATTTTGAACCAGTTTCTGACATGTGGTCAAAATCTTGGCCGACCTTTACCACACCACGTGCTGTGGGTGTGCGTAAATATGTAGGTGAGTAAAGTCTCCTTTACCTGTTAAATTCATCTTAATTTGGGGCTTTTACTTCAGGTGTTTTGATTCAGTAGTAACCAAGTGATCTTTGTACAAACTGCAGACCGCCACACTGATCCCTGGTTCCTCAGGATAGAGGACAGGACGTCAGATGGGCGAATCAAGAGCTCCAAACGCAAAGATTGTGCCACAGAAAGACTGGAAAAAGCTTCCAAAAGAAGCAAGGACAGCAAAAGTCCAACCCCAGGCCTCAGCCATCTTGTCTTGGAGAAGTGTAAGTGAGACATTCAGAGATTTTTTGTTTTACAGTTATTGATCATCTGTAGGCCTGTGTGGAGTTCAGAGGTCTAATTGGTTTTGGTTTTTGCAGCTGCTTTCAGAAAGAAGAGCAGCAAAGGAAAGTCAAGCAGCGATGGAACAAAACAACCACGCAGTAAAAAGAGCAAGACATCAAGCTCACAGGAGGAGGCCAGCTGCTCCGTCTACGAGTCAGATACACACAGCACATACAAAAGTCACACTAAAGGTAAGAAGTACATAGGTAAGTTCACACCACACCTGCAGTGATAGAGCCTCTTTCCCAAGCTCTCAGAGTTTAGCTGGTATCCATCTGCTAATCACTAGGAAGCTTCTAACAAAGACTGTATGAATGTGTACATTGAGGCAAAGTCAGCTTTCCTACATACAACTAATCACAACCCCTGTGTTAGTTTTGTCTCTCTGTAGAGGACTTTGAAGAAAAATACGAAGAGCAGGATAAGCTGGGTGAAGGAGGCTTTGGGACTGTCTTCTTTGGAAAACGCAGAGAAGACAATTTCCCAGTATGGCTTCTTATGTGTGCACTTTACAATTCTTCTAGTGGCAATCTTTAATGGATAATGTAAATCTGATTATTTGAACGTATTTTTCATTTGTCTGTCAGGTCATAATGAGACAGCTGGTACATGCAGCCGCTGAAATGCAATCCAAGGGTGTCTTCCATCGAGACATTAAGCCAGACAATATTGTGTTTGACACATCGCCTGATCATCCAGCATTTCTATGTGTCAAATTCATCGATTTTGGCATTGGAGTCCCTTTTAGAGCAGAAGCAGTCACACGAAGAAATGGTAGGTCGTCAGCCTCACTGTTTAAATGTCCTTGCCTGCCCACACGCTTAGTGTCCACATGAATTCCTTACCATGAATAATTACTCTCTGGATTTTAGGGACCAAATCAGCCGCTGTAAACTGGCAGGACTTTAATGCCACCACAGCAGATTGCGTCACAGTTTTGCAGCTGGGTGCGGTGATGGATTGGCTGGTACGTCACATCATCCCTAATGACAACAACACATCTGAGATGCACACTGATTTTTCAGAGGGGAAGCTGAATGTTAATTCTTTAACCTGTCACATTACAAAAACTTGAAAAAAATCCCCCAAAGAAACCAAATTCCAAGAAATCCAATCATGGAAATGTTTGCACACACTTGTGATTATGCACAGAGGTCCACCCTACCAGCCAACCTCAGATCTCCACGCATGCACAAATGAATGCACATACATCGACACACATTCTGGTATTGATATTTGACATCACAGTAGAGACGCAAATCTGGCATAGCTCTGAGGTCTTTCAGTCGGATATCTGGCTAACAGGCCAAAAATTAAGTCTACTAGGAGACGGGGGTGTCGACCATACAAGAGGTAGTGGGGTGAAAAGCCTGTTGCCTCATGCCTGGTGCAGTTGTATGCATGTACTATCTGAGGCAGATGCTCTTTCCAGCTGCTCTTTGCCTTCTCCTCCAGTGTCCTTAGCATTTGAAGAAATATCCAATTAAATGGCTCAGCTGGAAATGGGTTGCCATTTGGATGGTATGGTGTTGTCCTTGAGTGAGCATCTCCAGCCAGGTGTCCCCACTTTGCAGTTATTTATTTGTAAAAAATGTTTGGTATCATGTATGATTTTCGTTCCACTTCTCAAGTGTACACCACTTTGTATTGGTCTTTCACGTGGAATTCCAAAAAAACTGATTCATGTTTGTGGCTGTAATGTGACAAAATGTGGAAAAGTTCAAGGGGGCCGAATACTTTTGCAAGCCACTGTATATCAGATGACACTGATAACCTAATGCTAATTGCAATAACTATGCAGAGGTCTCTAGGCCTCGACCTTTATGGAGCATGTGAAGTTTGGGGCAGAGTGGACAAAGAAAAGTTTCTCAGCAGGTTCAACAGGTTGCTACAACACAGGCCGATGAAGTATTGCACTCACTCATCCAAACTGGCAAACATGTAACATACACCCTAAGACTGATCCTGCTTTTTACTCCTTTGCTATGATTTAATTTGATATTATGTAGCCTTGGAGACAGTTTGCATAGATTAGAATGTTAGATTGCTGTGATGTCATCAATGCCCGATGTTTTGTTTTAATGTCTTGTGATAGTTCTAAGTGCAGACAAAGTCAGAGTTCAAGTGAGTTTAGTACAATTTTGAACCAGTTTCTGACATGTGGTCAAAATCTTGGCCGACCTTTACCACACCACGTGCTGTGGGTGTGCGTAAATATCTAGGTGAGTAAAGTCTCCTTTACCTGTTAAATTCATCTTAATTTGGGGCTTTTACTTCAGGTGTTTTGATTCAGTAGTAACCAAGTGATCTTTGTACAAACTGCAGACCGCCACACTGATCCCTGGTTCCTCAGGATAGAGGACAGGACGTCAGATGGGCGAATCAAGAGCTCCAAACGCAAAGATTGTGCCACAGAAAGACTGGAAAAAGCTTCCAAAAGAAGCAAGGACAGCAAAAGTCCAACCCCAGGCCTCAGCCATCTTGTCTTGGAGAAGTGTAAGTGAGACATTCAGAGATTTTTTGTTTTACAGTTATTGATCATCTGTAGGCCTGTGTGGAGTTCAGAGGTCTAATTGGTTTTGGTTTTTGCAGCTGCTTTCAGAAAGAAGAGCAGCAAAGGAAAGTCAAGCAGCGATGGAACAAAACAACCACGCAGTAAAAAGAGCAAGACATCAAGCTCACAGGAGGAGGCCAGCTGCTCCGTCTACGAGTCAGATACACACAGCACATACAAAAGTCACACTAAAGGTAAGAAGTACATAGGTAAGTTCACACCACACCTGCAGTGATAGAGCCTCTTTCCCAAGCTCTCAGAGTTTAGCTGGTATCCATCTGCTAATCACTAGGAAGCTTCTAACAAAGACTGTATGAATGTGTACATTGAGGCAAAGTCAGCTTTCCTACATACAACTAATCACAACCCCTGTGTTAGTTTTGTCTCTCTGTAGAGGACTTTGGAGAAAAATACGAAGAGCAGGATAAGCTGGGTGAAGGAGGCTTTGGGACTGTCTTCTTTGGAAAACGCAGAGAAGACAATTTCCCAGTATGGCTTCTTATGTGTGCACTTTACAATTCTTCTAGTGGCAATCTTTAATGGATAATGTAAATCTGATTATTTGAACGTATTTTTCATTTGTCTGTCAGGTCATAATGAGACAGCTGGTACATGCAGCCGCTGAAATGCAATCCAAGGGTGTCTTCCATCGAGACATTAAGCCAGACAATATTGTGTTTGACACATCGCCTGATCATCCAGCATTTCTATGTGTCAAATTCATCGATTTTGGCATTGGAGTCCCTTTTAGAGCAGAAGCAGTCACACGAAGAAATGGTAGGTCGTCAGCCTCACTGTTTAAATGTCCTTGCCTGCCCACACGCTTAGTGTCCACATGAATTCCTTACCATGAATAATTACTCTCTGGATTTTAGGGACCAAATCAGCCGCTGTAAACTGGCAGGACTTTAATGCCACCACAGCAGATTGCGTCACAGTTTTGCAGCTGGGTGCGGTGATGGATTGGCTGGTACGTCACATCATCCCTGATGACAACAACACATCTGAGATGCACACTGACATTTCAGAGGGTAAGCTGAATGTTAATTCTTTAACCTGTCGCATTACAAGGCTTGAAAATTCTGTTTTCGGTGTTATCTGTCTTTATCTGTATCACTAATGCACATGCAGACTTATATAAACACCAACGTGATAAACTCAAACCCCTCTGTTGTGTTTCTGAACAGACTTCAAGTGTTTTCTGTTGGGTTGTTACTGTCAGAACCATGAAGACCGCCTCACCCTAGAGGAACTTCAGAATCATCCCTGGCTCAAATGACTTATTGATGCCAAGCAAAACAGGGTCACAGAGCAGAAGCTCTAACAGAGCCTGAGTCAGCCTGAGTTATGAATACAGTTGTGGTCTAATGTTTTGTCAGTGGTACAAAGTTTGCTTTTGTGCACTTTGCCACTTCAGTTTGTATTTAGAGCCACAACTGTATACACAACAGACCGAACATGCTCAGCTTTGCCAAAGCTTGCAGGAATTGGAGTTTAATTTGATCAATGAATTATTTCTGAATCAACAAAAAAATGGGCAAATGTAAAGAAATGTATCAATCAGGGAATTAGTAGCAACATTAATTGGACAATCTAAATTTGTTGGTTAATTATTAAATGAATCTGGATAACTCATCCTGCATCTCCTGTGATTTTAAGTCACTGATATTGATTTATTAACGATTATTTGTTTGTACTAATGTGTCACAATTTCCTTGAACGTTAAAGGGTCTGGATTTCTTCTCTTAAGCGCCTCAGGGTGATCATCCTGTCCTGTCAGACTAAGAAATGCAGTTGTGAGTTTTTCATTGCTTCGCCTGCACAAAATACCTAGGCACCAAAAATGGTCCAGCTCTCTCCTGCTGTCCTGTTGTATAAGGTGCACACAATTCACCGTGATGAGAGGATAACTTTTGTCACTGCTCCTGTCCTTGATCCTCTGAGCCACTTAAACACCAAACTACTTGTGCGCTGTAGGGGCTTTTCTAATGGTCGTGCTAAGGAGTCCTTTCCCTCCCATCAGTTGCAGAATGCACTCAGAGTTGTACAACACTGGTGTAAATATCAAGATGATGCAACTTTGAACATATTTAGGTCAACAGACTTTTGACTAAAGTAAGAAGAAAAGTGAATCTAACAAATAATATGAATTGGTGTTAAATAGTTACTAGTTACTAGACAGTAACTAGGCCAGGGGATGCTAATCACCTGCCAAGGGATATTAGTGACTGACTTATTGATGCTAGTTAATAGCTTAGGTATTCTATGTGGTAACCTGGCAAGTAATCACTTGCCTTAAAAGTCTCGCCAGTCCCCTAGGGACACTTGTTGGTGGTATTTATTTGTTCATGTTACAGGCCTTGCTGTAGTGGGCGTGACCACAGATTACAATCCTGTAAAACAGGAGAGATAATGAACAGAGGAAATTTGTTCTTGTTCAGTTTCCCTTTCAGGTGAGGTAACTCTGGGTTGCTCTGACATATAAAATGTGTATTTATTTTCTGGACTCTCTCTGGATTCCTCTGCAGCTGATATGTTGCTCTCAGATTCACTGTTTGATGCTGAGCTTGTGGTGAAATATGACATCATACTGTATGCCTATATGACATCAATCTGTATGCCTATATGACATCAATCTGAATGCATATACGATATCAAGCTGTCTCGTTCCAGGACTTCAAGCTGAGTGCATACATGAGACAAGGCTGTATGACATAAATGACACCAAGCTGTATGCCATATATGACATCTGTCACGGCCCAGCGGCACGAGGTAAATGGGATGGACACAAGTGCAAGATCCAAACCGGATTGTTGCTCTCATATTCACTGTTTGATGCTGAGCTTGTGGTGATACTCTAAGCCAGTACTGTACTCTGGCTGTTTCAGAGTTTTCACAGTCACTGGTTTCGTAGGGTTACTGATGTGTTTGACTGGTTTCTTTTGCTTAATGCAGGGGTGTTTTCTGGTCACATACGCCTCAATGTCCTTCTTCATAAAAGGCCAGTAGAAACGGTCCCGTGCCAAGTGAATGACCCTCTCTGCCCTGCGTGACCCAAGTCATCATGGAGATGTTTAAGCACTAGGAGATGATATTGTGCTGGCAGCACAAGCTGCCTTCGCTGAGCCGCTGTACGATGTTGCAGCTGATTTTCCATATGAAGCTTTCCCCACTCGTGCATAAGCTCTCTCACAGGGCCACTGGCTCTCCTTCTGCCATCATTAGTTATTACTGATTTTGTTTCTTTCAGTTTGATAAGTTAACTGATAGAGGGATCCTTCCTTTGGGATTTTACCAGGTCACTGTGACAGGCTGCAATGGTGACATGTTCACAGGTGTCTCTGGCTGGGCATGTTAGGCACAGGGCAGCGACATATGCAGCATCTTGTCTCTTTGCAGACTCACAACCCTCCCATGTAGCCTGAATGGCCTCTCTCGTCAGCTCTTCAGTACACTTTGTGAGGTAGGTGTCAATGTCAAGTGGAAACCGAGAGAATGAGTCTGCATCGATGTTCACCTTCCCCGGCCTGTATTTGACATCAAACCTGAAATCTGCCAGCTCACCTACCCAGCGGTGGCCTACTGCATTCAGCTTTGCAGTACTCATCACATATGTGAGGGGATTATTGTCTGTATAGACCAGGGGTGAGCCAGCATTTTTCCAAATACAGCAGCGCTAACCAACATCATTTTTTCAAGTAATATAGAAACTATTTTATATATTACCTTTTTAAACATCCCATTTTTCTTTCTAATGTCATTAAAACAAGTTTGCACATTTGTATAACAACAGTCAGACCTCCAGATCTTTTAAGCGTTCAGTTTTTTTCTCAGTGTCACACATAGATTAGTTTTCGTCTCTTTCAATAAGAAAGTCAAATCTTCAAACCCTAAAGCAATCTTTGTTTCTTTCAATCATTCCAATATTTTTCATCTCCTGTAATATAATTGCTGTTAACCAGGGCTTAGCTACTCTGATCCACAGTGATTTTGGGGGTGTGGATACTTGTTTTTTTTCACAGGTGCAGAGCCTTTTTCTACAAAATTACGAATAAACTGCACTTTTTAAAAGTACCATTAACATTAATGTAGACTGACAAGTAACTCAACATTTAACACAGTGATCAGTAGAGAAGAAGGAAAATAACCCATTTTACAATTTCTAGTTCAGATCAAAGTTATTGTTCTGATTAAGGAAACAGTAAATTTGGCCACATTATTGTCCCGATCCTCCAATTTTCCCTTTCCAATGTGACGAAATAAAATTCAACCTTTTTAAATAAAAGCAGATGCACACCCAGATATTTCTTACAGTAAGAATCCTCCAACAACCTTTCAAAAGAAACATTTTTTGTCTTTCCTTAATTTTTAGACCAACTGAATCCACAAACCTGAAGCTGCAGACCCCAAACTAACCAAATTTAATGTTTCCTTAATCAGCACAGTAATTTTTAACTCTTTGTGTGTTATGTTTACTCACAGTTTTGATGCTTGCTTCTTCGACTTGATCCATGATTGGCTCTGCACCATCGCTCTGCTGTTTTCTCTCTCCTCATGCTTCTCCTTTATGCATCCTGTCCTCAGATATAATCCAACCAGCTGCCTCCTTGTTTCCTTCTTGACTTGTATTCGCAAAATTTCCAGTTAAATTAAGAGAAATCCAGAAAAGTTTTCCTGCTTCAAAAGCTCTTCCAATTGCCTGTCTTCTTGTCCTCCTTTAAATGTGCATTTTTGTATATTTGTATTTATTTGACTTCATATTGCCATGACAACATAACACAGAGCATCTTGGTAGATTAAAGCAGGGAGTTCTGTCCTCTGCAGAAATGCTGGTGTTCCATAGTGATGTAAAAGTATGTTAATAATCTTTAAACAGACACTCACTGATCCTGTAAGAGCAGGAATTTAACTACAAACCCTCTTAGTCCCCATCAGTATCATTCATTCTGCTCTGCCGCAATGGTCACAGTGGCTGGTTTAAGTACGTTTGCCCCATAGAAACCCACTGATGTTCAGTGAGCCCCTTTGATACATATTTAGACCTTCATAATTTTCAGGGTGCATGAGTGTTATATCTCCATCTCATCCTAAATATTTTGCCAACATGTAAAAGGCATACGTCCACAAGATTTTGATTTCTTTAATTTTAATTTAAACTTGTTTTATTCTGTGTTGCATGTTTTGAATAATCTTCTTCAGAGTAGACTTTTGGTGTAAGCTGATAGTGAATGAAAAAAACTATAAAAAGCTGCTGTGGTTTTAATTTTCCAAGAGAGGTAATGCACATAATGCAGAGACGAGCGCACGGGGGATATCCAAATTCTAGGAAGGCAGCCTGCTGCTGTACACAGGCACATCCTTCTCAGTCATAGTTCTTAACAACTTGACTGTTTTCTCAAACCACACAAAGAGTGCTGTTTCCATTCTGGGAAGTCTACTCATTGGTGTAGGCAGCTCTTCAAATTATAAGTAGCTATATATGAGCAGCTATATTAGCTTTGACTTAACATATGTTAAATAGTATACTTTCCTCTTTTAAAATTTATGATGGCTCAAAATTCAAACCTTACAAATTAAAACCCTGAATCATCACCACTTGTGTGAACTACAAGGGTGCCATCATTTTTCTTTTCAATCCATTAAGTACCACATTTTACACACTGAGCAAGAAAGGAAGTAAGCTCTTCATGGTGACCCCAGGAATTTTAATGTATCACTTTCTAGCATACGGCTGACACTGCTCGACATCTTACAGTGCAGTATAAGAGTCCCGCCACAAGGAGACACTGAAGGCTTTCAAACCAACAGTTTCTGCTTCCAAAGCGGCGCCAACCGTCACCACCGATCATCGTACTTATGTAACACAGACCATGGATGCATGTTTGAGTTGATACATCACTTAAAGCCACCACTGTTCAGGCATCACATCTGTCCATTAGGTTTCCCTTTAATACACAACATTTTTATCCCTGGGTACTAACTTTTTTGTTGTTGTTGACTGTTTATTTATTTGTTTGTTTGTTTGTCCGATGCTCCTTTTGCACTGCTAAATAGGCTGTAGCCAACATGATTTATAAAGGGATTATAAAACTAAGAAATTACTGCATTATTTTACCTACTCCTATTAAACTCACTTTCCTAAAAACTGATTGCAGCTTCTGCTTTGTGATGTCAATGTTATGTCTCTAAATGATTTCATATCATTCATGGGAGATATGCTTGACAAATGAGAAGTTAACAAGTCACTGCTACAAGCTGAATCAATTCATTGGGGCGACCTGCGTGTTGTGTTGCATTGTCTGATTTAGTCATAGTGTGTAAACACCTCTAGAGGCCACTGTTGTATAGCTGCTGCAAACTTTTTTATTTTTTTTTATTTTTTATTTTTTATTATTAGTAAAGATAACATACAAATAAAATGCACCATATATTATACATTCAGAGAATAAACATTCCTTACATATTAACAACTTTCATACATAGGAAAAAAAAATATATATAAAGATGGGGTCACATAAATATTCCATCTATTATTATGGGGAATGTGAGATCTCTCCCCAAAAAAGTAGACGAACTGGCAGCCCTTACCCGACATCAGAGGAGCTACAGGGAGTGCAGCCTGATGTGCTTCACAGAGTCGTGGCTAACTGCGCTAACTCCGGACTCACACGTAAACATGGATGGTTTTCATCTGATCCGGGCCGACAGAACAACGGAGAGCGGTAAGAAGAGAGGAGGGGGTCTGGCTGTGTTTGTGAACGATAGATGGTGTAACTCTGGGCATTTATCTATCAAAGAGACGCTATGCTGTAAGGACATTGAGCTGCTAGCGGTTAGCATGAGACCGTACTATCTACCGCGAGAGTTTACACACGTGATTATGATAGCTGTGTATGTCCCGCCCTCTGCTAGCGCTGCAGCAGCCTGTGAGGTCCTGCACACCGTAACAAGCAGACTCCAAACACAGCACCCTCAGGCCCTTTTCCTGATCTCTGGGGACTTTAATCACATCTCCCTGTCCTCCACTCTCCCCACCTTCACCCAGTATGTTACCTGCCACACCAGAGACAATAAAACATTGGACTTATTGTATGCCAACACCAAGGAGGCATACAGCTCATCACCTCTCCCTCCCCTGGGGGGCTCAGATCACAATCTGGTTCATCTCCAGCCTGTGTATAAACCTCTAGTACACAGAGAACCAGTAGTGAAACGCACAGTTAGGAAATGGTCGGCAGAGACTGAAGAGGCCCTGAGGGACTGTTTCCGTTCTACTGTGTGGGACAACCTCTGCAGCCCCCTGGAGGATGACCTCAACAGCATCACAGACTGCATTACGGATTACATGAACTTCTGTGTGGACAACACCGTACCCATCAAAAAGGTACGGTGTTTTTCTAACAACAAGCCATGGATAAATCCTGAAATTAAGGCTCTCCTCAAGGAGAAGAAGAGAGTCTTTAGAGCTGGAGACAAACAGGAGCTGAGAGTTGTTCAGAAGAAGCTGAAATGGAAGATAAGGCAGGGGAAGGAAAACTACAGGAGGAAGATGGAAGAGCAGCTGCAACAGGACAACATCAGAGGGGTTTGGAACAGCCTGAAGACAATCTCAGGACAAAAACCAACCCCCCAGGCTGCAGGAGACTTGGGGTGGGTGAATGACCTAAATAAATATTTTAATAGGTTTGATCAACCACCCACCCCTCCCACAGCATCGTCCCCCCTGCTGCAATCTCCTTCATCTTCAGGGACTGCCTGTCCTTCATCTCAGGACTTCACACCTCTCAGCTTCACACCTCCCAGCTCCCAGTCATTACACCCACCCCCGGCTTCTGTGGACTCCAACATACACACCCCTCCCCCAAAACCCCCTCTCTCCATCTCAGCACTTCAAGTGAGGAACGAGCTTCGCAAGATCAAGGTGCGGAAGGCTGCAGGTCCAGATGGCGTCAGCTCCAGGCTCCTGAGGTGCTGCGCAGATGAACTGTGTGGCATCCTAGGTTATCTGTTCAACCTGAGCCTGTCACTGGGGAAAGTACCACAGCTGTGGAAGACCTCCTGTGTGGTACCGGTACCAAAGACCTCCCATCCCAAGGACCTCAGCAGCTACAGGCCGGTAGCCCTCACATCGCATCTGATGAAGACCCTCGAGAGGTTGGTTCTAAACCGTCTGCGCCCCCTGGTGAGGTCTTCATTGGATCCGCTGCAGTTTGCTTACCAGCCTGGCATTGGGGTGGAGGACGCCATCATCTACCTCCTGCACCGAGCTCTGACTCACCTGGAGAAGCCTGGAAGCACTGTGAGGATCATGTTCTTTGATTTCTCCAGTGCTTTCAACACCATCCAGCCACGACTTCTGAGGGACAAGCTGGAGCTATCGGGAGTGGACCACCACATGTCCCAGTGGATACTGGACTACCTCACAAAACGTCCACAGTATGTGAGGTCACAGGGCTGTGTCTCTGACACGCTGGTCTGCAGTACGGGGGCCCCACAGGGAACTGTGTTGGCACCGTTCCTCTTCACCCTCTACACTGCAGACTTCTCCATCAACTCCCCACGCTGCCACCTACAGAAGTTCTCTGACGACTCTGCCATAGTCGGCCTCATCACAGGTGAGGACGACTCAGAGTACAGACAGTGGACTCTGGACTTTGTGGACTGGTGTCAGCAGAACCAGCTGCTGATCAACGCCGGGAAAACCAAGGAGTTGGTGGTGGACTTCCGGAGACGCAGACCCACCACACTGACACCGGTGAACATCCAGGGAGTGGACATTGAGATAGTGGACTCATATAGGTACCTGGGTGTTCACCTGAATAATAAACTGGACTGGAGCCACAACACTGATGCTCTTTACAGGAAGGGTCAGAGCAGACTCTACCTGCTGAGGCGGCTGAGGTCATTTGGAGTCCAGGGAGCGCTTTTAAAGACCTTCTATGACTCTGTGGTGGCATCTGTCATTTTTTACAGTGTGGTATGTTGGAGCAGCGGTTTATCGGCAGCTGAAAGGAAGAGGTTGGATAAACTCATCAGGAAGGCCAGCTCTGTTCTGGGATGCACCCTGGACCCAGTGCAGGTGGTGGGAGACAGAAGGACTCTGGCCAAAATAACATCTCTGATGGACAGAGTCTCCCACCCCATGCATGTAAATGTTGCTGAACTGCAGAGCTCCTTCAGTGACAGACTGCTGCATCCTAGATGCATGAAGGAGCGTTTCCGCAGGTCCTTCCTCCCTGCAGCTGTCAGACTGTACAATCAGAACTGCTCCCAACAAACATAGATGTTTACATCAGCACTGTAACTGCAATAAGTTAATTAACCGAGTTGCACTACAACCTGGTTTGCCTCTTATCTGTAGTTATTTTTATTTAATTTAATAACTGTACAATACTCTGTATATAGTAACCATTGTCCTTAATGTAAATATTTAAGAAAAATTGTGTATGTTTCTGTTCTGTGTCCTGTGTACTGTTTGTTTGTATATGTGTCTTTTTGCTGCTGTTACAACCAAATTTCCCCTTGTGGGACAATTAAAGGATTATTCTATTCTAATTTAACAGATTACTAACTCACTAAATCAAAATCTTCCACAAAGGAGACAAAAAAAGCAGCCTTTTTCTTTTTAACTAAAGTCAAAGATTTAACCAACAGGTTTAAGTCGTTTTTCCAGTAAGCTAGTGTTGGTTTGGTCTTAAAAAAACGACATTTATGTATAAATTGCTTGCACAAGATTAATAACACATTAACACCATAATTAGCTTTCTTTTCTTTCAAAAACACTCCAAACATGATCATATTTAAGGTAAGTGGGGTAATTTGAATCCCACTGGAAAAAAGCCAGGTATGAAAATCCAACCAAAATATTTGTATAAAATTGCACAAAAAGAATAGATGGTCCAAATCCTCCTCTTCTGTTTCACAAAATACACAATTACCAGTTTCTATTTTGAATCTATCACCAAGGAGTCTATTTGTCGGGTAAATTTTATTCAAAATTTTAAATTGGACTTCTTTCCCTTTAGGAGGGATAGGGAAGGTGATATAATCAGTTCTTATTTTTTCAATTTCTTCCCTTTGGAAATCTTTTAATATGTAATTACGTCTAAGTAAATTTGGAGAATAAAGGCTCCTTAATGAAGATCTTAGAAACTTATTATTGCATTTAACATCACAAAATCGAATATCATCTATATATAAATGCCTTAACTTGGGGGATATGTCAGAATATATTATATCATTTACAACTATGTTTTTAAGTGACAATGGAATGGATTTTATAACCCGATTAAATTTACTTTTAGAACATTGGATATTAAACTTTTGGCAAAAATCTTGATGTTCTAGAACATGTCCTTCCTCATCTACAAAATGGGCAATTGCCCAAACACCTTTTGATAACCAATCTTGAATAAAAATAGATTTTCTGTTCATTAGTATATATCTATTGTTCCAAATTGGGCTATTATGTGGAGTGAAATTATGTTTAAATAACATTTTCCAATAAAGAAGGACCTGTTTATGGAATTCAGAGAGTTTAACAGGTAGCTTAGTAATTTCAAAGTCACACTTTAGGAGAAAATCGATACCCCCCAATGTGTTAAAGACCTTACTTGGTATAAAAAACCAAATGGAGTGTGGATTATTTAGGAAGGATTTTAACCATTTAAGTTTCAAAACACCATTCATTATATCGAAGTCAATTGCGTTTCCACCACCTTCAATGTATGGTTTAACCAAATCATCTTTAGATATATAATGGCACTTATTCCTCCAAATAAAATTAAAATTCAAGCTATTAATTGTTTTAATAACTTTATTTGATATTGATAAAGAGTAAGCTGGCTATATAAATCTAGATAAACTATCCATTTTGGTTAATAATATTCTTCCAAAAATTGTGATGTCTCTTTGTAACCACTTATTTAAGATTGTCTTACATTTGTCAACATTATCTGAAATATTTACTTTTTCTAAGACTTTGTGATCTTTTGAAATTGTGATGCCCAAATATTTTACCTCCTTCTTCACCTTTATATCGTACAGTAATTGTGAATGACACTCCTTTAACGCCAATAGTTCACATTTATTTAAATTTAACTTTAAGCCTGAAGCTTTTGAGAATGTAGTGATTATTTGTTTTACCAGGGGAATCTGATGTTCATTTTTTAAGAAAAGAGTAGTGTCATCCGCAAGTTGACTAATTATTAAAAAATTATCCATAATCTCAATTCCGGCAACGCTGCTGTTTTTAATTAAAATTGCGAGCATCTCCACAACCATTATGAATAACAGCGGAGAGCTTCCACACCCTTGCCTAATTCCTCTTTTGACGCTAAATCTTTTACCAGTGCCATAGCCTAACGACACAGAGCTATTTATATCATCATACAGTATATCTATTATCTTCCTAAATTTATCCCCAAATCCAAATCGAGTTAGTGTTTCTAAAATAAAAGGATGTTCTACTGAATCGAAAGCTTTATAAAAGTCCAAGAAAAGAATAAAACTGTCATCACTAATTAGATCATTGTAGTCCAGTAAGTCTAAAGCCAATCTGATATTATTATGAATGTTCCTGTCTTTCAAAAACCCTGATTGTGTCTCACTAATTATACTTGAAACCCCTTGTTTGAGCCTTGTCGCAATTGAGCTAGAGAAAATTTTATAATCTGTATTTAATAAAGTTATGGGCCTTAAGTTATCCAATTGTCGTTTATCTTTGTTTGGTTTAGGAATTAATGTAATTAATCCTTGTTTCATGCTAGACATCAATTCTCCCTTTTCAATACTGGCCAGTATAGCTTTGAATAAAATTTCCCTTAAGTCTTCCCAAAGAAATTGGAAGAAATTAACTGTAAGCCCATCTGGACCAGGGGATTTATTAAGCGCCATTTTCTTAACAGATGCATCTAACTCTTCAATTCTAAAGTCAGATTCACAAAATTCCTTAAATGATTCATCAATTTTAGGGATCAGATTATCTATTTGATCAAAAAAGACATCACAATCTGCTTGGGAGAACTGTGAGGAGTATAAATTGGAATAGAATGTATAAGTTTCATTCTCCAAAATTTTAGGGTCGTCACATTCAATGCCATCAATTAACAGGGAAGATATAAAATTTCTTTTCTGTCTGCTCTTTTCTAAATTAAAAAAATATGAGGAATTTCTTTCCCCCTCCTCAATCCACTTGGCGCGTGAACGCACAAAAGCTCCTTCTGCTTTATTTAGGTAGAGCTGATCTAATTTAGTTTGCAACTCCATAAGTTTACTCCTTTCTTGACTATTTAGATCATCTTTACTACAGCAATAAGTAATTTCTTGGAATAATTTACATTCATATTCTCTTTGCTTTCGACTTGTGTTTTTACTGAATTGAATACTAAATTCTCTAATTTTGAAATTAATGAATTCCCATTTACTGATATATCCTACAATTAAATGGTCAGCCATAATATCTTTTATAATTTTTTTTGACTATGTTGCAGTAATCTTCATTTTGTAAAAGTTTGGCATTGAACTTCCAATAAGTTCTTTTATTTGATTGTCTAATTTCCGATTCAAAGCATAGTTCAATAAAGCAATGATCAGAAAGAGGTGCATTTGACATCACAACTTTTACAGTGTGGTTAAGAATGTTGTCACTTCCTAGCCAATAGTCTATTCTAGATTTACAAGCTCCATTTGGTTTAAACCAGGAAAAGCTTTTAATTCCTGGATTTCTTACTCTCCAAATATCTGTCAAATTGTTGTTTATCAAAAAATCTATAATTAGGTTATTTTTTTGTGGTCTACCTGTCCTTGAGGGCCATCTATCAGTCCATTCATCACGAGTCATTTTCCAATCACCACCCATTAAAATATATTCTGTAGGGTATCGATCTTTAAGTTCAAAAATATTTAAAGTTATATCTTCTAACATATTTTTATTCTGACTTTCATTATTATATCCATAAACGTTGACTAAAATGAAAAACAAACTTTCAACTCTCATTACAGCAATCAACCAATGACCATTCAAGTCAGTCCGTTGTATTACAAGATCCCCAGGAAAGTTATTGAATAAAATTGCTACACCCCCCGACCTCGTTGAGCCATGGCTAAACAGGATTTTGCTACCCCATTGGTTTGACCAAAAAGATACATCACTATCAGATGAATGAGTCTCTTGTAGAAAAATACAGTTTGATTTTTTACCTTTGCAGTACAAAAATAAGGCTTTTCTTTTAACAGA
The DNA here is from genome assembly GCF_036321145.2 of Pelmatolapia mariae. Taxonomy (NCBI): domain Eukaryota; kingdom Metazoa; phylum Chordata; class Actinopteri; order Cichliformes; family Cichlidae; genus Pelmatolapia; species Pelmatolapia mariae. The sequence continues at coordinate 25,494,815 of NC_086238.1, read as the reverse complement.
TTCTCTTAAACCCCTAACATTTAAAGAACCAAAACAAATGTTAACATTCAACATGAACTATAGACAGAATATCACTCACCACGTGAAAAAAACGAAAAAGAAAAAAAAGTACTAAATGCTGAGCTCCTCAGACCGCGAACAAGTTTCCACTATTTCAGTTTTTGTCATTTTTAGTTCTCCTGTGTTTCTTCAACTTTGCGTCCATCAATGAAGGCATGTGGACCACGAAAGTAGGCTCGTTTACCCGCACGTCTTGCCTCCTCCACCAGAGGCCATAGGCGCTGTCGATCTTGTATGTCCTCCTGCGGCAACATCTCTGCAAAGCTGATGCCTTCTTGTTTGCAGATTGAAGAATCTTTGGTGCGCCTCCACAATTCTTCTTTGATTCGCCTTTGTGTGAATAAAATAATGATGTTTCTGTTTCTGCCATCAACTCGTTTCCCTAAGTGATGAACAATATCAACGGCCTCTTCTAAGTTCAAGTCAGGGGCAATCTTCTGAAGCGTTTGCAAAACCTTCACTCTAATGTTTTCGTCTTTGTCTTCCTTCACCCCTTTCAGCTTTAAGCACCACCTCATTCGGTAGCGCTCTTGTTCTCTCACTCTTCTTTTCAAGTCTTCGTTTTCTTTAAGCAGCTGTTCATTCGCATTTGCCAGTTTAACAACTTTCGGTTTGCAATCAACTATCTCTGCAGCATTAAACTCCACAGCCTTAGCCAAGCTGGCAACCATAGCTGCACTTTGTCTGTTTTGTTCCTTGATATCTTCCAGTTGTACTTCAAATTTCTTCTAAGTCCCAGAATGGCTTCAAAAATAATTTTATTGGAGATATCATCTTCCTTCTCTGAAGATTTTGTTCTTTTCTCCTCCGGCGGTTGTTTTGATGGAGTTGGCGGCGCAGAGTCTGCTCCCCGTTCTCGCTTGTTTAGGCTCACGTTGGCAGCTTCAGTGCTAGCATAGCCATGGCCACTGACTTTAGCATGCGAAGACGTCTTAACATTGGGGTTTGACGGTACAAATTGCAGCTTTGCATTCTTAATAACCTTTTGGGCATCCATAGTTGTAATTCGAGTGGAAAGAGAATAAAGTTCCTTAGCAAATTTTGCGGTCTTTCGGAGCTCCTGAAAAAACACGACCGTTCAAGCTGCCATCTTGGTGCCACCGCTGCTGCAAACTGAATGTGCCCGTACCAGAGGTTATACTTAAAATGGCAGCTGTCAGGAAGTCTCTTTGGAAATTTGTGTTCGCCCTTTATGAAATAGATATGTTGTATTACAAGGTACTAATGCACCCTTGCATTGGTAAAATGAATTCTGTTAGAATAGCTGATACGCCCTCACAGAAGATTTATTTTGACCTTTCTAAAGCCTTCTTTAAAATTTAGAAAATAAAATGAAAACAGGCATATCAAAACAAGCCTACTAGAAATACTACTCTGTATTACATCCTAACACTTGGCTAAATCCTAATATGTAATTCTGGTTTAATAGTTTATTACACTAAATGCACACAGATGTTTTACTTTGGCAGGAGCTTAAACAACTGAGTTGAATTAACACAAGTTATTCATATTCAATAAACCTGTGCAATTTGTGTTGATAAAATATGATTGAAACATGTTTTGGTGAAGTAATTTGAGCTCTTGGAATATTTTAATCCTTCATAATTTTCACACTTTATTCCAACACTATTCAGTGGCAAACAAACAAAACCGTACATTTTCTGAAATATTTGTGGGTTTTTCTCGTTTGTTTTTATACTACTTAAACACTAAAGTGACCCTCCAATGTGATGACAGTGCCAGCAGTGGCCCACAGCTCATTTAATGCTTTCTCCTAATTGGCTCATAATAGTCTTGCATATGTATGAACTATGTAGGCTATCTCTATTTTAAAATAATGACTGGGCAATGAGAGCATCTCCTCACGGTGTACTTTACTGACAACAGGACAACAGGGAATACAGAGAACTGACTGAGGACTTTGTCAACTGGTGCCAGCAGAACCACTTCCAGATCAACACTCCGAAAACCAGCGAGCAGGTAGTGGACTCCACCTACACCAGTGAACATCCAGAGAATGGGCATTAAGATAGCTGACTCATATAAGTGATCTAACCAATAAACTGATCTGGAGTAACAACAGAGAGTCCATCTACACAAAAGGATAGAGACGGTTGTATTTGCAACAGAGAAGTCTTTTGGAAGGGAGCAGGGAGAGCTCCTGAAGACCTTCTAGGACTCTGTGGTGGTATTGTCCATGTTTTATGGTGTGGTCTGCTGGGGATAGGAAGAAACTGAACAGGTTGATCAAGAAAACTAGCTCTGTTCTTGGATGCCCTCTTGACCCAGTGGAGGTAGTTATCTCTGTCAGATAACAGCTCCCACCCCATACAGGCCACCCTGACAACACTAACCTGTTTTCCCTCCAGTGATAGGCTGCTGGCCCCAACTGACCGAGTGCTCAGTGAATACCTCAGGCAGCAGAAACCCAAGAAAGAGGAGGGAGACGAGGAACCATCATGGAAGGACAGGCCCCTGCACGGTATGTACCACCGGCAGATAGAGGAGGTGGCTGATATCCAGAAATCCTACCAGTGGCTGGACAAAGCTGGACTGAAAGACAGCACAGAGGCACTAATCATGGCAGCACAAGAACAAGCTCTGAGTACAAGATCCATAGAGGCTGGGGTCTATCACACCAGGCAAGACCCCAGGTGCAGGCTGTGTAAAGATGCCCCAGAGACAATCCAGCACATAACAGCAGGGTGCAAGATGCTAGCAGGCAAGGCATACATGGAACGCCATAACCAAGTGGCCGGCATAGTGTACAGGAACATCTGTGCCGAGTATAACCTGGAAGTCCCGAGGTCAAAATGGGAGATGCCCCCAAGGGTGATGGAGAATGACCGAGCTAAGATCCTGTGGGACTTCCAGATACAGACGGACAAAATGGTGGTGGCTAACCAACCGGACATAGTGGTGGTAGACAAACAGAAGAAGACGGCTGTAGTGATCGATGTAGCGGTTCCGAATGACAGCAATATCAGGAAGAAGGAACACGAGAAGCTGGAGAAATACCAAGGGCTCAGAGAAGAGCTCGAGAGGATGTGGAGGGTGAAGGTAACGGTGGTCCCCGTGGTAATCGGAGCACTAGGTGCGGTGACTCCCAAGCTAGGCGAGTGGCTCCAGCAGATCCCGGGAACAACATCGGAGATCTCTGTCCAGAAGATCGCAGTCATAGGAACAGCGAAGATACTGCGCAGGACCCTCAAGCTCCCAGGCCTCTGGTAGAGGACCCGAGCTTGAAGGATAAACCGCCCGCAGGGGCGTGCTGGGTGTTTTTTATATACACACACACGCCCTGCCTGTGATCAGGTACCCTGCTGGGGTAATAGGCTAGCCAAAGGAGGAGATAGAAGCCACTGACATAAAGACAAGAAAGCTCCTTACCATGCATGGAGGGTTTCACCCCAAGTCCAGCATCCTGAGGCTGTACGCTAAGTGGAAGGAAGGAGGCCGGGGACTGGTGAGTGTCAGCACCACAGTCCAGGATGAGACAAGGAACATCCACAAATACATCACGAAGATGGCCCCAACTGACAGCGTGCTCAGTGAATACCTCAGGCAGCAGAAACCCAAGAAAGAGGAGGAAGGCAAGGAACCATCATGGAAGGACAGGCCCCTGCACGATATGTACCACCGGCAGATAGCGGAGGTGGCTGATATCCAGAAATCCAACCAGTGGCTGGACAAAGCTGGTCTGAAAGACAGCACGGAGGCACTAATCATGGCAGCACAGGAACAAGCACTGAGCACAAGATCCATAGAGGCTGGGGTCTATCACACCAGGCAAGACCCCAGGCTGTGTAAAGATGCCCCTGAGACAATCCAGCACATAACAGCAGGGTGCAAGATGCTAGCAGGCAAGGCATACATGGAACGCCATAACCAAGTGGCCGGCATAGTGTACAGGAACATCTGTGCCGAGTATAACCTGGTAGTCCCGAGGTCAAAATGGGAGATGCCCCCAAGGGTGATGGAGAATGACCGAGCTAAGATCCTGTGGGACTTCCAGATACAGACGGACAAAACGGTAGCGGTCAGGAAGCAACATCAGGAAGAAGGAACACGAAAAGCTGGAGAAATACCAAGGGCTCAGAGAAGAGCTCGAGAAGATGTGGAGGGTGAAGGTGACGGTGGTCCCCGTGGTAATCGGAGCACTAGGTGCGGTGACTCCCAAGCTAGGCGAGTGGCTCCAGCAGATCCCGGGAACAACATCGGAGATCTCTGTCCAGAAGAGCGCAGTCCTGGGAACAGCTAAGATACTGCGCAGGACCCTCAAGCTCCCAGGCCTCTGGTAGAGGACCCGAGCTTGAAGGATTAACCGCCCACAGGGGCGAGTGGGGAATTATTTTTATATATGTAATACTCTGATAAATATCAGTGGTATTTATTTTGTATTTTTTTTTCATGGGAATAAGTTAAAGATAAAATTACAGTTCATGGTGAAGCTAAAATTTGCATAAATATTTGATATAAATAAATGTATTAAAATGCATAAATAGTTGTGTTTGAAATCAGTTACTTTAAAACATAATTTCATGGAATGTGAATGTCTTTAAAAAGAGAAGAGGTTTAAAAATTATTTTCTTACGCTACGTTATGTGAGTTCATGACCTTGAGTTTTTTTTCACTTCCGGGGGGAAAGACTCGAGAACAAGAGAGGAAAAAGGGAGTAATGTGAAAATGGTGTAGACAGAGCAAAGACTCCGGGACTGCGTATGTCACCAATGTTGAGGTTGTTCAGCAACAACAAACCAACAGACTGTGGACTTCCCGGTATTTACTCGGAGCGTTTGAGCTGGGCTTTCCGTATCCATTTGTGCTTGGTGAACACGAGGCAAGTTTGGTTACGTTAGCTAGCCGGAGCTAGGCTAACGCCACGGTCCTTGCTGAAGGAGATACCGCCTGAACGGACAGCAGGAGTTTTGAGAGTCGTCTCGGGAGAGAGTCGTTGACGGAGGACGATTCGCTACTACCGAGGGAACCGGAGATTCGTTGCTAGCTGCTGCGAGCGGAGACGGTTGCTACCGCAACGAGCGAGTGATTCATCGGGTGCGGCCAAGACTTCATGGATACACGGAGGTATCGTTATTAAAAAGAGCTCCAACTAAAGCGCGCCAACAAAAACAGACTAAGAGTGCACTCAAAATAAAATTAGACAGTTTGAGAAAAGAGAGATTAAAACCTATCCCCCGGGGTTCTATTTTATTTTCTATATTCGTTCTTCTTCATAAAAAAAAAGGGTTTGAATGTGAGTTTCCTGCAAATGTTTAATACATTTTCTAAAACTGAGATCTCGTGTTGGTTTTATTGCATGGTGTTTTAACATTTAAGTATTCAGATACATAAGCGTTTACAGGCCAAGTGTATTTCCCATAGCCTCCAATTGATTATTTAGACGTGAGAATCATACGATACCCTAGACTGATATTTACTTTTCGAGATGTATCTTTTATCACAGAATGTTTAACCAGGGTTAAGACTTCACCCGAAGGCATAAGGTGGGTTTTATTACACGAGCCGGTGGTAAAAGTGTTACATTTTTGGGGGCTCGTCCGGGATAGATGTATTTTTGTTATGACTGACCTGGTTTTCCTTTATTCAACAAAGAGAGGGAATTAATTTTTTTTTTTGAGATTGCTAAGGTAATTATTTTCATTGCTAATCACAGGGAATTGTCAAGTGTGGTTACATTTATTGTGAGATCTTTTACTGTTTGAGCTAAAAAGAAAAATGGAAGCCGTTGAAATTGAAGCCTGGTGCAAAAAGAAGCAGTTAGCTTATGAACATGCAGTTGTCTTGAGTGATGTGGACCCAGATGTCACAGATGCAGTTCTGCTATCAGCTTTGAGTCAGGTCAAAGTATTTGGGAAATCCGAGATAGTTGACCGTTGTCTTGACGTAGCTTCTAAGACACAGTTTGTACTGATCAAGACTTCAACTGACTTGACCAATCAAACCTTACCTGGTGTTGTTGGACTTCCTGGGGAGGCTGGTCCATGGCCGGCTCATGTGCTCACTGCTCCTGCAGATAATGACGGGTTTCAATCTAAGGTAATGTTATTCCTGAAGACTGAAGGTAAAACTCTTACTGATGTTAGTGGCTTACTTCAGCCTTCACCCCTTGACGTGAACACTGCTCTGATACATGCCATCAGTTCCTTAGTGGATAAATGTAACACCACATCTGTTGATTCTCAGAGCTATCGTAAGCTGCGCATGTTCTCTGGTGTGAAACCTACGCCCAATGGGGAGGAAGAGTATGATGCCTGGGCAGAGCAGACAACACATCTGCTAGAAGAGTGGCAGTGCAGTGACAATATAAAGAAACAGAGGATAGTGGAAAGTCTGAAAGGTCCAGCTGCTGACATTGTAAGATTCCTAAGAGTGCAGAAGCCCACTGCAACTTCATATGACTACATGCAAGTTTTGGAGACAGCTTTTGGAACAACTGAGAGTGCATCCGATCTTCTGGTGAAATTTAGACATACATACCAAAATGTTGGCGAAAAACTGTCTACTTACCTGTTGAGGCTGGATAAACTGCTGCACTGTATTTTCAGAAAAGGAGGCGTGGCACTGTCTGACATGAATCGATTACGGATGGAGCAGGTTGTGAGAGGAGCACTGCAACAAGACATGATTGCACTTCGTCTTCGTATGACTCACAAGCTGCGAGAACCTCCTTCTTTCAGTGAGTTGCTAAAAGAAGTAAGGGAGGAAGAGGATATGCTCCAAAGCAGAAACGATCTTAAGAACCCAGTAATGTCACAGTCTGTAATTCCTGTTTCCAAGTCGGCACCTGAACAAGAAGTCGATCCTGAAGTAGCAAAGCTGAAAAAAGAGATAAGTGTCATGAAAGCTGAGATGCTTAGTCTTAAAGCTGCTACAGTCGCATCACATCCAGACACCCAGATTCCACAACTAGAAATCCCTGCCAAGACACCTTACAAAAAAAATGCTACCCCACAAAGGTCTGGCTATCAAGAGGATAAACCTGGAATATTTTGCTATAGATGTGGGGAGGATGGACATTTTAAGAGAGAATGTGAGGGTGAAGAAAACCTACTCAAAGTCAATAAGCGCCTCATTAAACTGACAAAGAAATCGGGAAACTACCGCGGGATCCAGTAGAGGAACGGCCTGGCATCCCGGTGGTTGTAAAACGTTCCACCAAGTGCAGCAACTTAGATGGAAAAGTGAACGACAATGTACCTGCAGGCTTAGTGGGCCCTAGCTCTGTAGTGTCAGTACAGATTGAAGGCATTTACTCTAAAGCCATACTCGATTCTGGTTCTCAAGTAACCCTGCTGTACAGATCCTTCTACGACAGATATTTGACACACCTGCCATTGACGTCTATCGACACTTTGGCGATATGGGGTCTTAGTTCCGCCGAGTACCCTTATGATGGCTATTTGTCACTTAGGCTGGAGTTTTTGGAAGCAGACGTAGGCGTGAGTGAGACCATTGATGCACTTGTGTTGGTATGTCCCGACCCAGTTGTGAGAGGTGAAGCTTCCCTGCTTGTTGGCACAAACACACCCACTGTGAGGCGATTGCTTAGCCACTGCAGTGAAAAGGGAGGAGAAAGCTTTGTGAGATCCATGCACATTCACCCGGTCTTCAGAAAAGTTTTCAGTGAGATCTCAGTTCTGCCACCTGATACTGATAATAACCAGAGAGGAACTGTGTGGTTCACTCAAACCAAACCTGTCACCATACGGCCTGGGGGAGTCGCCAAAGTGACTGGGGCACCAAAGTTTCAGGGAGTGCTGAGCACTCAGACAATCCTTGTAGACTCGCCTGATGACCCTGCGAACGAGTCACGGTTTCCCGATGGACTCCTGGTGAGACCAGAGTTGCAGACCTCCACTGGTGTGACGGCCAAAAGAATTACTGTTCTAGTTAGAAACATGTCAGCACGGGAAATTACCTTGACCAGAGGGACGCCAATAGCTCATCTGTTTCCAGTCGACGTTGTGTCATCTCCACCTGGGAAGGAAGAGTCTGAAGTTGAGTCACCTGGAAAGTTGAGCTCCTCTTCTTTCAACTTTGGAGACTCACCAGTTCCTAAGGAGTGGAAAGAAAGATTGGTGACAAAAATGATGGAACGGAGTGAGGTTTTCTCTCTGCATGAGTTTGATGTAGGATGCAGTAAGAGCACCCAGCACACTATCAAAACCACAGAGGACAAACCATTTCGTGAGAGGTCTCGTCGGCTGCCGCCTGCAGACGTGGAGGCATTGAGACAGCATCTATCGCAGCTAAAAAACGCTGGTGTTGTTACAGAGTCACGCAGTCCTTATGCCTCACCCATTGTGGTCGTGAGGAAGAAGAATGGGAAAATAAGGATGTGTGTGGATTTCCGGACTCTAAACCGCCGCACTGTCCCAGACCAATACACGGTGCCAAGAATTGAAGATGCTTTGGCCTGTCTCAGTGGAAGCAAGTGGTTTAGTGTGCTTGATCTTCGGAGTGGATATTATCAAGTGCCTATGGCAGACTCCGACAAAGACAAGACAGCATTCATTTGCCCGGCTGGATTCTTCCAATTTGAAAGAATGCCACAGGGAGTGACAGGGGCTCCTGCTACGTTTCAGCGGGTAATGGAACAGACTGTTGGAGACATGAACTTGCTTGAGGTATTGGTTTATCTCGATGATCTCATTGTGTTTGGACCAACGCTTGAGGAGCATGAGACCAGGTTGCTAAAGGTGCTTGACCGTTTAAGGGACGAAGGACTGAAGTTGTCACTGGATAAATGCCAGTTTTGTCAGCCATCAGTAACTTATGTTGGACACATTATATCTCAAGATGGGGTATCTACCGATCCAAAGAAGACTGAAGCTGTAACCACATGGCCGAGACCCAACACTGTGACTGCATTACGGTCATTTCTTGGATTCTCTGGGTACTACAGGCGCTTCGTGAAGGATTATTCCAAGGTAGCTCACCCATTGAACCAACTGTTGTCCGGTTACCCCCCAGCTGCAAAGAAGAAAGCAAAGGAAAAGCAGGATAGCACTTACCTTAACCCCTCAGAGCCTTTTGGTGGTCGATGGAGTGAAGAATGTGAAGCAGCCTTCGAGGAGCTGAAGCGACGACTTAGCCAAGCTCCTGTGTTGGCTTTTGTGAATCCTCAGCTACCTTATGTGCTACATGTAGACGCTAGCCGGGAAGGGCTAGGAGGAGTGTTGTACCAGGATCAAGGTGAAGGATTGAGACCTGTGGCTTTCGTCAGTCGGAGTTTGACTCCTTCAGAGAAGAATTACCCAGCCCATAAATTGGAATTTTTGGCGCTGAAGTGGGCGGTAGTGGACAAACTGCATGACTATCTGTATGGGACCAAGTTTGAGGTGAGGACAGACAACAACCCTCTGACATATGTGCTAACGTCTGCCAAGCTAGACGCGACGGGTCACCGTTGGCTTGCTGCTCTATCTACATATGACTTCAGTCTCAAGTACAGATCAGGAGTCCAAAACATTGATGCCGACGCTCTCTCTTGCCGCCCACATCCGAGTTCAATACACAAGTCAGAGTGGAACGACATTCCTGCAGCAGGCGTGAGGGCCATGTGTCAAATGTCTGTGGTGATAAAGCACAGAAATCCACACTCTGGAAGAGCCATTGACCCTTTTGGCACTTCTCCACAAGCTATCCCACAAGCTTATTGCAATCTGGCTTCTTTGAGTGTTAAAAATATGCCCTTTGTGAGTCTTACTGAGTTGTCAACCGCTCAGCGGGAAGATCCTGGCATAGGACAAGTGTGGTCAGCTCTGAGTAATGGCAATAGCAACCAAGTTGACAAGACCAAGCATCCAACTTGCTCTTTGCTGTTGAGAGAGTGGGACAGGTTAAAGATGCAGAAAGGAGTGGTGTATCGCATTGTAACTCCTCCAGGTAAATCACGCTGTTCTCAGTTGGTACTACCAGAAAAGTACAGAACCACCGTACTGAAATCACTGCACGATGACTCAGGTCATTTGGGCCTCGACAAGACATACGGCCTGATTAAAGATCGGTTTTACTGGCCTCGGATGAAGTCAGAGATTGAAGAGTATTGCAAGTCTTGTGAGAGGTGCATAAAAAGAAAGACTCTACCCAAGAGAGTTGCACCTTTGTCGCATTTGCAAAGTGATGGACCATTTGACCTCGTTTGTATGGACTTTCTGTCCATTGAGCCTGATTCGAGCAACACAGAAAATGTTCTGGTCATTACTGATCACTACACTCGCTATGCTCAAGCTTTTCCAACAAAAGACCAGAAAGCCTCTACAGTTGCAAAAGTGTTGCTGGAGAAGTATTTTGTTCATTATGGATTGCCACAGAGGATGCACAGTGATCAGGGCAGAGATTTTGAAAGTCGTCTTGTCCATGAAGTTTTGAGTTCACTTGGAGTTGAAAAATCAAGAACGACGCCCTATCATCCTCAAGGAGACCCCCAACCCGAGAGATTTAATAGGACATTGTTGGACATGTTAGGGACTCTGGAACCGAACAAAAAGAAAAAATCGAGTCAGCACATTGTTCATTTGGTTCATGCTTATAATTGCACTCCTAATGAAGCTACAGGATTCTCTCCCTATTTTCTTATGTTTGGGCGTGAAGCCAGATTACCTGTGGATCTATGTTTTGAGACTTCCAGTGATGGCACACAACAGAAAACTTACCTCAAGTACGTTTCTGACATGAGGAAGGAGTTAAAGGCTGCCTATGAACTAGCAGAGTCCGTCGCTGCCAAGCAAAATGATAACAATAAGCAGAGGTATGACAAAAGAATCAGATTCACACAGTTGTTACCTGGAGACAGAGTCTTGCTACGAAACCTCGGCTTACAAGGGAAGCATAAACTGGCCGATCGCTGGGCGTCAAAACCATATGTTGTGGAAAGCAAGATGCCGAACCTACCAGTGTTCCGGCTGAAACCTGAAGATGGTGATGGACCAATCAAGATCCTCCATCGAAATCACCTACTGCCTCTTGGGAAGAGGATATGTCTAGATCCTGAATCCCATACGGATCTTACACCTACGAGGAGAGTTCTTCGACGGAGAAAACAGAAAGAACGCACAGACAAGCCTGAAGAGGAAAAGACACTATCACAGAAAACGCCAGATAAAGACTCTGAAAGAGAAGGAGTTACACCCAGTGATCAAGTTGAAAAAGAGTACACTGACTCAGAGGATGAGGACTATGGACTTTGGTATGATTCAACCGTTGAACCTCTCAGAAACAACATGGATGATGATACTCTGGAACCATTCAGTCTGGATTTGGATATTTCCTTAAGCGACTTGACTGAACAACCAAAAACAGTTGAGCTGGGAGTAACGCAGGAATGTGTGGAGGAACCTGAAATGGACAGTGTAAATGAATTTGAGTCTACTGAGACAACCGAAACTGAACTACCAGAGACTTGCGAGAATCACGAAGAGACTGACAAAGACAAAACACTGACTGAAGACATTCTCTTGCCAGAAGAAGACACTGAACTTAACTCTGAGACTAATCCTGACTTTGACATTAAGACCCGACCTCAGAGGTTAAGGAGGGCTCCTTTAAGGTTAACTTATGATGAACCAGGTCATCCCAGTGTTGTAGCAGCCCCTACAGTGAAATATGTCTCTTGTATTTACAAGTGGATAGGTACACCCATCTTTGCTTAGTTGTGTGTTTTACTCACCAGTTGTGCCATAATGGTTTATGTTTTCAAGGTACAAAGTCATGAGGGCATGCTTTTATTTGGTGGGGGGAGAGTGTAATACTCTGATAAATATCAGTGGTATTTATTTTGTATTTTTTTTTCATGGGAATAAGTTAAAGATAAAATTACAGTTCATGGTGAAGCTAAAATTTGCATAAATATTTGATATAAATAAATGTATTAAAATGCATAAATAGTTGTGTTTGAAATCAGTTACTTTAAAACATAATTTCATGGAATGTGAATGTCTTTAAAAAGAGAAGAGGTTTAAAAATTATTTTCTTACGCTACGTTATGTGAGTTCATGACCTTGAGTTTTTTTTCACTTCCGGGGGGAAAGACTCGAGAACAAGAGAGGAAAAAGGGAGTAATGTGAAAATGGTGTAGACAGAGCAAAGACTCCGGGACTGCGTATGTCACCAATGTTGAGGTTGTTCAGCAACAACAAACCAACAGACTGTGGACTTCCCGGTATTTACTCGGAGCGTTTGAGCTGGGCTTTCCGTATCCATTTGTGCTTGGTGAACACGAGGCAAGTTTGGTTACGTTAGCTAGCCGGAGCTAGGCTAACGCCACGGTCCTTGCTGAAGGAGATACCGCCTGAACGGACAGCAGGAGTTTTGAGAGTCGTCTCGGGAGAGAGTCGTTGACGGAGGACGATTCGCTACTACCGAGGGAACCGGAGATTCGTTGCTAGCTGCTGCGAGCGGAGACGGTTGCTACCGCAACGAGCGAGTGATTCATCGGGTGCGGCCAAGACTTCATGGATACACGGAGGTATCGTTATTAAAAAGAGCTCCAACTAAAGCGCGCCAACAAAAACAGACTAAGAGTGCACTCAAAATAAAATTAGACAGTTTGAGAAAAGAGAGATTAAAACCTATCCCCCGGGGTTCTATTTTATTTTCTATATTCGTTCTTCTTCATAAAAAAAAAGGGTTTGAATGTGAGTTTCCCGCAAATGTTTAATACATTTTCTAAAACTGAGATCTCGTGTTGGTTTTATTGCATGGTGTTTTAACATTTAAGTATTCAGATACATAAGCGTTTACAGGCCAAGTGTATTTCCCATAGCCTCCAATTGATTATTTAGACGTGAGAATCATACGATACCCTAGACTGATATTTACTTTTCGAGATGTATCTTTTATCACAGAATGTTTAACCAGGGTTAAGACTTCACCCGAAGGCATAAGGTGGGTTTTATTACACGAGCCGGTGGTAAAAGTGTTACACACATATATATATATACACTCAGAAAAATAAAGGTGCCAACTGAAACCAAAAGTGGTTCTTTAGACTGATGCCATAGAAGAACCTTTTTTGGTGCCACAAAGAACCTTTCAAACAATGGTTCTTTGAAGAACCATTTCTTTCAGTCGTTCATTGAAGAACCTTTAATGGTTTTTCAAAGAACCTTTTTTAAAATGGTTCTTTAGAGAACCATTTTTAAAAGCTCCTTCAAATGGTTCTTTAAAAAAAACATTTTAAAGAACCATTTTAAATCTTTCAAAATAAAATGTATCATAAATTGAATTTAGGTAGGATAAAATAAATACGAGCACAGCATAGACATATATTAATGGTTTATTGTCATTTCATAATATACCAAAAGACAAAAAGGCATTTTAACCCTCAGCACCACATCACTACTAATACATGTTACATATTAGTCATTTAAACAGTAATAATTAAACATTTTTACTATACTTTAAATAAATATATATATGAATACTATATCTATAGATAACACAACAATTAATACATGTATTATTTAATTAATAAAACATCAGAAAGTGATAAAGACACATTAGAAATAGCAATTGCTTCATAACAGACGAATAAATCAACACATTTTCATCAGCAGATGTTTGCATAATCTGTAAAAATATTTCAACAAGTTTTTGATTAAAATTATCAATGAACTTCAGCCTTACGTTATGTAAGGTAAGTTTCATGTTGAACTCATGGTTCTTTGTTAGTCCAGTTTAGGACAATGTCTCTGACATATGTATCATATCAAATATATGTCATATCAAAACAAGCCCACACCTGCAGTTGTTTCAGTTTTTCACATGTGTTTCCTGTCAGCTGGTCAACCGCACTCAGGTGGACATCCATATCAACCAACCAAACGACAAGCTCCTCCCTTTGTGCTTCAAATCCCTCCCACTCTGAGACAAGGAGCTGAGAGAGAGAAAACAAGGGTCAATTATAAAGAAGAGAGAAAAGTGAAACCATCCTCAGAAGGTCTGACTCGCATACCTGCAGTCGACCTATGATGGACTCCAGTTTGGCGTCATCACAGCGGCGGCCGCACTCCCTCACCAATGCCAGCAGCCGAGTCTGCAGGGTGCCCTGGAAGAGCAGAGTTAATGTTCGACTCTTCCTGGTCAGTCTCTCCAGCTGGGTGAGCCGAGGTTTCCCCTCTCACCGCCGCCTCTGAACACACGAAAACAAATTGCATGTGAAGCAGGAGGTGCAGATTTTTTTGCTGTTCTTTTCTAAATCCAGGCTTGATAACGTGAAGGTATTTGGAAAACTTTTTTGGCCAGCGGACGACTGTTGCCTCGCAGAAAGTCAAATCAAATGTATGCGATACACAATCAATTCACAAGAACACATTATAAAAAACAAGTCCAGTTCTTGCCTGATTTCAAGTGAATTCTGCATCAAAACAGGGTAACAGAATTAAAATGAGTGTTTGCAGCAAATGTGAGCACAAAGCCTCACTTTGTACAAGCCTGCTATTAAAGTTCTCCTCTATGCAGACAACGTTCCTGTTTTCAAGGCACAACTTGGATCTGCTGTACAAATCTTATGGATACACGCTTAAAGCAAACAGAAGTTTGCACAACTCCAGATTCTGATCCCTCCACCTAATATGGTCCCAAAAGGCTAACAAATACCCACATAGCAATAGCAATAAAGCAAATGTTGAGGCTTCAAAATACAAAGTCCATAAACCAATGGCTGACATGGGTTTTATCATAAGGGTGATAAATATACAACATATGTTTTTAAGACTAAAAGTATAATACAGATTTTAGTCTGAGAGATTTGATGTTCATTTACCTGCAGATGCACTATACGTGCCTGCTCCGTGGTTTTCCACAACGTTTTGCACATCACTATTTAATACAGGAAGTAGGTGAACTAAAACAAGTCATCTTTCTTTGTGAGAGGACAATATTAATGAAACAAACCTCAATGACATCATAGAGATCCCTAAAGATGCTCCTGCTGCTTTTCTTCCTCCTCATCCTAAGCTTCCTTCTCCTTGTCCTCGACTTCCATCCAATTGTAATTCAATCTAATTGTTTTTCTCCCTCTCGTCTTCCTCATGTTGTTGGAGCTGTGAACAGAATTAATGTGAATCTGAATTGATTTTTGCAAACAAGAAAAATCTACAGCTTTTCGGTCAGAGGTGGTCTTGTGATTTAAGCCGGGTAGAGTAGACTTATGTGTTGATACTGCCTGCTTCAGCTCTACGACTGGCTGCTGAGTGATATTTACACCCTGGCTGGATTACAATCTTTAACCACGTGCTGAACTTTGGCCCAGCGTTGATTTGTCTTGTTAGTATAATGACCTCTCTTGGCTTAATGTATGATGGTGGATAAATGAAATGTACAAAGAAAATTTAACTACAGGGTGTGCCATTTATATGGATACACCGTAATAAAATGGGAATGGTTGGTGATATTAAAGTCCTGTTTGTGGCACATTAGTATGTGTGAGGGGGCAAACTCCTCAAGATGGGTGGTGACCATGGTAACACTCAGTAGTCGCCTCATTGTTCTGACACACACAACAAAACTATTGACTACACTACACACTAACTACACAAGATTTGCACTAAACGTCGCAAATCTCTCGCATCTCAAAACACCGCCGTCACTCCTAAAACTTCCCCCTTCCTAAACAACTAAATGCCGCCATATCATTATTTGATTGGTCGACATGGTACATTTTTCGACCAATAGGAAAGGGTTTTTTTGGTTTTGGTTTTGGTTTTGCTCACAGGCGGAGAGTGCTTTCGAGTGTTTTCCTTATAAAACGCCATTTTTACCGTTTCTTCCCGCAGTAAATATAAACAACGCTAGTATTCAGGAAGAAAACCAAACATTGCAGATATTTTTATCATAACTCTGGTTTTACGTGGCCTATCAACACAATTTAAAAACTGGTATAAAGTCCACACTTTTTCCGTCAATTGTTCCGTCTGTCCTGCTCACATCTCCAATGGTTGTACACGTTGTCATTAACGTGGCTTCACTCCACATCAGCCACGCCACTTTGCTAGCTAAAACACCGGTGCACATAAGGACGCTGTCATAGCCTGTCGACGACGTTCATTAGCAGCGTATATACGAATGTGAATCGCATTATTGGCTGGACTATGGGATAAGGCGGCATCGTTCTAATCCCATACGGGAGCAGCCAGTCACTTACTGACTAACACTGCAAAACAGAATTGTTAAAGTTTTGATTTTAATTTCAATTCAGGTTAGATTTTGTTTTTGTGTGCAGAGACCGTGCCAGCAGTGCGCGATTCCAAGAGAATGAGTCTGCATCAATGTTCACCTTCCCCGGCCTGTATTTGACATCAAACCTGAAATCTGCCAGCTCACCTACCCAGCGGTGGCCTACTGCATTCAGCTTTGCAGTACTCATCACATATGTGAGGGGATTATTGTCTGTATAGACCAGGGGTCGCATGTGGCTCTTTCATCCTTATACTGCGGCTCCGCGTGGCTTGGGACAATACACTTCCATTTAATACTTATCATTAAATACTTATCAATTTAATGATAAGTATTAAGTTATATAATAAATATAATAAAATTATATTTTATTATTTTTGTTGCTCAAAATAAGCATCGCATAACGTGGAAGCCGGTGTACCCGCCAAAACGCCATGCATTTATCGAGACTTTCAACCTCGGGTAGGCCAAGTATGGAGAAATGTAAGAAAAGAAAAATATCAGAAGAAAATAGAACATTTAATGATGCCTGGGCAGATTCATTTGCATTTACTTCTGACGAGAGTGGCCTACCAGTATGCCTAATTTGTGGAGAGATACTGGCTAACAATAAAAGGTCAAATGTCGAAATAAAAACACAGCCTTTGCTGAAAAATATCCAGAGGGAGAAGAGAGGAAAAAAGCCTTTTTGGAAGTGATTTGGAAGGCTGATCTGTGGAAACATCAATTCAAGAAGTGGATGAAGTCTGCATATGCAAGTTTTGTGGCCGCTCAGGAAATAGTCAGGCGTGGGAAGCCGTTGACGGACAGAGAATATATGAAGGAATCATTCATTAAGATTTCAGAACACCTATTCGCTGACTTTAAAAACCAAAGTGCACAATCTCCGTGCAGAAAATCAGAGCGATGCCTCGCTCTGCGAAGACTATCTAAGAGAGAACAATCAAAATGGCAGAAAATATCACAAGACAGCAAATTAAAGACGTCAGTTCAGCTGCAGCGTACTCAATTGCCTGTGATGAGTCCAAAGACAAAAGTGACAGTGAACAAATAGCGCTGTTTTAGCAATATGTGAACTCTGCTGACCACAGCAAGAAATGATTGAGCTGAAAGCACTAAAATGCCAGACACGGGGGAGGACATCTGTGAGGCTGTGATGATTGTTTAAGAGTCAAAGAAATAAAAACAAGCCACCTAGTGTCAGTGGCTACTGATGGGGCACCAAGTATGACTGGAGGGCACAGGGGCTTTGTGGCCTGGCTGCAGAAGTCACTGGATAGAAAGCTGCTGACGTTTCACTGCATCCTGCACCAAGAGGCATTGTATGCGCAAACCTTTCCTCCAGAATGCACAGAGGTCATAAATGTTGTCATTCAGATCATCAATAAAATAATGGCAAAAGGTTTAAATCCAGAACTGTTCATTACTGGATGAGGTGGAGAGCATTTACCCTGATCTCCTGCTGTATAACAGAGTGTCCAGAGGAGAGGTGCTGAAACGCTTTGCTGCATGTCTGGGAGAGGTGAAAACTTTCATGAGCAGCAAAGGGCTCACCTTTTCTGAGCTGGAACAGCCAGAGTGGCTGAAAAAGCTGCACTTCGTGGACATTACAGCGAACCTGAAGAAGCTGAATACAACTCTGCAGGGGAGAGGAGGCACAGCGTTACACATGCTGGAGGAGGTGTTAGCGTTTGAGTGCAAACTGACAGTTTTAGCCAGAGATTCACAGAGAGGCACACTGTTTCACTTCCCCTCTTTAAGGGAGTTCAAACAAGCTCACAAGGTGATAAATTCAGAGCATTTGCAGTCTGCAAACACCATAATTATTTGGGAAATAATTCCACGAGTTCAGAGAGGAAAAACCCACATTATCCTTCCCCGTCACAGCCCTGACCATCGATCCATCCCTGTTAAATGTGACTGGATTTTCAGGTATAAGTCAACCTGATCTGGAGCTGGAGCTGGCTGACATAGCTGACAAAGATATGAGGGTGTCCAAATTCAAACGCTTGACAGAGGATCTTGAAGATGTTGCCCATCAGAAGGCCACTCTTGTTCAGAATCACAAATGGAGTGATACTGAGAACCTTGTTTGAAACATTGAATGCCATCCCCGACACATAAACATGAAGAAATATGCATTTGGAGTCCTGTCGATCTTCAGATCCACATACGTATGTGAGCAGCTATTCTCCACCATGAACTGTGTTACAAACAAACACAACTCACGCCTCACAGACGACAGCTTACAGTCCTGCGTAGATGAAAGTGACTTCATGACGCCCTGATTTGCAGACGCTGTGCGCAGAGGTTCAGGAGCAGAAGTCCCATATTAAACTTACCACGGCAGACCCGACGATGTTTGCATGAACATGCTCTTCAGCATCTCTTTATTGACCACTTTAGTTCACTGAAACTTCAATGCCAGTTTAGTTTAAGACATTAAACTGGTCGCGCTTTGAATCCAATTGATAATAACAGAGCTATGCTGGACATAAGCAACTGTGTTAGTGTGACGCCCTGCATATTTGAAGGATTACGATAAACTTCAGTTCTTACTGAATCTATAACATTGCCTTGATCTGCCTACATCATTTTAAAATGCATTTTTTAAAAATAGTTTGTGTTGTTAAATGAGTTTTGTGTCACTGTGCACAGTGAAAAACTCACCTGATGTAGTGGTAAGGCCATGTTCACCACTAGATGGTGACAACCTGGCACAGGTATTTTCTATACGCACTAAATTTCACACTAAAAAGCCTTGGTGGGAATTTTTGTTTGCATAGAAAGTAAAGGAAAAAATGTCTTGAGGTCTTTTTCCAGTGTTTTCAAGATTGTGTTTTTCAGATACACATCAAAGCTTCACACAGACAAACACACACACAAAACAACAAAATATGTCAAATTACATAAGATAAGATAAGATAACCTTTATTAGTCCCACGCGTGGGAAATTTGTTTTGTTACAGCGGTGGACACTGCAAAGTTACATGGAGAATTAGAAAAAAGAAAAACACTGGAATGGAGTGTGATATCAATAGAAACTGTACACAATAGAATAGAATAAAATAAAATAAAATAAATATATATACAATCAAAAACAATAGAATACAAATGCTATATACAATTGAGTATAATACAACGATGCCGGAAAAGAGTATTGCACTTACTGTTATTGCTATTGCACATGTGTGGATGGGTGTGTTTGATCAGTTGAAGTCTTTGTTGTGGAGTCTGACAGCAGTAGGGAGGAAAGACCTGCGAAATCTCTCCATCCCACATCGTGGGTGCCGCAGCCTGCCACTGAAGGAGCTGCTCAGTGTTGTCAGAGTCTCTTGCACGGGGTGGGAGATGTTGTCCAACAGGGATGACAGCTTAGCCACCATTCTCCTGTCACTCACCACCTCCACTGGGTCCAGAGGGCGTCCTAGAACACAGCTGGCCCTTCTGATCAGCCTGTTCAGTCTCTTCCTGTCCCCAGCAGAGATGCTGCTGCCCCAGCAGACCACACCCTAAAAGATGGCTGAGGCCGCCACAGAGTCATAGAAGGTCATGCACGTCTCATTCATTTTTTGAGAATCTCCCCACTTTTAGTTTTCATGGAAAATAACTTGTGTTATTCATGGCATGACATCATTTCCAATAACTTTGTCAGGTCAGTAAATAGCTGCCACATAAGTACAAATCTAAATCATACATGTGTATTATAGAAAAAAAAAGCAAAAACCGTTGTGCTGTTTGTTCATAATAAATGGGTAGGGGTGCATAGTCAGTAAAAGTCACCAAGGCTCTGCAGAGCTCCAAACCTCCTCTGCCACAAACAGAAGCATCAAAAATGTGCGCTGGGAGCTTCATGGCATGGTTTTCTACAGCCAAGCAAATCTATATGTATGTGGCCAAGAACCTTAGTCCATGTAGGGTATCTTAGCACAGTTTACTTGTGTCAGTTAGGTCAGCTAGTGGGAGGGCAGAGAGGGCAGCCTTTACATTATTTTATTGTAGAGTGACAGGAACTGCCTATGAGCTTCTAATCAGGCAGAAGTATTGACAGAAAATATATCAAAGGAAATACATTGATGAAAATCAAAGAAGAGAAATATTTATGTGATGTTCCATTTTCCTGAGAACTGATTGGCTGTGATGACTCCTTCAAGTACTACATGCTACTTTGTCCTGCTAGTTAAGCCTGCTGTCTGTTCTCAGGCCTCCTCCTGTTTCACTGACATATATCCATCACCAGAGGGCTCCACCGACCTGCCTGCTGACATCAGAGCACACCCCTGTGTCATGTGACCTGGCTGGAGTTGCAAAGCTGGACTCAGACCTCAGGAAGAGAGATTTTTATCAGTCAGCTGGCAGATGACACAGTGCTCTTCCTTAAAGATGTTTCTCAGGTTTCAGTTGCAATCAGCACCCTTGAGTCTTTCTCCAGAGCATCGGGCCTCTTCCTAAACCGCAATAAGTGTGAACTGCTACCAGTGAACAAGTGTACCGTGTCCTATGTTTCCGGTATCCCAGTGAAAAGTTGTGTAATATATTTGGGAATCGTTATTACCAAGGATATGAATTCTAGGAACGCTCTAAACGTTAACGCTATCATCAACAAAACTCAAAATGTCCTCAACTTTTAAAAAACATGAATCCAAACCCGACAATTAAAATATCTGACATTTATTTTTACACTACATGTTGTTTAGATGAGTTTTTCATATGTGTTTGGTAATATTTGACCTTTCTTCATTATGAAACAATAATCAGAGAAAGGTCTACACAGATTAGTCTTAATATGAAACATTAGAAAGCACAGCAGTGTTATTGCAGCCCCGCCCTCACATTGTGAGCAATGCTGTGACGTTTCTCAGTTACAATAATGTGACATAACTTCTGCCAAGCAGCTTCTGTGTTTGGTAGCGTTGGTGTCACTGTGTCTGTAAACATGATAACTGGAAACAGGCATGTAGAGCGGCCCAGTGTTAACAATCCAGTCAAAGTTTGCCTGACATCCACTGAGGTCATCAAAGTCCGTCCACCGTCTTTCACTTATCAGGGTCGTGGGGGGCTGGAGCCTATCACAGCTGTCATAGGGCGAGAGGCGGGGTCCACCCTGGTTCCACAGGTCGCCAGCCCGTGGCAGGGCTAACACACAGACAACCATTCACACCGATCCCCACTAACTGCATGTCTTTAGACTGTGGGAGGAAGCCGGAGAGAACATGCAAACTGCACGCAAAGACCCCGGCCTGATGGGGCTAGGGTCCTGAGTTTGATACCCTAACCCAGAACTGAACTCAGGACAGAGGAAGGGATGTTCATGTGTGCCCAGGTGTATGATGTGGCTCTTTGCGGTGACACAGTAAAAAATGTGGCTCTTTGTCTCTGACTGGTTGGCTGCTGGCAGCCCTGGCCCTTCATGTATTTCAGTAATGTCTTTTTCTCCCGTCTCCTCCTCTTGTTTACATGTTTTCCCCTTGTGACCCATTCCTTCTGTCACGTGTGTTTTCCCCCCAGCCATCATGTTCTGTTTGTGCTTAGTTATGTCCATGTAAATGAAACTTAAAGAATCTTTGGCTCACGTCTTCATCTGGATGGTACAGCATAACCAGGTTAAGTCATCTCTAAAAAAAAAAAGATATTTTTGAGGGTTTTTCAGTGTTTTTAATTATTTGTTTTAATTTTGTTTATTTTTCATTGTTCAATGTGGCCTGGTAAGCATTTTGTCAATATATATTTCATAAGGTCATCGTTAAATATTTACAAGAAATCAGGCATTATACAGTGTGTAAACTTCAGTGCAGTGTGATTTGGATGCTCAGCAGAAAATGTAGCCAGACATCAGCTGGGTTTAGATACATTTCAGATAAGATAACCCTTGTTAGTCCCAGAGTTGGGAAATTCAAATTGTTACTGCAGCAGAGGACACAAGGCAGGAACAAATGAACACATGCAGCATACCTAACAGCAATAATGCTGTGCAAAAATAGAAGAAATATAGACCAAGAAATAGATATGTACTTATATATGTAAGTTTATATATCTATATCTATCTATCTATATATAGATCTATATACATACATATATATGATGCAATAATACAGATTACTAGTAGGAGAAGAATGAAACATTTCATAGTGCAGTGTTTGGGTGTTAATAGGTATTAACAGGTATTGCACACTGATATATGTAAAGACCCCAGTGTGTGCATATGTGGTGTACATTCACTGCTGTTGTGCAGTGTACAGTCTGACAGCAGCTGGAGGGAAAAGCCTCCAAAATCTCCCCTTTGCACACTGTGGGTGCAGCAGCCTATCACTGGAGGGAAAACAGGTTAGTGTTGTCAGGGTGGCCTGTATGGGGTGGGAGCTGTTATCTGACAGAGATAACTACCTCCACTGGGTCAAGAGGGCATCCAAGAACAGAGCTAGTTTTCTTGATCAACCTGTTCAGTTTCTTCCTATCCCCAGCAGACCACACCATAAAACATGGACAATACCACCACAGAGTCCTAGAAGGTCTTCAGGAGCTCTCCCTGCTCCCTTCCAAAAGACTTCTCTGTTGCAAATACAACCGTCTCTATCCTTTTGTGTAGATGGACTCTCTGTTGTTACTCCAGATCAGTTTATTGGTTAGATCACTTATATGAGTCAGCTATCTTAATGCCCATTCTCTGGATGTTCACTGGTGTAGGTGGAGTCCACTACCTGCTCGCTGGTTTTCGGAGTGTTGATCTGGAAGTGGTTCTGCTGGCACCAGTTGACAAAGTCCTCAGTCAGTTCTCTGTATTCCCTGTTGTCCTGTTGTCAGTAAAGTACACCGTGAGGAGATGCTCTCATTGCCCAGTCATTATTTTAAAATAGAGATAGCCTACATAGTTCATACATATGCAAGACTATTATGAGCCAATTAGGAGAAAGCGTTAAATGAGCTGTGGGCCACTGCTGGCACTGTCATCACATTGGAGGGTCACTTTAGTGTTTAAGTAGTATAAAAACAAACGAGAAAAACCCACAAATATTTCAGAAAATGTACGGTTTTGTTTGTTTGCCACTGAATAGTGTTGGAATAAAGTGTGAAAATTATGAAGGATTAAAATATTCCAAGAGCTCAAATTACTTCACCAAAACATGTTTCAATCATATTTTATCAACACAAATTGCACAGGTTTATTGAATATGAATAACTTGTGTTAATTCAACTCAGTTGTTTAAGCTCCTGCCAAAGTAAAACATCTGTGTGCATTTAGTGTAATAAACTATTAAACCAGAATTACATATTAGGATTTAGCCAAGTGTTAGGATGTAATACAGAGTAGTATTTCTAGTAGGCTTGTTTTGATATGCCTGTTTTCATTTTATTTTCTAAATTTTAAAGAAGGCTTTAGAAAGGTCAAAATAAATCTTCTGTGAGGGCGTATCAGCTATTCTAGTAGAATTTATTTTACCAATGCAAGGGTGCATTAGTACCTTGTAATACAACATATCTATTTCATAAAGGGCGAACACAAATTTCCAAAGAGACTTCCTGACAGCTGCCATTTTAAGTATAACCTCTGGTACGGGCACATTCAGTTTGCAGCAGCTATACAACAGTGGCCTCTAGACGTGTTTACACACTATGACCAAATCAGACAATGCAACACAACACGCAGGTCGCCCCAATGAATTGATTCAGCTTGTAGCAGTGACTTGTTAACTTCTCATTTGTCAAGCATATCTCCCATGAATGATATGAAATCATTTAGAGACATAACATTGACATCACAAAGCAGAAGCTGCAATCAGTTTTTAGGAAAGTGAGTTTAATAGGAGTAGGTAAAATAATGCAGTAATTTCTTAGTTTTATAATCCCTTTATAAATCATGTTGGCTACAGCCTATTTAGCAGTGCAAAAGGAGCATCGGACAAACAAACAAACAAATAAATAAACAGTCAACAACAACAAAAAAGTTAGTACCCAGGGATAAAAATGTTGTGTATTAAAGGGAAACCTAATGGACAGATGTGATGCCTGAACAGTGGTGGCTTTAAGTGATGTATCAACTCAAACATGCATCCATGGTCTGTGTTACATAAGTACGATGATCAGTGGTGACGGTTGGCGCCGCTTTGGAAGCAGAAACTGTTGGTTTGAAAGCCTTCAGTGTCTCCTTGTGGCGGGACTCTTATACTGCACTGTAAGATGTCGAGCAGTGTCAGCCGTATGCTAGAAAGTGATACATTAAAATTCCTGGGGTCACCATGAAGAGC
This sequence comes from Pelmatolapia mariae, assembly GCF_036321145.2. Lineage (NCBI taxonomy): Eukaryota > Metazoa > Chordata > Actinopteri > Cichliformes > Cichlidae > Pelmatolapia > Pelmatolapia mariae. Next base: position 25,470,312 of record NC_086238.1, on the reverse strand, counting down.
TTACTTCCTTTCTTGCTCAGTGTGTAAAATGTGGTACTTAATGGATTGAAAAGAAAAATGATGGCACCCTTGTAGTTCACACAAGTGGTGATGATTCAGGGTTTTAATTTGTAAGGTTTGAATTTTGAGCCATCATAAATTTTAAAAGAGGAAAGTATACTATTTAACATATGTTAAGTCAAAGCTAATATAGCTGCTCATATATAGCTACTTATAATTTGAAGAGCTGCCTACACCAATGAGTAGACTTCCCAGAATGGAAACAGCACTCTTTGTGTGGTTTGAGAAAACAGTCAAGTTGTTAAGAACTATGACTGAGAAGGATGTGCCTGTGTACAGCAGCAGGCTGCCTTCCTAGAATTTGGATATCCCCCGTGCGCTCGTCTCTGCATTATGTGCATTACCTCTCTTGGAAAATTAAAACCACAGCAGCTTTTTATAGTTTTTTTCATTCACTATCAGCTTACACCAAAAGTCTACTCTGAAGAAGATTATTCAAAACATGCAACACAGAATAAAACAAGTTTAAATTAAAATTAAAGAAATCAAAATCTTGTGGACGTATGCCTTTTACATGTTGGCAAAATATTTAGGATGAGATGGAGATATAACACTCATTCACCCTGAAAATTATGAAGGTCTAAATATGTATCAAAGGGGCTCACTGAACATCAGTGGGTTTCTATGGGGCAAACGTACTTAAACCAGCCACTGTGACCATTGCGGCAGAGCAGAATGAATGATACTGATGGGGACTAAGAGGGTTTGTAGTTAAATTCCTGCTCTTACAGGATCAGTGAGTGTCTGTTTAAAGATTATTAACATACTTTTACATCACTATGGAACACCAGCATTTCTGCAGAGGACAGAACTCCCTGCTTTAATCTACCAAGATGCTCTGTGTTATGTTGTCATGGCAATATGAAGTCAAATAAATACAAATATACAAAAATGCACATTTAAAGGAGGACAAGAAGACAGGCAATTGGAAGAGCTTTTGAAGCAGGAAAACTTTTCTGGATTTCTCTTAATTTAACTGGAAATTTTGCGAATACAAGTCAAGAAGGAAACAAGGAGGCAGCTGGTTGGATTATATCTGAGGACAGGACGCATAAAGGAGAAGCATGAGGAGAGAGAAAACAGCAGAGCGATGGTGCAGAGCCAATCATGGATCAAGTCGAAGAAGCAAGCATCAAAACTGTGAGTAAACATAACACACAAAGAGTTAAAAATTACTGTGCTGATTAAGGAAACATTAAATTTGGTTAGTTTGGGGTCTGCAGCTTCAGGTTTGTGGATTCAGTTGGTCTAAAAATTAAGGAAAGACAAAAAATGTTTCTTTTGAAAGGTTGTTGGAGGATTCTTACTGTAAGAAATATCTGGGTGTGCATCTGCTTTTATTTAAAAAGGTTGAATTTTATTTCGTCACATTGGAAAGGGAAAATTGGAGGATCGGGACAATAATGTGGCCAAATTTACTGTTTCCTTAATCAGAACAATAACTTTGATCTGAACTAGAAATTGTAAAATGGGTTATTTTCTTTCTTCTCTACTGATCACTGTGTTAAATGTTGAGTTACTTGTCAGTCTACATTAATGTTAATGGTACTTTTAAAAAGTGCAGTTTATTCGTAATTTTGTAGAAAAAGGCTCTGCACCTGTGAAAAAAAACAAGTATCCACACCCCCAAAATCACTGTGGATCAGAGTAGCTAAGCCCTGGTTAACAGCAATTATATTACAGGAGATGAAAAATATTGGAATGATTGAAAGAAACAAAGATTGCTTTAGGGTTTGAAGATTTGACTTTCTTATTGAAAGAGACGAAAACTAATCTATGTGTGACACTGAGAAAAAAACTGAACGCTTAAAAGATCTGGAGGTCTGACTGTTGTTATACAAATGTGCAAACTTGTTTTAATGACATTAGAAAGAAAAATGGGATGTTTAAAAAGGTAATATATAAAATAGTTTCTATATTACTTGAAAAAATGATGTTGGTTAGCGCTGCTGTATTTGGAAAAATGCTGGCTCACCCCTGGTCTATACAGACAATAATCCCCTCACATATGTGATGAGTACTGCAAAGCTGAATGCAGTAGGCCACCGCTGGGTAGGTGAGCTGGCAGATTTCAGGTTTGATGTCAAATACAGGCCGGGGAAGGTGAACATCGATGCAGACTCATTCTCTCGGTTTCCACTTGACATTGACACCTACCTCACAAAGTGTACTGAAGAGCTGACGAGAGAGGCCATTCAGGCTACATGGGAGGGTTGTGAGTCTGCAAAGAGACAAGATGCTGCATATGTCGCTGCCCTGTGCCTAACATGCCCAGCCAGAGACACCTGTGAACATGTCACCATTGCAGCCTGTCACAGTGACCTGGTAAAATCCCAAAGGAAGGATCCCTCTATCAGTTAACTTATCAAACTGAAAGAAACAAAATCAGTAATAACTAATGATGGCAGAAGGAGAGCCAGTGGCCCTGTGAGAGAGCTTATGCACGAGTGGGGAAAGCTTCATATGGAAAATCAGCTGCAACATCGTACAGCGGCTCAGCGAAGGCAGCTTGTGCTGCCAGCACAATATCATCTCCTAGTGCTTAAACATCTCCATGATGACTTGGGTCACGCAGGGCAGAGAGGGTCATTCACTTGGCACGGGACCGTTTCTACTGGCCTTTTATGAAGAAGGACATTGAGGCGTATGTGACCAGAAAACACCCCTGCATTAAGCAAAAGAAACCAGTCAAACACATCAGTAACCCTACGACACCTGGCTGGAGCTGCTCACTCAAGGACAACACCATGCCATCCAAATGGCAACCCAGCTGAGCGATCTAATTGGACATTTCTTCAAATGCTAAGGACACTGGAGGAGAAGGCAAAGAGCAGCTGGAAAGAGCATCTGCCTCAGATACTACATGCATACAACTGCACCAGGCATGAGGAAACAGACTTTTCACCCCACTACCTCATGTTTGGTCGACACCCCCGTCTCCTAGTAGACTTCATTTTTGGCCTGTTAGCCAGAGATGGGACTGAAACACCTCAGAGCTATGCTAAAAAGTGGGTTTTGTGGATGGAAGAGGCTTATCGTATTGCAGCTGAGAACAGCCAGCACTCTAGTGCAAGGGTTAAGAAGAACTATGATCATCACACACAGAACACAGTCACTCTCCAACCTGGTGAGACAGTGTCCTAGTCTGTAACATGAGTGAGAGGGGAGGACCTGGAAAATTGAGACCTTACTGGGAGCAAACTGTGTATGTCGTCAAACAACAAGTGAGTGACAGTCCCATTTACAAAATGTGTTCAGAGACGTAATGTGTTTACTTCATAGAAATCTCCTACACCTCGTGAAAGACCTACCTGTTGACCACTGGGGGACCACTACCACGTAGAGGGAACCAAAAGAAAAGAAGTCATCGTGTTGGGAGACGTGACTGGTTGGAGACACCTGAAAGCAGTGACTGTGAAAACTCTGAAACAGCCAGAGTACAGTACTGGCTTAGAGTATCACCACAAGCTCAGCATCAAACAGTGAATATGAGAGCAACAATCCGGTTTGGATCTTGCACTTGTGTCCATCCCATTTACCTCGTGCCGCTGGGCCGTGACAGATGTCATATATGGCATACAGCTTGGTGTCATTTATGTCATACAGCCTTGTCTCATGTATGCACTCAGCTTGAAGTCCTGGAACGAGACAGCTTGATATCGTATATGCATTCAGATTGATGTCATATAGGCATTCAGATTGATGTCATATAGGCATTCAGATTGATGTCATATAGGTATACAGTATGATGTCATATAGGCATACAGTATGATGTCATATAGGCATACAGATTGATGTCAGGACAGGCATACAGTATGATGTCATATATGCATACAGTATGATGTCGTATGATGTCATATATGCATACAGTATGATGTCATATATGCATACAGATTGATGTCATATAGGCATTCAGATTGATGTCATATAGGTATACAGTATGATGTCATATATGCATACAGTATGATGTCATATAGGCATACAGATTGATGTCAGGTCTGGCATACAGTGTGATGTCATATAGGCATACAGTATGATGTCATATATGCATACGGTATGATGTCATATATGCATACAGTAAGATGTCATATAGGCATACAGATTGATGTCAGGTCAGGCATACAGTGTGATGTCATATGTGCATGCAGATTGATGTCATATGTCACCACAAGCTCAGCATCAAACAGTGAATCTGAGAGCAACATATCAGCTGCAGAGGAATCCAGAGAGAGTCAGAAAACAAATACACATGTGCGCTGCTTTTCGGTCTGGTTACTACCGTTTATGTCAGACACCGGTACCCATCCCTACTGATGACCATATTCTCTTAACCTTAAAAAGATATGTTGATATGTCCAAAAAAGATAAAGATGTGTCCAGATTTAATTCCATTTCCTCACTTAAAGTGGAAAAAAGTGTCAGGGTGGGGGGACTGATTGAACTGTGATTGTGGAATTTGCCTCACACAGGTGCGTTCACTATTGCTTGTTTGAGAATACTGCTGTATATATACAAATGCTGACTGCATAAACAAACTGTTGTACATATATTTTTAGAATTATCTGAATATATTAAGAAAAAGACAATAAAAAACAATGACTTGCAGCATCAAGCGGAGGACTTTAATCTTCTCTGGGTCTTGTTTACAAGTTTGGGGACAGCTGAGCAGAGGACTGACACATGAAAAAAATGAGCTTTCTCTAAGGGTGTTGCCTCTCCCTTAAAGACAGGCTGAGGAGTTCAGTTACTCAAAAGGGGCTCAGAGTAGAACTGCTATTCCTTCACGTTGAAGAGAGGCTGATGAGAAAAGGAGAAAGAGGCCCCAGGGCAGACCCAGGACACTCTGGAGAGGCTATATCTCTCAGCTGGCCTGAGGATGTCTTGGTGTTATCCCAGAAGAAGTGGAGGAGGTGGCTGGGGAGAGGGAGATGTGGGCTTCTCTGCTTAGGCTGCTGCCCGGGTAAACCAGTCCTTGATAAGCAGAAGAAAATGGATGGATAACAATAATAAGCAGAAGAAGCTAAAAGACACAGACACAAATTTAAAATAAAACATTATTAGTTATGAATTGAAAGATATAATTATTCAGCTATATAATAACTCAGCTTATAAATATACATGTAGGCATTTTTTTAAAGTAAATTATCGGGCAAAGGAACTGAGTTTGTTGGCAAACAGCAACAGGAAGACAGCAGCTACATTTTCTTCTGAATTGACAGTTAGCAAGTACAGAACAAACAGAAATGCAATTACAATATTTATTTTATTAATTTAACTTATTACCCAGAACTGCAACAAAACAAACAAACAAAAAACGCTCAATTAACAGAAGAGAGAGAAATCTAGCGAGACACTCTGACTAGGACACGGCCTCAGAGGACCAAACTAGCAGTCAGCCACTTGTACGGCTGTGCAGATAAATAATTAGTTGCCGTTTTTGTTTTGGGGGCTTTTTTTATTCCTGGGACTTCTGATCCTCTCCAAATACACAGGGAAGTACCTGATGCAGCTAGTTTTGGGTACTACCATCACCAAGCATTTACAAAATCTATTAGAGGATAATAAAGTGTTTTCACCAACTTGGCCCAGAAGAAAAACATATTTTAGCATATAAAATAGCAGTCTCTTCCAAACAAGTCCTTTAGCATGCTGATGTTAAAAAATATCATGTAGAGTAAGACAGGCATAGAGAACAGCACTGACTGGGAGAGGCTTTGAACAGATGACATACTCAGTTCAATTCAACATATAAGACTTTAAGAATGCACAAGCATCTATCAAAAACCTATTTAATCTATCATCTGTGATATTATTATATACAATTAAATAAATATTTAAGAAAAATTGTGTATGTTTCTGTTCTGTGTCCTGTGTACTGTTTGTTTGTATATGTGTCTTTTTGCTGCTGTTACAACCAAATTTCCCCTTGTGGGACAATTAAAGGATTATTCTATTCTAATTATAATGTATTGTTTATCTCCCTTAAATAAACAGGCAGCCTTCAGGTATGAAATATTCATTTGTCTACTGTTTCAGTGGCTGATAGTGCCCCACAGGCCTCAATGTGAGTTTGAAGCCATTATAATGTTTAAGTTGTTTAACGATAAACAGATTTTGAATGAAAGCCACGGAACTTCGGTAGCACAAAAAAGTCTATATTCTTTGTGTCCATATGGATCAGTCATATTACCATTATTTCCCCCTAAGGTTGCCAAAAGCACCAAGTTAATACTTGAAAAAACTGCAGCAATACACAAAAATATAATCAATATTCTGTTTACTTGGTGACAACGCTGCTTTTAGCCTTCAATCAGAAAGCCTTAAGTTGGCTAGTTAAGCATCGGGCTAACGTTTAAAGCTTTCACTTTGGAGAAGTAACTCGCATTACTGCTACTGCTGTGTAATCTTGGTTAAATTCACAGCATATTCCATAAATTACCCTGCAATAACTAACTGTTATAATAGCGGCACCGTATTGCATCACACTGAGTGCATTTCAATCATTTATCCCGCGAGTTTGCTAGCTAGCAAAATAATAAAAACGATTTTAAAAATTAGCATGTGTAACGTACACACTCGAGAAAATGATTTACTAGGACTTACGCAAACTCCCCCATTGTGAAAACGTACAAATCCTTCTTGTATTTTTGGTTTTCCAGCAAACACTCATTAAAACGGCCTCCAGGCACGTTAGTGCACTCACCCCCGACTGTTCGGGGAGGGGGTGGGGGGTCACAAATTGAAACAGACTGACGTGCAGAGGTACAAGGCAGCCCAGGCAGAGAAATGTTGCTTTTAGACTTTTTATTTCTCTATTTGATAAGAAAACTATTCAATCAGATAGTTATTTGTGGTGAATGAAATACAGTTTCAAGACGTTTTAAGCACAAAATCCCAAATAGAAGCACTACAATATTAAAATCCAAGATTGTTCAAGGATTTCAAGCACCCGTACGAAACCTGCATATGAAGTTGATGATTGTTAAAATAAAATAGAACATTTTCATCAATTTCTTGTACGAAATGACTATATACAGAAAAGCTCGACATGTTATGCAAAAGAAAAAAAAAACAATTCTCGTAATTGTCAGTTTCGTAATTTCAAAATTCTTCAAAACTAACATTTTCTTTGATTGACTCATATTAAATTTCCTACGGTCAAATTCAGTGTGAACAATATTACACAAACAAACATGTGTGTGTGCGCCTGCGCATACATTAGAATCACTTTGATCCCTTGTGATGCGGTAACTTTGCTTTGATCCTGTATGACTGGTAGCTTTGCTTTGATCCCAAAACCCATAAATACCAGCGCTCACCTATTATACTTTATGGCATAACGGACGTTGACCTGACACCAACCCAAACCCTTTCGAGACGTTTTGAGAACATTTTAGGACAGAAACCAAAACAAGTTCAGTTTTGTTTCTAACCAATTCACAGAGCAAACAGACAGATCGTGGCTATTAAAGTCAACAAGAGCGACCCTGAAATTCTGCAACAGGCAAAACTGACCAAAGAACAATTTCAATACGAGACAGATTATCAGTCCAAGGAAAGTCGATATAAAACCTAAGCGTTTCGATGACCTCGAACATCGACTGAAGGTTAGGCGAGGACCTGAAAATGGCCAACCATTATTTGTTAGTCTAATCAAACAGATGTTGGTCATGTTTCTGAGGTCGGTTTTCTCCTTTTTTATGTTGCTCTTTCAGTTTTTCTCCTGAGATGAGGTATGAAGTGTCTGTGGTGCAGCTGATCTGGTCTGTCTCGAGACAGTCCAGGCTGCACTCACCTGCAGCAGGTGGAGACTCACCAGAACATTCAGACCTCACAAATTTTGTCTTTCTCAACTCTTCTATAAAGGGTTTCTCTCCGGAGGAGGTCCACCTTTATAATGGGTGGCCAGGCGGCCCAGTCTGGGTTTTTTCTGCTTTCTTTCACACGCCTGACGGGTGGTGCCACACCATCACGAGGGCTGGCTAGGCTTTCGCAGCCTGTGTGAGTGTATGTGTCTGCACGACTGTGTTTATTGTGTTATATATTTCAAAAAGATGCACATCTGCAGTTTCTTTGGTGGATCTGGTCTCGTCTGTCTTGAGACAGTCCAGGTTGCACCCACCTGTAACAGGTGGAGACTCACCAGTACATTCAGAACTCTGAATGTGTGTGCAGTGTGCGCAAAATTTCCATGTTCGGATTTCTTTTGGGGAGTTTATCTCTGGATGTGTGTAAATGTATGTGCATTCATGTGTGCCTGCGTGGAGTCCTGAGGTTTGCTGGTAGGGTGGACGTCTACGCATAATCACAAGTGTGTGCAAACATTTCCATGTTTTAATTTCTGGGAATTTGGTTTCTTTGGGGGAGTTTATCTCTAGATGTGTTCAGATGTATGTGCATTCATGTGTGCATGCGTGGAGATCTGATGTTGGCTGGTAGGATGGACCTCTATGCATAATCACATGTGTGTGCAAGCATTTCCATGTTTGGATTTCTTTGGGCCGGTCCACCAATGTAAAGAGCGGTGAGGCGGCCCGCTCCCGTTTTTTCCTTCTTTCTTTCCCGCACCTGGAGGGCGTCGCAACCTCCTCATGAGGGCTGGCTAGTTTTTGGGAGTGTGTGTGTGTGTGTGTATGTGTCTGTACAACTGTGCTTATTGTTTTGTTTATTTCAAACAGATGCGTGTCCTCACCTCTGCAGTGCTGCCGTCTCCTGTATCCCGGCATGTTTCTAAGGTACGTTTTCTCCTTTTTTATGTTGTTCTTGTGGTTTTTGCCCTCACATGAGGCTTGAAATTGGGACTATTTAACAGGATCATGACATCACATATATTTAGAATCTTACCACCAATTTGATCCTTTGATCCTTAAATCCATAAATAGGGGTGAGAAGTAATGACTTTTAGTCCATTAATCACAGCATTTATGTTCGCAGAATTGAAACGTTCGCCAGAGAAGTATTTTGAAACATCTGGATCCTTTTCGGAGTAACTGTTTACAGATTCCAACATGTCTCAGAGAAAACAACCCTACAGATTTTTAAGGTAAGTTTTCTTTCTTTTTTCTGTTTTTCTGTTGTTCACTAAAAGAAAAGAGACTCACACAGGCTCACCTCTACACGGCTGCCGTCTCCTCTAACCCTGCATGTTTCTAAGGCAAGTTTTCTCATTTTTTATGTTGTTCTTTTGGTTTTTGTCCTGAGATGAGGTTTGAAGTGTCTGTGGTGCACCTGGTCTGGTCTGTCTTGAGACAGTCCAGGCAGCACCCACCTGTGACAGGTGGAGACTCACCAGAACATTCAGATTTCACAAGTTTTTGTGTTTCTCAACTCTTCTGTTGAGGATTTCTCTGAGAAGGGGAGGGCAGTGTGGCCTGGGGGAGGTCCACCGATATAAAGGGTGGCCATGTACACACATGGCCACCCTTTATATCTGTTAATGTCTAGATGTGTGCAGACTTATGTGCATTAAGCCTGCGTGTCTTATTCCATCATGTGTCATGTATCACTCCAAATCTCACTACCTTTAACTGATAATAACTGTTTGCTTAGTGTTATGTCTAAAAGGTATTACACAATCGCCTCTAGTAGAGGATCAGGTTTCCACTGATAATGGATTTTAACATGACTGACCAATGATTGTGGAGCACGTCCATGTAGGAGCAAACTTAAATGTTTAAAAATGTTCAAAACTTAAGATATTATATTTCTGAAGTATGACGGAAGGAAAAAGTTACATTATTTCATATTTTAAAAAAATCCAATTTCATATGATCAAATTTATGTCAAAAAGTTCATATTTCTTCCCTCCTATGTCATGTGTGAGTACTGTACTGTAAATGTCATATATATCAGATGACACTGATAACCTAATGCTAATTGCAATAACTATGCAGAGGTCTCTAGGCCTCGACCTTTATGGAGCATGTGAAGTTTGGGGCAGAGTGGACAAAGAAAAGTTTCTCAGCAGGTTCAACAGCTTGCTACAACTCAGGCCGATGAAGTATTGCACTCACTCATCCAAACTGGCAAACATGTAACATACACCCTAAGACTGATCCTGCTTTTTACTCCTTTGCTATGATTTAATTTGATATTATGTAGCCTTGGAGACAGTTTGCATAGATTAGAATGTTAGATTGCTGTGATGTCATCAATGCCCGATGTTTTGTTTTAATGTCTTGTGATAGTTCTAAGTGCATACAAAGTCAGAGTTCAAGTGAGTTTAGTACAATTTTGAACCAGTTTCTGACATGTGGTCAAAATCTTGGCCGACCTTTACCACACCACGTGCTGTGGGTGTGCGTAAATATCTAGGTGAGTAAAGTCTCCTTTACCTGTTAAATTCATCTTAATTTGGGGCTTTTACTTCAGGTGTTTTGATTCAGTAGTAACCAAGTGATCTTTGTACAAACTGCAGACCGCCACACTGATCCCTGGTTCCTCAGGATAGAGGACAGGACGTCAGATGGGCGAATCAAGAGCTCCAAACACAAAGATTGTGCCACAGAAAGACTGGAAAAAGCTTCCAAAAGAAGCAAGGACAGCAAAAGTCCAACCCCAGGCCTCAGCCATCTTGTCTTGGAGAAGTGTAAGTGAGACATTCAGAGATTTTTTGTTTTACAGTTATTGATCATCTGTAGGCCTGTGTGGAGTTCAGAGGTCTAATTGGTTTTGGTTTTTGCAGCTGCTTTCAGAAAGAAGAGCAGCAAAGGAAAGTCAAGCAGCGATGGAACAAAACAACCACGCAGTAAAAAGAGCAAGACATCAAGCTCACAGGAGGAGGCCAGCTGCTCCGTCTACGAGTCAGATACACACAGCACATACAAAAGTCACACTAAAGGTAAGAAGTACATAGGTAAGTTCACACCACACCTGCAGTGATAGAGCCTCTTTCCCAAGCTCTCAGAGTTTAGCTGGTATCCATCTGCTAATCACTAGGAAGCTTCTAACAAAGACTGTATGAATGTGTACATTGAGGCAAAGTCAGCTTTCCTACATACAACTAATCACAACCCCTGTGTTAGTTTTGTCTCTCTGTAGAGGACTTTGAAGAAAAATACGAAGAGCAGGATAAGCTGGGTGAAGGAGGCTTTGGGACTGTCTTCTTTGGAAAACGCAGAGAAGACAATTTCCCAGTATGGCTTCTTATGTGTGCACTTTACAATTCTTCTAGTGGCAATCTTTAATGGATAATGTAAATCTGATTATTTGAACGTATTTTTCATTTGTCTGTCAGGTCATAATGAGACAGCTGGTACATGCAGCCGCTGAAATGCAATCCAAGGGTGTCTTCCATCGAGACATTAAGCCAGACAATATTGTGTTTGACACATCGCCTGATCATCCAGCATTTCTATGTGTCAAATTCATCGATTTTGGCATTGGAGTCCCTTTTAGAGCAGAAGCAGTCACACGAAGAAATGGTAGGTCGTCAGCCTCACTGTTTAAATGTCCTTGCCTGCCCACACGCTTAGTGTCCACATGAATTCCTTACCATGAATAATTACTCTCTGGATTTTAGGGACCAAATCAGCCGCTGTAAACTGGCAGGACTTTAATGCCACCACAGCAGATTGCGTCACAGTTTTGCAGCTGGGTGCGGTGATGGATTGGCTGGTACGTCACATCATCCCTGATGACAACAACACATCTGAGATGCACACTGACATTTCAGAGGGTAAGCTGAATGTTAATTCTTTAACCTGTCACATTACAAAAACTTGAAAAAATCCCCCAAAGAAACCAAATTCCAAGAAATCCAATCATGGAAATGTTTGCACACACTTGTGAATATGCACAGAGGTCCACCCTACCAGCCAACCTCAGATCTCCACGCATGCACAAATGAATGCACATACATCGACACACATTCTGGTATTGATATTTGACATCACAGTAGAGACGCAAATCTGGCATAGCTCTGAGGTCTTTCAGTCCCATCTCTGGCTAACAGGCCAAAAATTAAGTCTACTAGGAGACGGGGGTGTCGACCATACAAGAGGTAGTGGGGTGAAAAGCCTGTTGCCTCATGCCTGGTGCAGTTGTATGCATGTACTATCTGAGGCAGATGCTCTTTCCAGCTGCTCTTTGCCTTCTCCTCCAGTGTCCTTAGCATTTGAAGAAATATCCAATTAAATGGCTCAGCTGGAAATGGGTTGCCATTTGGATGGTATGGTGTTGTCCTTGAGTGAGCATCTCCAGCCAGGTGTCCCCACTTTGCAGTTATTTATTTGTAAAAAATGTTTGGTATCATGTATGATTTTCGTTCCACTTCTCAAGTGTACACCACTTTGTATTGGTCTTTCACGTGGAATTCCAATAAAATTGATTCATGTTTGTGGCTGTAATGTGACAAAATGTGGAAAAGTTCAAGGGGGCCGAATACTTTTGCAAGCCACTGTATATCAGATGATACTGATAACCTAATGCTAATTGCAATAACTATGCAGAGGTCTCTAGGCCTCCACTTTTATGGAGCATGTGAAGTTTGGGGCAGAGTGGACAAAGAAAAGTTTCTCAGCAGGTTCAACAGCTTGCTACAACACAGGCCGATGAAGTATTGCACTCACTCATCCAAACTGGCAAACATGTAACATACACCCTAAGACTGATCCTGCTTTTTACTCCTTTGCTATGATTTCATTTGATATTATGTAGCCTTGGAGACAGTTTGCATAGATTAGAATGTTAGATTGCTCTGATGTCATCAATGCCCGATGTTTTGTTTTAATGTCTTGTGATAGTTCTAAGTGCAGACAAAGTCAGAGTTCAAGTGAGTTTAGTACAATTTTGAACCAGTTTCTGACATGTGGTCAAAATCTTGGCCGACCTTTACCACACCACGTGCTGTGGGTGTGCGTAAATATCTAGGTGAGTAAAGTCTCCTTTACCTGTTAAATTCATCTTAATTTGGGGCTTTTACTTCAGGTGTTTTGATTCAGTAGTAACCAAGTGATCTTTGTACAAACTGCAGACCGCCACACTGATCCCTGGTTCCTCAGGATAGAGGACAGGACGTCAGATGGGCGAATCAAGAGCTCCAAACGCAAAGATTGTGCCACAGAAAGACTGGAAAAAGCTTCCAAAAGAAGCAAGGACAGCAAAAGTCCAACCCCAGGCCTCAGCCATCTTGTCTTGGAGAAGTGTAAGTGAGACATTCAGAGATTTTTTGTTTTACAGTTATTGATCATCTGTAGGCCTGTGTGGAGTTCAGAGGTCTAATTGGTTTTGGTTTTTGCAGCTGCTTTCAGAAAGAAGAGCAGCAAAGGAAAGTCAAGCAGCGATGGAACAAAACAACCACGCAGTAAAAAGAGCAAGACATCAAGCTCACAGGAGGAGGCCAGCTGCTCCGTCTACGAGTCAGATACACACAGCACATACAAAAGTCACACTAAAGGTAAGAAGTACATAGGTAAGTTCACACCACACCTGCAGTGATAGAGCCTCTTTCCCAAGCTCTCAGAGTTTAGCTGGTATCCATCTGCTAATCACTAGGAAGCTTCTAACAAAGACTGTATGAATGTGTACATTGAGGCAAAGTCAGCTTTCCTACATACAACTAATCACAACCCCTGTGTTAGTTTTGTCTCTCTGTAGAGGACTTTGAAGAAAAATACGAAGAGCAGGATAAGCTGGGTGAAGGAGGCTTTGGGACTGTCTTCTTTGGAAAAAGCAGAGAAGACAATTTCCCAGTATGGCTTCTTATGTGTGCACTTTACAATTCTTCTAGTGGCAATCTTTAATGGATAATGTAAATCTGATTATTTGAACGTATTTTTCATTTGTCTGTCAGGTCATAATGAGACAGCTGGTACATGCAGCCGCTGAAATGCAATCCAAGGGTGTCTTCCATCGAGACATTAAGCCAGACAATATTGTGTTTGACACATCGCCTGATCATCCAGCATTTCTATGTGTCAAATTCATCGATTTTGGCATTGGAGTCCCTTTTAGAGCAGAAGCAGTCACACGAAGAAATGGTAGGTCGTCAGCCTCACTGTTTAAATGTCCTTGCCTGCCCACACGCTTAGTGTCCACATGAATTCCTTACCATGAATAATTACTCTCTGGATTTTAGGGACCAAATCAGCCGCTGTAAACTGGCAGGACTTTAATGCCACCACAGCAGATTGCGTCACAGTTTTGCAGCTGGGTGCGGTGATGGATTGGCTGGTACGTCACATCATCCCTGATGACAACAACACATCTGAGATGCACTCTGACATTTCAGAGGGTAAGCTGAATGTTAATTCTTTAACCTGTCACATTACAAAAACTTGAAAAAATCCCCCAAAGAAACCAAATTCCAAGAAATCCAATCATGGAAATGTTTGCACACACTTGTGATTATGCACAGAGGTCCACCCTACCAGCCAACCTCAGATCTCCACGCATGCACAAATGAATGCACATACATCGACACACATTCTGGTATTGATATTTGACATCACAGTAGAGACGCAAATCTGGCATAGCTCTGAGGTCTTTCAGTCCCATCTCTGGCTAACAGGCCAAAAATTAAGTCTACTAGGAGACGGGGGTGTCGACCATACAAGAGGTAGTGGGGTGAAAAGCCTGTTGCCTCATGCCTGGTGCAGTTGTATGCATGTACTATCTGAGGCAGATGCTCTTTCCAGCTGCTCTTTGCCTTCTCCTCCAGTGTCCTTAGCATTTGAAGAAATATCCAATTAAATGGCTCAGCTGGAAATGGGTTGCCATTTGGATGGTATGGTGTTGTCCTTGAGTGAGCATCTCCAGCCAGGTGTCCCCACTTTGCAGTTATTTATTTGTAAAAAATGTTTGGTATCATGTATGATTTTCGTTCCACTTCTCAAGTGTACACCACTTTGTGTTGGTCTTTCACGTGGAATTCCAACAAAATTGATTCATGTTTGTGGCTGTAATGTGACAAAATGTGGAAAAGTTCAAGGGGGCCGAATACTTTTGCAAGCCACTGTATATCAGATGACACTGATAACCTAATGCTAATTGCAATAACTATGCAGAGGTCTCTAGGCCTCCACTTTTATGGAGCATGTGAAGTTTGGGGCAGAGTGGACAAAGAAAAGTTTCTCAGCATGTTCAACAGGTTGCTACAACACAGGCCGATGAAGTATTGCACTCACTCATCCAAACTGGCAAACATGTAACATACACCCTAAGACTGATCCTGCTTTTTACTCCTTTGCTATGATTTAATTTGATATTATGTAGCCTTGGAGACAGTTTGCATAGATTAGAATGTTAGATTGCTGTGATGTCATCAATGCCCGATGTTTTGTTTTAATGTCTTGTGATAGTTCTAAGTGCAGACAAAGTCAGAGTTCAAGTGAGTTTAGTACAATTTTGAACCAGTTTCTGACATGTGGTCAAAATCTTGGCCGACCTTTACCACACCACGTGCTGTGGGTGTGCGTAAATATCTAGGTGAGTAAAGTCTCCTTTACCTGTTAAATTCATCTTAATTTGGGGCTTTTACTTCAGGTGTTTTGATTCAGTAGTAACCAAGTGATCTTTGTACAAACTGCAGACCGCCACACTGATCCCTGGTTCCTCAGGATAGAGGACAGGACGTCAGATGGGCGAATCAAGAGCTCCAAACGCAAAGATTGTGCCACAGAAAGACTGGAAAAAGCTTCCAAAAGAAGCAAGGACAGCAAAAGTCCAACCCCAGGCCTCAGCCATCTTGTCTTGGAGAAGTGTAAGTGAGACATTCAGAGATTTTTTGTTTTACAGTTATTGATCATCTGTAGGCCTGTGTGGAGTTCAGAGGTCTAATTGGTTTTGGTTTTTGCAGCTGCTTTCAGAAAGAAGAGCAGCAAAGGAAAGTCAAGCAGCGATGGAACAAAACAACCACGCAGTAAAAAGAGCAAGACATCAAGCTCACAGGAGGAGGCCAGCTGCTCCGTCTACGAGTCAGATACACACAGCACATACAAAAGTCACACTAAAGGTAAGAAGTACATAGGTAAGTTCACACCACACCTGCAGTGATAGAGCCTCTTTCCCAAGCTCTCAGAGTTTAGCTGGTATCCATCTGCTAATCACTAGGAAGCTTCTAACAAAGACTGTATGAATGTGTACATTGAGGCAAAGTCAGCTTTCCTACATACAACTAATCACAACCCCTGTGTTAGTTTTGTCTCTCTGTAGAGGACTTTGAAGAAAAATACGAAGAGCAGGATAAGCTGGGTGAAGGAGGCTTTGGGACTGTCTTCTTTGGAAAAAGCAGAGAAGACAATTTCCCAGTATGGCTTCTTATGTGTGCACTTTACAATTCTTCTAGTGGCAATCTTTAATGGATAATGTAAATCTGATTATTTGAACATATTTTTCATTTGTCTGTCAGGTCATAATGAGACAGCTGGTACATGCAGCCGCTGAAATGCAATCCAAGGGTGTCTTCCATCGAGACATTAAGCCAGACAATATTGTGTTTGACACATCGCCTGATCATCCAGCATTTCTATGTGTCAAATTCATCGATTTTGGCATTGGAGTCCCTTTTAGAGCAGAAGCAGTCACACGAAGAAATGGTAGGTGTTACGGGTCCGAAATTGGTGGAGAGTACAAAACCAGGACAGTCCAGAAGATTTGGGTCAAAGCAATCTTTATTGAAGTTCACGCGCGGGAAGACAATCACTGCATACATCAGCAAGGGTCTTCGCCAAAATTATACTTCAGATTGCTTTTATATCATCAGAGTATTATGACGCCCCCTCTTGCGTTTACAATCACATAATTTGCATGTACAGAACATTTATGTATTTTAAGAATTAACTGCAGACACAGGAGTTCCCCTTTTGGCATCTTCTTCCAAAGAAGGCAATAAACTCAGGCCTCTGTGGTCTCCAGGGGCTGGTCTTCTCCACTCGTCACCTGTTGTCAAGACAGAACCTCCAGTGCAGTATGTTAACTGAGTGCCTTCAGGCCTCTTCTTAAATCTGTTTCTAAGTTATATGTAATGTATATATGTGTTTTGTAAGCATGTGTGCAATCTTTCTTAAGCTCCCCATTTCCTTACCAATGTATCACCCAGACATCGCGCTGGATGAAGCTTGTGACCTTTATTTACCTGGGAAAGCTTCAACTCTTTAGGTCATAGAGCTGCACTATGTGTGTAAGGATATAACAATATAAAATGGTTATGACTGCACCTGTGAGAGATTAATATGGTGTCAGTATGTTTAAATGTTTCAAGGCCATCTTAAAGCTATAAGCTATGTGGTTAATGCTATGACAAAGCTATGAAATCTATTGTAATCATGAAGCAATTTTCCTTTATCCTCACAATCCTCCTTTTGACCTCTTCCAAAAGAGGTCACCACACCGTGTGCTGTGTCACTCCTCGGCCCTCTCAGTCATTTCTACGTCCATCAATGGCATCATAGACACCGGGGTCACCGCCCCGGGGTCCACTGCCCTCGTAATTACCTTTTCCAACAATCCTCTGACACAAGGAATGAGACAGCATCCGCAGGTGACCAAAATCCCTAGAAAAGCAGATACAGATAGCATGGCAGACATCACAAACCCTTTCCACTGGCCAAACACGGATGTCATCCAGCCCTCAAAGGGATTCTCAATTCCAGAATCTTCATGCATGGTTCTTGACAATGTTTTAAGACCTTCCAGAGCTCGGGTAACTGAGCCATCTGGGGCAGTGTTATTGGGAATGAAAGTACAACACAGGTCACCAAACATAGCACAGACCCCTCCCCTCTCAGCCAGAACCATGTCGAGAGCGAGTCTGTTTTGGACCCCCATTAATGAGGTCGGGCCCAACTGCTCCGCCACTCCCTCAAAGGCATCCCTGGTCAGGTTTGAGAGTCTCAGCAGGTTATAATGGACATAATTTATTCTATCCACATTCTTGTTTGGGGTCACTGGAAAAAGAGCAGAAATGATTGGTAAGTTTTCAAAACCAGCTGCTACTTGATCTGCCAGTTTATACTCGTTAGGAACTCCCCTGGGCACTCCTATGGAGTCGATCCAGGTGGGTGAATTCATCCTAGGATCATATACATGTGTCCCCTTACCCAATACATGTCGCTTACGTCTGGCTGCCAGTGTGCGTGTGTTACTCTGGGGAATTGCTGTCACTCTGTTGCCGATTAATATCAGTTGAGCACCCAACCTTACCATTGCACAGGTCCCGACACTTCCCATTGGAACACGAACCAAAAGAGTTCTTTCCCCACAATAATAGTACAACCCACTTCTTGCCCATGTACCTATTACTGTGTTCGAGTCATTCTTAGCATTGGTGGTTCTTCCTGTGAGGGTCGTAGCGCACCAGCTGGGATCGATATCTCCCAGCTTGTATTTCACTTTGTCTGTGGAGAACTTAAAGCAAGTATAGTTATCTTTCTTGGGTCTAAATGGTCCTACCTTTGTACCTTTATCAATTGGCGGGAAGAGGCTGGCCAATATTGAACAATTGCCAGTACTCACCGCTTCTCTTGTGATTTGTAGCATGCAGTCATATCCCCATTTGTCCTCTGGATACAGTGGAGCGGGTTCTGTAAACAAGCGCGGCCTAGCTGAAGCACAAGCAACACAGTTAGATACATCTTGTTCTTTTGCATTTTGAGCCACCCAGTCCAGCCACAGGTTACTGTCACTGAAACCGGTGGCGCGTTCAATTAAGTCCTGAGGCTTCAACCTGGTGTAATCCACAATCAGGACTCGCCGCTTTTGCTCCTCACGGGCAACAGTTAACGACCCGTTTCCCCAATCCCCTGTACTATTTATGACCGGAGGGTTGGGCTTTGGGTTTACTAAATTCACTCTAATCACACCTGTCGGGTCTGTCCCTGAAACATCTACCCCAATCACCAGGTAAAACACGCCTCCCGGACTATTTGACCTGGGCAAAGAGCTCCATGGTCCCAGAGAGAGGGTGATAGGGTTCTGTGAGGCAGAAAAGTCCCTCTGGATTGCTATCCCTTTCAATCCTTCAGGGACGTGTGGCTCCCACTTCACTCCAGTCCAGGCTACCACCTTGCTCCACCCCGGGATGCACCAGTGCCCCGCGGTATATGACGCTAGCACTGGGCGGATTCCCCGGCTGGAGTGAGGGTTCCCTCCCCGGGTACAAATATCCGGGTGACTGCAGATCCACACGTCATATCCCCTCCAGCTGCTGTTTGCGCCTTTGCACTTAATCACTTCACACAGATCAAAAGAGTATGAACTTGTGGACCCTTTAACGTAGTCCAATTCCATGCCATTATAAGCGCTGAGACACCCATCCCTTTTACCTGATACCTCTCGTTTGGGTCTCTGTAACGGCCACATTTCAGTGTTCTGTTTTTCAGTCAGTGGAGGGCTGGGCTGACCTCCGTGCTCGGGTGGGCTGTTCCAGGCTATCTGCCAAAAATACACAAAAATACATATTAGCAAAAGTAATACTATCTTATATAACAACCATGTGGTTGTGAGGAGCATTTTTACCAATTTTCTCTCCTCACGCCTCCTGCTACGTGCCTGTATGTCAAATGCGTGCATGTTGTCATGTGAAACTTATACTTCTTTTATCAAAATATATTTATTTAAATGCTTTCCCCTTTTTTAATGTGTTACCACTCCCTTGCGTTGGCGTGGGGATCTCCTCCTTTGCTGTTCTTCTTGCTTCGGCCTCCCAGGTAGACTACTGTTCGGCCCGTTGCACGGGGGAGAGGATTTATTCTGCCTCTGGCTGTCGTTAGCCCCCGTGTTCGGTGGAGCTAGGTCGCTGTCCACCAGGCTCTCGTCTGCTGCAGCACACTGCGTCCAGTGATACCAATTTTCACCTTTTCCTTTCAAACGAACCGCTGTGGCCGTCCGAGCCGTCACCTCGTAGGGTCCGGTCCAGCGAGGCTCTTTCCACTTCCTCTTTATGACTTTCAGCCACACTGCTTTTGCCTCTGGAACCTCTCCTTCTGCCGTGGGCCTCCCGGCGGTCACCTGTTTTGTAAAACTGGACACAAGAGCTTTTACTTCATTAAAATATTCAGCATGAGACTTGTTACTTCTCTTAGACTGTTCTGTCGCTGGAACCACCGTCCAAGGCGCCGGAAACTGCCGTCCTGTCAGCAGCTCATAGGGCGTGAAACCTGTGGATTGGTTAACAGAACATCTTATGGTCATCAAAGCAATTGGCAGGGCTGCAACCCAATTCAACCCTGTCTGTGCACAGATTTTAGCCAATTTGTTCTTCAAATTTAGGTTCATTCTTTCTACTTTTCCTTGGGACTGAGGATGGTACACTGTCCCGAATTTATGCTGGACTCCCAGCATTCTCTCCACCTCTGCTAGATCCTTATTTCTAAAATGGGTCCCGTTATCTGATCTAATTCTCTTGGGAAACCCATGCCTTGGGATGTAGTGGTTAATCAGACATTTAATCACACTTTTTGCATCCTCTCTTTTAGTAGCCCATGCCTCTGGCCAGCCGGTCAGAGCATCCACACATACCAACAAGTACCTCAGTCCTCCTGGTCCCCCATCCACCATGTCAGTGTAGTCAATCACAATTTCTTCTCCTGGTCTCTCTGGCATGAGGAACTTACCTGGTTCTGGCTTCACCGCTGGTTTTGGATTGTGTGCCCCACAGATCAGACACGTTCTGGCTTTTTCTTTTATCATGTCTCTCAGGTGAGGGTGCCACCAGTGACACAAGTTTCTCTCCATCTGTGCCACACCCACGTGACCAAGTCCATGTGCCTCACTTACCTTCTTTTCAGCCAGCTTGGCTGTTAGAGCCGGTCGCCCGTGGGGCCCTCTCCACAGACCTCCTTCTTTTCTGGCTCCTCGGGCCTGCCACACCTCCTTTTCTTCCTGGGTGACTTCTTCCTGCGCCCTTCTGGCTTCCTCCAACACATTAACAGTTGGCTCTTCTTCAGCAATAACCTCCACCATCTGTCTCCGTCCTTTGTAGCCTGCTGCTTCTTTGGCGGCTTCATCTGCTTTCTGGTTCCCTTTTGCTACCATTGTGTTTTCTTGAGAGTGTGCTTTACATTTTATGATACTTACCATGTCTGGGTCGTTCAGAGCGTTTTCCAGTTCCTCCATTTCCTTCTTATGGCATATTGGGGCATTGGTTGCTGTTCTGAAACCTGCTCTCTTCCATTGAGCGAGTTCCACGTGAGCTGCCCCGAATGCATAAGCTGAATCAGTGTAGATGTTCACCTTCATGTTCTTGGCCAGTCTCAGGGCTCGAGTCAGGGCTATTACTTCAGCTCTCTGTGCTGACTGTTGACCCTCTATTCTTCCAGCTTCTTGTACCTCATACTGTCGTCCTCTTCTGGAAACCACCGCGTAGCCTGCTTTCAGTCCTTCTTCATCCCGGTGACAACAGCCGTCTGTGAACCAGTCCTCCGCACCTATGATAGGTTCTGCTTTCAAATCTTCTCTGACCTTCTCTTCAGCTTCAGCTCTTTTGGCACAGTCGTGTGGTTCCCCTGACCCCATCAAGTCTGCCATGTTTATGCCTTCATGTGTAAACGTCAAGTTTGGAGCATCCAGGACTTTGCTCAGTCTCTGTTGTCTCAGTGGTGTCATTGTGAAGGCTTGTGAGTTTACATAGGCTACTACACTGTGTGTGGTGAGCACTTTAAGTGGATGTTCTCTTACTACATGTGCTGTTTTCTGAATGATTTTGGCTACCCCCGCTGCATGCTGTGTACATGGGGGATGTCTTGCCTCTGTTGGATTTAATCTTACGCTGACATACATAAGCACATCCCTACCTCCTCCTTTTTTCTGAAACAAAACGCCATTCACAATCTCATTTGTTTCAGAAACATCAAGATAGAATGGTTCATCATAGTTGGGTGTGGCCAGATCTGTGGCTCTTGACAGGTCTTGTTTCAGTGAAATGAATGCTGTCTCTGTTGGTGGCGTCCATGGTAACTGTGCCTTAAGGTTTCGAACGCCCACCTTTTTGATCAGGTCCCTTAAGGGGGCCGTCTTACCCGCATAATTCGGGATAAACTGTCTGCTGTAGCCTGTCAGGCCAAGAAAGGAAAGGAGTTCCTTCACAGTTCTTGGTTTTGGGTGTGTCAGAATCTGGTCTCTGTGTGTGTTCATTAAACCCACTGACCTGTGTGCAATGACTCGGCCCAGAAATGTTACTTCCGGTCGGACCAGCTGCAGTTTTTCTTTACTTACTTTAAACCCACATTCTGCCAAGCGGTTCAGAACCACCAGAGAGGCTGCTGTGCAGGCGGATGCGGACGGGGCTGCTATTAACAAGTCATCCACGTACTGAATGAGTGTACAACCTTCAGGCAGATGGCACGGTGACAGTGCGTCCTTCAGCACCTGATTGAAAATGCCTGGAGACAAGGCAAAACCCTGTGGCAGGCGTGTGTATCTGTACTGCTGTCCTCTGTATGTGAATGAAAAAATGTCCCTGAGTGATTCATGCAGAGGGAGACAAAAGAAAGCATTAGCAAGATCAATACATGTAAACCACTTTTGTTCCCACGAAATGGCGGTTAACGCCGTGTATGGGTTTGGTACAGGCACGGTGTCTGTACGTAGTATTGCATTAATCGCTCTCAAATCATGTGCCATCCTGTATTTGCCTGTCCCGTGCTTTTCTACTGGCAGAATAGGTGTGTTCCAGTATGATTGAGAGGGCTCGAGCACACCTACTTTCAACAACCCCTCAATTGTTTCTGCAATTCCTTCCTCAGCTTCTGGTTTGTGTCTGTACTGAGGTCTCTCAATTGGCACTTCCGATTTCAGCTGAAACAGGACGGGTGAACAATTGGCCAGGCCAACATCCGTGGGCCCTGTTGACCACAAACAGTCAGGGAGCTGTGAAAGTGCTGCAACTGCGTCAGGGTGGTCTGTTTTTTCCCTGCCGTGTGTTCTTGAAATTTCTTTGTGTTCTACAACCACCGCGTCATTGGACAGACAGGTGATTCGGTAGGTTTTGCACTGTGGTGCATACCAGACATTTGGGATTTGAGTACTTTGCCACCAGCTGTTATCCAGGGCTCGCTTGACCATCGGACCCAACTCTCTGGCCTGATGACCGACGTGGACCGCCAAAGTGACATGGGGAGCTGAATCGGAGCCCATCTCGTACCAAAGCAGTTGTTCTTCCGTCAATTTTGCAGCCGCTGCTACCCCTTCCGGGCCCACATAAATGTTATGGCAACGCACGCTCCAAATTTGACCTTCGAGGTCATTTTCAAAATTTTCTCGGTACGTGTCATCGTCGTCCCTATCATAAAACAGAGTGACGTGGTAAGGGTCACGCGGCGGGGTGTAGACGGCCAGGCTCATTATCCAGGGTCTCCACAGCTCATATTGTCTCAGAATGCCGTCTTCCACCAGCCTCCCCCAGTAGATGTCAGCTGTAGCTTGTTCACAGTCTCGTATCAGATATTGAGTCTTTGTGAGTGTCCCCAGGCACGGGAACTGGTTTCCGCCTGGCAAAGTAACCGTCAGGCCATCTGCGGAACAGGTGATAGTAGCTCCTAGCTTCACGAGCAGATCCCTGCCCATGAGATTTACTGGTACCTGCGGCGACACCACATATCTGTGCTTCAAAGTCTGTTTTCCCAGCTCAGTCAGTGCTGGATCAGTTAATGGCAGAGTCATTGGAACCCCGGAGAAACCAACCACGCTCACAGTGTGGTCAGAGATGGTTGCACTGTTTGGTGTGGATATAAGCGTGGAGTAGGTCGCTCCAGTGTCCACCAGGAAGGTCAGTGGTGTTCCTTCCACAGTCATTGACAGCATGGGATCTGCCATTCCCACACCGTCCGGTTTCTCAGGGCCCCGTCAATACTGCTCTTCCCAGCCCCAGTCTGCGACTGGATACTGGGCGAGTGGTGCTGCACCTGGGTTAGGAGCTCGGTGTCCACCTCTGTATACACCTCTTCCTCTGGAAGCTCCACGTGCCTGGGTTTGGTAGCCTCGCCCACGGTAGTTCAGGGGCTGTTCCGGGCAGTCTCTCGCCCAATGTCCGTCAGCTCCACATTTATAACAGACATTCCAAGATGTGTTGCTGGGATTCCCCGGCCCACGAGCCCTTTGTCCTCTCCCGGCGTAACCACCACGCCCTCTGTATGGTCTCGCCACCCCCCAATTCCCCGCGGGTTGGCTCTGCCTTGGTGCGTTGACGGGCCAGCGGTCATCAGGATAAAGGTTGGGGTCCAGATCTGGCCACTCAGGCACGGGATCAGGCTGTGGCTTCGCCACCATCATTTTCTTTGTGGCTTCTTTGGCTTCTTTCTTTTTCTCATCTACTTTAATTCGTGCCTCTGCCAGCTGATATTTTACGAGCGCCGCCTGCGCTTCCTCCAGCTCCCTTTTCTGCTTGGTCACATCATCCTTCTCCAGCATCAACCGATGCGTTACATGCCTCTCCCATTGGGTGGAGTCGGCCACAGCAAAGTCTGGATTTTTCTCCAAATCAGTTCTCACCTGCTGAGGCAGCCCTGCCAGCACCGCCGCTCTGAACCACGCTCTTGATTCTCCTTCTTGACCAGGATGTATCCCTGTTTCTGACATCCACTGCTCTTTTGCTCTTGCTAGAAACTCTAAAGGTGTGTATTGTGGATCCCATACTATTTTAGGAATGGCTCCCGTGTTTGGGGTCGGGTACTTCTCACGCACTGCGTCCGCTAGAGCATTTCGCACATTGTGATATGGCATGTTGTTGGCATATTCAGTCGTTCCTGCCATTTCTTCCACGTCAGCCAGACCGCAGGCCACCATAGCTCTCCCAGCGAGAGCGCGGAAGTCTCCCAGCGCAATCTCCTCTCCTTCTGTCAACGCCCCCAGCTTCCTCAGCCATCTTGCCCCTCCTTCTGTCACGGGAGGTAATTGTCTAACCAATGCTTCCAGATCTCTTACCTTATATGCTCGGTATATTGGTTCATGTTTGGGTCCCATTATCAGCGGCAAGTTACGGCTTGGTCTTGGGGCTTCATCCTCAAATTCCACTTCTCTGCTCTTCCCAGTCTTTCCTGAATTTCTTGACGTGTCAAATATGGATTGGCGCTCCCCTTTGACGGTGGGCCTAGGTTTTGTATCTGGGGCTCTGTACACTGTTCTACTGCGCAAATCCAGATTTCTGTCCTGCTCACAGGCGCCTTTTCCTTCAGTCTCCTCATGTTCTTCGTCCTCCTCTTCTTCCGATGAGGTCTTGCGATCTTTTATGTCCTCCTCCATCACTCTCCTCAGTACTTTCTTCCCTTTCCATCCAGGCTTGAGATCCTTCATTTCCTCCTCCGCAAGTTCCTTCAGGGCTTTTTGCTTCGCGGCGGTCAACGTTTCTACTACCGCCAGTAGAGCGTCTCTGTCCTCGTGCATACGCCCACGAACTTGCCCGTCCCAGAGGTCCTTCTTCTGTGTGAACTGCTTGCCTGCCTGGCTCACTCCCTGTCCCATGTGGAACGGCAAATCGGCGAACGCTGATCTTGCTTCTTCTCCATCTGGTGAAGTAACATCTTCAGTCTGGGCATCAGGTGAGGCTTCGGTGTGAGACACCACCATCGCTACCGGTTCTCCTGATGAGTCCTGCATCGTCCGGGCCAAGCGACACGATGCCTCCCCGGGACCTGTGGTACAGACCGTCTGTGTGCCTGCATTCTCCATATTCTGCTGTCCCACTGCCGTCATTTCCTCAGCTTGTGTTGCCCCGGGCATGCTTGAGTACTGGACATTTACGAGTCCTCCGACCGCAATGCCAGTTTGTCCACCAGGGCCATGCACTTGTCCTCCTTCTATGGTCATTACTGGCATCACATAAGGGGGAGGAGCCTCGGCTCCACCAGGCTGTGGCGGGGCACTGGGAAGTTGAGTGATCCACGGATATATTGTTGGTGTGTGAGGGTTATTCACTCCTTCGCTTTTTAGCGTCAGTTTTATCATTTTGTCCTCCAGTTTTTCATTATCTTCCTGTAATTTCTGCATTAATTTCATTATACTTGCCATTTCTTCTTCCTTTGCTCGCTCAGACTCTTCCACTTTTTCCTTCATCCAGGACGATACTGCACTGCACATCATCATCCACTTGCAGCAGTTCCCATGCATTGCCTTCAGGACCGTCATTTCCTTTTTTGTTTTCCGGTTGACTGAGCGGCCTCCTGATTGCTCCTGTAAGTTTTTTAGTATCTTCTCACATCTCTCTCCCTCTGTTTTAAGCACGGCGTCCAGTGGTGTCCTTTCATCTAAACCTTTGTGTTGTAATGCAAGAATTTTGCTTACCTCTTCTTCCATGGCTCGACACTCCTTCTCAGCTGCTTTAGATGAACCTGTACAGGCCATCCTTATGGCCTTTTTCAGCTCCTCCATCTGGTCTTTCAATGTTTTGTAGCGTCTCTGTCCGGTACCTGAGCTGTCAGCCATTTTGTGTCTTCCTGTAAGACAGCACTTACCTCTTCAAAATGGCTGCTGTCGGCTCCTCCCTTTCAGTCACCCACCGGCACTTCCCAGTTCAGCTCAGTGCTCGTCCGTCCGCTCTAACGGTCACTTCCCCTTTTTTAATTCTGCTTGGTGACACACACACACAGTGAACTCATGATCCACCACATCATGCGTATAATTCGGCACCCATTCAACCCTTATCCAAAGGCAGTCAGCTTAGTAAAATATAGAAAAAATGAAATACCTACCACTCAACTTAATCATTGTTATGTTAGTGTGTTTGGTTTGGTTTTGTGTGTTACAATGTGAATAAAACTATTTCTGCACTCCTCAAGGGACCTCAGTATGCCTGTCAGGAAACAGATGCACTGCCATTCACGCACCAGTGAGCAAAGGGGAACCACACCCTAGCTGTCTAGGGACCAAGCTTCTCTTTAGCAAATGTCATCAAATAATACATCACACGTTGTCAGCTAAAGCAATTATGCACAAGCTTCAGATCAACATTTCAAACTAGCACATTACCGCAAATGCAAGGCTACAAAAACACCACATTAACATTATTACTGTCACTCTCCATGTCCTTCATCTTGTGATGTCTCTGAGGAGATCTGAACATCCTCGCACAAATCTACTATAGTGCTAAATAATGAAAAGCTCGTGGTCAGCCACCAGACAATTTCAGCTTCTGTAATAGTTGTGGCCACTTCAATATCTACAGGGTCGTCAAGCGCTTCTGCCCGTTCTCCATGGAAAACCCGACTAGCCCTGTAGAGACCCTCCCCCAGAGGAATAAGTTTTATGCTGCAGTAACCAAAAGTGAACATCTTCCTTTTTCAAAGTGTTATGTGTGTTCTGAGAAATAGCAAACAAAATTAATTTACTTCCTACCATGTGCTAGGCTGCACAGCACCTGTAATGAAGCGGAAAATGTAAACTAGACATATAACAGGAAATTAAACATAGGCCTATAACACAACAGTGGCCTATAGCTCTACAGTTCTGCGGCCTCCTCGCTATTGTGTTCTACAATCTCCCGCAGGGAGGTCACCAAACGCAGGCAATCATGTAATAGCAGGGGGAATTCTGTTTCAGTCAAATTAAGAGTGATACTGAAGTAATGATCAGTAAGACCAACCTCACAGCAAACCCGCAGTTCAGTTTCTACCCACCACGTGTCACCATATGTCACTGGAGTCAACACCAAACTGAAAGTGAATCCAGTCATATTTCTACTAACCGACTCCAAATCAACATCTTGTGTGTCCTCCATTAAATGTACGTGTGCTCTTTAAGACTGACAGTCCAATGTCCTACACACACAAATACAATGCGAGCTATCCCGTCCACTGGAAGTTAATGTCAAAATCCTGAAAAGCGCGCTCACAAAGGTCCGGAAAGTCACGTTCCGCCTCAACGGGATTAGTATAGGGATTACAGTATAATTCCAGTGCCCGAAAAATAATCAGACTGCGATTGGTAAAGTCTAATAGGAGTTGTTGCGAATTTCTTATTACTGCAGTTACTGAAAAACCATAACGAACGTCTGAAAGCAGAGCTTCACAACGACAGGTGACGTTTGCAATATCGCCTGTCCATGTATATTCAACCACACAAGAGCCGCTATCAAACATAGGAGCAAACTGAGGGTGGGAGTTATCCCCGCCACTCAAACAGAATGTTAAAGTCCCTGAATGCGGTTGCACAAAATATAGCAAAGTCCCGTTCTGCGTCAGTGGGGCTTAAGTTTATATGTTCTCTACAATAGAATCGAATGGCAGTAAATATAACGACACAACTGCATGCAAAGTCTACTAATCTGTCCTCTGATCTGTCTATCACTGAGGTAACTTTAAAACCGTAAGTAATGTCTGAAGAGACAAGGTGACATCGACAGGTTACAACATAAAAATCACCTATCGGCGTATGTTGAAGCAAGCAATAGCCAGAATCAGGCATGTGTGCATGTGTAAAGTTTATATTATATACTTAAAATATTAAAAGTACAAAGAAACTACAAAACGCAAGTGCTATGAAGTACATCAAGAGTGAAATAGTTCCGGTACGTGAAAAATGGAAACTAAAACAATGCACAATAATTTTAACAACCGTAATATAAACAAAGTAAAAATAAAAGTTATTTCTTTAAAACACCATATAGAACAGACGTAATAGCAACCAAGTAAAAATTAAAGTAATTCTTTCCTTAAAACACCAACAAGTCGTCTTTAACCCAGGCTCTCCAGGCAGTCAGTAGCCACTCATTAGTAAACAGGAAATGTGACTTCAAATAAGTCAGATGCACCTAATTTACATATGCACAGACACACTCTCAAAATAACCAGCCTGATGCGGCGCCCGTGGCAGACAGAAAATATGCACAAACATAAGTATTATAACAACAAATTATAACACAGAGACGTCTTATAAAATATACAAATATGTACAAGGCCTTAAAGCGAACAACCTACCGAATTTAGAAAAATTTAACTTTAACGGTCCAACCGATGAACTCCCTGAGTTTTTTGTAATCAATTAAAACCAGTCTCGGCCCCGGGCCGTGGTCAAATAACTAATAATCTAAGATAATTTAAAAGCGGCAACCAACTATACTTCCCCGAAGTTATAATTGTAACGTTACACGCCCGAAACCCGGTTTCTATCGACCAAAAAAGTGCAAAATACCGTCCCGGACGGCAAACTGACCCAGTCAGTGGCTATTTTGGACCGTCCTCAGTTGTCCACGATTGCCAATCGGACTATCCCTTCCAAAGGAAAATCCTGAGCGTCCCCAGGAAGTTGGGAGCGTCACCTCCGAACAATGCACTTCTTAGAACTCCCAGAGTTCCGTTCTACAGAAATTTAATTACTTTTGAAGACACCCTATGAAACCACCAAACCTACTATAATGATGTCCAAGCCCAGCTTTATAATCAATTAAGACTGTATTACCATATACAGATTTCAAATGACCTATATCCTAAATGCAGTAGTCCAACTACTTTACTTTGTCTTTTTTCCTATTTCCATTACTTTTACCTTTTCTTATTCAGCAGTCCAACTGCATTTAACTTATCCTTTTCTTATTTCAATGTATAAACTACACAACATCAGAACCTAAGAACACAAACAGTCATCAGTAATCTAATGAGTAGACATCAATTTCAATCATCCAATTCGGCACACTTCGGAATATTTCAACAGGTAGTGCCTACCTTGTGAGATGGGCTGCCCTTTGTCCACTCAAATCGATCACTGCCTCCTGATTGTGCGACCCCCTCGGACGTCCACAACGCCACTCTCTCCTCAACCAACACCGGCCAATGCACCAATTGTTACGGGTCCGAAATTGGTGGAGAGTACAAAACCAGGACAGTCCAGAAGATTTGGGTCAAAGCAATCTTTATTGAAGTTCACGCGCGGGAAGACAATCACTGCATACATCAGCAAGGGTCTTCGCCAAAATTATACTTCAGATTGCTTTTATATCATCAGAGTATTATGACGCCCCCTCTTGCGTTTACAATCACATAATTTGCATGTACAGAACATTTATGTATTTTAAGAATTAACTGCAGACACAGGAGTTCCCCTTTTGGCATCTTCTTCCAAAGAAGGCAATAAACTCAGGCCTCTGTGGTCTCCAGGGGCTGGTCTTCTCCACTCGTCACCTGTTGTCAAGACAGAACCTCCAGTGCAGTATGTTAACTGAGTGCCTTCAGGCCTCTTCTTAAATCTGTTTCTAAGTTATATGTAATGTATATATGTGTTTTGTAAGCATGTGTGCAATCTTTCTTAAGCTCCCCATTTCCTTACCAATGTATCACCCAGACATCGCGCTGGATGAAGCTTGTGACCTTTATTTACCTGGGAAAGCTTCAACTCTTTAGGTCATAGAGCTGCACTATGTGTGTAAGGATATAACAATATAAAATGGTTATGACTGCACCTGTGAGAGATTAATATGGTGTCAGTATGTTTAAATGTTTCAAGGCCATCTTAAAGCTATAAGCTATGTGGTTAATGCTATGACAAAGCTATGAAATCTATTGTAATCATGAAGCAATTTTCCTTTATCCTCACATAGGTCGTCAGCCTCACTGTTTAAATGTCCTTGCCTGCCCACACGCTTAGTGTCCACATGAATTCCTTACCATGAATAATTACTCTCTGGATTTTAGGGACCAAATCAGCCGCTGTAAACTGGCAGGACTTTAATGCCACCACAGCAGATTGCGTCACAGTTTTGCAGCTGGGTGCAGTGATGGATTGGCTGGTACGTCACATCATCCCTGATGACAACAACACATCTGAGATGCACTCTGACATTTCAGAGGGTAAGCTGAATGTTAATTCTTTAACCTGTCACATTACAAAAACTTGAAAAAATCCCCCAAAGAAACCAAATTCCAAGAAATCCAATCATGGAAATGTTTGCACACACTTGTGATTATGCACAGAGGTCCACCCTACCAGCCAACCTCAGATCTCCACGCATGCACAAATGAATGCACATACATCGACACACATTCTGGTATTGATATTTGACATCACAGTAGAGACGCAAATCTGGCATAGCTCTGAGGTCTTTCAGTCCCATCTCTGGCTAACAGGCCAAAAATTGAGTCTACTAGGAGACGGGGGTGTCGACCATACAAGAGGTAGTGGGGTGAAAAGCCTGTTGCCTCATGCCTGGTGCAGTTGTATGCATGTACTATCTGAGGCAGATGCTCTTTCCAGCTGCTCTTTGCCTTCTCCTCCAGTGTCCTTAGCATTTGAAGAAATATCCAATTAAATGGCTCAGCTGGAAATGGGTTGCCATTTGGATGGTATGGTGTTGTCCTTGAGTGAGCATCTCCAGCCAGGTGTCCCCACTTTGCAGTTATTTATTTGTAAAAAATGTTTGGTATCATGTATGATGTTCGTTCCACTTCTCAAGTGTACACCACTTTGTATTGGTCTTTCACGTGGAATTCCAATAAAACTGATTCATGTTTGTGGCTGTAATGTGACAAAATGTGGAAAAGTTCAAGGGGGCCGAATACTTTTGCAAGCCACTGTATATCAGATGATACTGATAACCTAATGCTAATTGCAATAACTATGCAGAGGTCTCTAGGCCTCCACTTTTATGGAGCATGTGAAGTTTGGGGCAGAGTGGACAAAGAAAAGTTTCTCAGCAGGTTCAACAGGTTGCTACAACACAGGCCGATGAAGTATTGCACTCACTCATCCAAACTGGCAAACATGTAACATACACCCTAAGACTGATCCTGCTTTTTACTCCTTTGCTATGATTTCATTTGATATTATGTAGCCTTGGAGACAGTTTGCATAGATTAGAATGTTAGATTGCTGTGATGTCATCAATGCCCGATGTTTTGTTTTAATGTCTTGTGATAGTTCTAAGTGCAGACAAAGTCAGAGTTCAAGTGAGTTTAGTACAATTTTGAACCAGTTTCTGACATGTGGTCAAAATCTTGGCCGACCTTTACCACACCACGTGCTGTGGGTGTGCGTAAATATCTAGGTGAGTAAAGTTTCCTTTACCTGTTAAATTCATCTTAATTTGGGGCTTTTACTTCAGGTGTTTTGATTCAGTAGTAACCAAGTGATCTTTGTACAAACTGCAGACCGCCACACTGATCCCTGGTTCCTCAGGATAGAGGACAGGACGTCAGATGGGCGAATCAAGAGCTCCAAACGCAAAGATTGTGCCACAGAAAGACTGGAAAAAGCTTCCAAAAGAAGCAAGGACAGCAAAAGTCCAACCCCAGGCCTCAGCCATCTTGTCTTGGAGAAGTGTAAGTGAGACATTCAGAGATTTTTTGTTTTACAGTTATTGATCATCTGTAGGCCTGTGTGGAGTTCAGAGGTCTAATTGGTTTTGGTTTTTGCAGCTGCTTTCAGAAAGAAGAGCAGCAAAGGAAAGTCAAGCAGCGATGGAACAAAACAACCACGCAGTAAAAAGAGCAAGACATCAAGCTCACAGGAGGAGGCCAGCTGCTCCGTCTACGAGTCAGATACACACAGCACATACAAAAGTCACACTAAAGGTAAGAAGTACATAGGTAAGTTCACACCACACCTGCAGTGATAGAGCCTCTTTCCCAAGCTCTCAGAGTTTAGCTGGTATCCATCTGCTAATCACTAGGAAGCTTCTAACAAAGACTGTATGAATGTGTACATTGAGGCAAAGTCAGCTTTCCTACATACAACTAATCACAACCCCTGTGTTAGTTTTGTCTCTCTGTAGAGGACTTTGAAGAAAAATACGAAGAGCAGGATAAGCTGGGTGAAGGAGGCTTTGGGACTGTCTTCTTTGGAAAAAGCAGAGAAGACAATTTCCCAGTATGGCTTCTTATGTGTGCACTTTACAATTCTTCTAGTGGCAATCTTTAATGGATAATGTAAATCTGATTATTTGAACGTATTTTTCATTTGTCTGTCAGGTCATAATGAGACAGCTGGTACATGCAGCCGCTGAAATGCAATCCAAGGGTGTCTTCCATCGAGACATTAAGCCAGACAATATTGTGTTTGACACATCGCCTGATCATCCAGCATTTCTATGTGTCAAATTCATCGATTTTGGCATTGGAGTCCCTTTTAGAGCAGAAGCAGTCACACGAAGAAATGGTAGGTCGTCAGCCTCACTGTTTAAATGTCCTTGCCTGCCCACACGCTTAGTGTCCACATGAATTCCTTACCATGAATAATTACTCTCTGGATTTTAGGGACCAAATCAGCCGCTGTAAACTGGCAGGACTTTAATGCCACCACAGCAGATTGCGTCACAGTTTTGCAGCTGGGTGCGGTGATGGATTGGCTGGTACGTCACATCATCCCTGATGACAACAACACATCTGAGATGCACTCTGACATTTCAGAGGGTAAGCTGAATGTTAATTCTTTAACCTGTCACATTACAAAAACTTGAAAAAATCCCCCAAAGAAACCAAATTCCAAGAAATCCAATCATGGAAATGTTTGCACACACTTGTGATTATGCACAGAGGTCCACCCTACCAGCCAACCTCAGATCTCCACGCATGCACAAATGAATGCACATACATCGACACACATTCTGGTATTGATATTTGACATCACAGTAGAGACGCAAATCTGGCATAGCTCTGAGGTCTTTCAGTCCCATCTCTGGCTAACAGGCCAAAAATTAAGTCTACTAGGAGACGGGGGTGTCGACCATACAAGAGGTAGTGGGGTGAAAAGCCTGTTGCCTCATGCCTGGTGCAGTTGTATGCATGTACTATCTGAGGCAGATGCTCTTTCCAGCTGCTCTTTGCCTTCTCCTCCAGTGTCCTTAGCATTTGAAGAAATATCCAATTAAATGGCTCAGCTGGAAATGGGTTGCCATTTGGATGGTATGGTGTTGTCCTTGAGTGAGCATCTCCAGCCAGGTGTCCCCACTTTGCAGTTATTTATTTGTAAAAAATGTTTGGTATCATGTATGATTTTCGTTCCACTTCTCAAGTGTACACCACTTTGTGTTGGTCTTTCACGTGGAATTCCAACAAAATTGATTCATGTTTGTGGCTGTAATGTGACAAAATGTGGAAAAGTTCAAGGGGGCCGAATACTTTTGCAAGCCACTGTATATCAGATGACACTGATAACCTAATGCTAATTGCAATAACTATGCAGAGGTCTCTAGGCCTCCACTTTTATGGAGCATGTGAAGTTTGGGGCAGAGTGGACAAAGAAAAGTTTCTCAGCATGTTCAACAGGTTGCTACAACACAGGCCGATGAAGTATTGCACTCACTCATCCAAACTGGCAAACATGTAACATACACCCTAAGACTGATCCTGCTTTTTACTCCTTTGCTATGATTTCATTTGATATTATGTAGCCTTGGAGACAGTTTGCATAGATTAGAATGTTAGATTGCTGTGATGTCATCAATGCCCGATGTTTTGTTTTAATGTCTTGTGATAGTTCTAAGTGCAGACAAAGTCAGAGTTCAAGTGAGTTTAGTACAATTTTGAACCAGTTTCTGACATGTGGTCAAAATCTTGGCCGACCTTTACCACACCACGTGCTGTGGGTGTGCGTAAATATGTAGGTGAGTAAAGTCTCCTTTACCTGTTAAATTCATCTTAATTTGGGGCTTTTACTTCAGGTGTTTTGATTCAGTAGTAACCAAGTGATCTTTGTACAAACTGCAGACCGCCACACTGATCCCTGGTTCCTCAGGATAGAGGACAGGACGTCAGATGGGCGAATCAAGAGCTCCAAACGCAAAGATTGTGCCACAGAAAGACTGGAAAAAGCTTCCAAAAGAAGCAAGGACAGCAAAAGTCCAACCCCAGGCCTCAGCCATCTTGTCTTGGAGAAGTGTAAGTGAGACATTCAGAGATTTTTTGTTTTACAGTTATTGATCATCTGTAGGCCTGTGTGGAGTTCAGAGGTCTAATTGGTTTTGGTTTTTGCAGCTGCTTTCAGAAAGAAGAGCAGCAAAGGAAAGTCAAGCAGCGATGGAACAAAACAACCACGCAGTAAAAAGAGCAAGACATCAAGCTCACAGGAGGAGGCCAGCTGCTCCGTCTACGAGTCAGATACACACAGCACATACAAAAGTCACACTAAAGGTAAGAAGTACATAGGTAAGTTCACACCACACCTGCAGTGATAGAGCCTCTTTCCCAAGCTCTCAGAGTTTAGCTGGTATCCATCTGCTAATCACTAGGAAGCTTCTAACAAAGACTGTATGAATGTGTACATTGAGGCAAAGTCAGCTTTCCTACATACAACTAATCACAACCCCTGTGTTAGTTTTGTCTCTCTGTAGAGGACTTTGAAGAAAAATACGAAGAGCAGGATAAGCTGGGTGAAGGAGGCTTTGGGACTGTCTTCTTTGGAAAAAGCAGAGAAGACAATTTCCCAGTATGGCTTCTTATGTGTGCACTTTACAATTCTTCTAGTGGCAATCTTTAATGGATAATGTAAATCTGATTATTTGAACATATTTTTCATTTGTCTGTCGGTTCATAATGAGACAGCTGGTACATGCAGCCGCTGAAATGCAATCCAAGGGTGTCTTCCATCGAGACATTAAGCCAGACAATATTGTGTTTGACACATCGCCTGATCATCCAGCATTTCTATGTGTCAAATTCATCGATTTTGGCATTGGAGTCCCTTTTAGAGCAGAAGCAGTCACACGAAGAAATGGTAGGTCGTCAGCCTCACTGTTTAAATGTCCTTGCCTGCCCACACGCTTAGTGTCCACATGAATTCCTTACCATGAATAATTACTCTCTGGATTTTAGGGACCAAATCAGCCGCTGTAAACTGGCAGGACTTTAATGCCACCACAGCAGATTGCGTCACAGTTTTGCAGCTGGGTGCAGTGATGGATTGGCTGGTACGTCACATCATCCCTGATGACAACAACACATCTGAGATGCACTCTGACATTTCAGAGGGTAAGCTGAATGTTAATTCTTTAACCTGTCACATTACAAAAACTTGAAAAAATCCCCCAAAGAAACCAAATTCCAAGAAATCCAATCATGGAAATGTTTGCACACACTTGTGATTATGCACAGAGGTCCACCCTACCAGCCAACCTCAGATCTCCACGCATGCACAAATGAATGCACATACATCGACACACATTCTGGTATTGATATTTGACATCACAGTAGAGACGCAAATCTGGCATAGCTCTGAGGTCTTTCAGTCCCATCTCTGGCTAACAGGCCAAAAATTAAGTCTACTAGGAGACGGGGGTGTCGACCATACAAGAGGTAGTGGGGTGAAAAGCCTGTTGCCTCATGCCTGGTGCAGTTGTATGCATGTACTATCTGAGGCAGATGCTCTTTCCAGCTGCTCTTTGCCTTCTCCTCCAGTGTCCTTAGCATTTGAAGAAATATCCAATTAAATGGCTCAGCTGGAAATGGGTTGCCATTTGGATGGTATGGTGTTGTCCTTGAGTGAGCATCTCCAGCCAGGTGTCCCCACTTTGCAGTTATTTATTTGTAAAAAATGTTTGGTATCATGTATGATTTTCGTTCCACTTCTCAAGTGTACACCACTTTGTATTGGTCTTTCACGTGGAATTCCAACAAAATTGATTCATGTTTGTGGCTGTAATGTGACAAAATGTGGAAAAGTTCAAGGGGGCCGGATACTTTTGGAAGCCACTGTATATCAGATGATACTGATAACCTAATGCTAATTGCAATAACTATGCAGAGGTCTCTAGGCCTCCACTTTTATGGAGCATGTGAAGTTTGGGGCAGAGTGGACAAAGAAAAGTTTCTCAGCAGGTTCAACAGGTTGCTACAACACAGGCCGATGAAGTATTGCACTCACTCATCCAAACTGGCAAACATGTAACATACACCCTAAGACTGATCCTGCTTTTTACTCCTTTGCTATGATTTCATTTGATATTATGTAGCCTTGGAGACAGTTTGCATAGATTAGAATGTTAGATTGCTGTGATGTCATCAATGCCCGATGTTTTGTTTTAATGTCTTGTGATAGTTCTAAGTGCAGACAAAGTCAGAGTTCAAGTGAGTTTAGTACAATTTTGAACCAGTTTCTGACATGTGGTCAAAATCTTGGCCGACCTTTACCACACCACGTGCTGTGGGTGTGCGTAAATATGTAGGTGAGTAAAGTCTCCTTTACCTGTTAAATTCATCTTAATTTGGGGCTTTTACTTCAGGTGTTTTGATTCAGTAGTAACCAAGTGATCTTTGTACAAACTGCAGACCGCCACAATGATCCCTGGTTCCTCAGGATAGAGGACAGGACGTCAGATGGGCGAATCAAGAGCTCCAAACGCAAAGATTGTGCCACAGAAAGACTGGAAAAAGCTTCCAAAAGAAGCAAGGACAGCAAAAGTCCAACCCCAGGCCTCAGCCATCTTGTCTTGGAGAAGTGTAAGTGAGACATTCAGAGATTTTTTGTTTTACAGTTATTGATCATCTGTAGGCCTGTGTGGAGTTCAGAGGTCTAATTGGTTTTGGTTTTTGCAGCTGCTTTCAGAAAGAAGAGCAGCAAAGGAAAGTCAAGCAGCGATGGAACAAAACAACCACGCAGTAAAAAGAGCAAGACATCAAGCTCACAGGAGGAGGCCAGCTGCTCCGTCTACGAGTCAGATACACACAGCACATACAAAAGTCACACTAAAGGTAAGAAGTACATAGGTAAGTTCACACCACACCTGCAGTGATAGAGCCTCTTTCCCAAGCTCTCAGAGTTTAGCTGGTATCCATCTGCTAATCACTAGGAAGCTTCTAACAAAGACTGTATGAATGTGTACATTGAGGCAAAGTCAGCTTTCCTACATACAACTAATCACAACCCCTGTGTTAGTTTTGTCTCTCTGTAGAGGACTTTGAAGAAAAATACGAAGAGCAGGATAAGCTGGGTGAAGGAGGCTTTGGGACTGTCTTCTTTGGAAAACGCAGAGAAGACAATTTCCCAGTATGGCTTCTTATGTGTGCACTTAACAATTCTTCTAGTGGCAATCTTTAATGGATAATGTAAATCTGATTATTTGAACGTATTTTTCATTTGTCTGTCAGGTCATAATGAGACAGCTGGTACATGCAGCCGCTGAAATGCAATCCAAGGGTGTCTTCCATCGAGACATTAAGCCAGACAATATTGTGTTTGACACATCGCCTGATCATCCAGCATTTCTATGTGTCAAATTCATCGATTTTGGCATTGGAGTCCCTTTTAGAGCAGAAGCAGTCACACGAAGAAATGGTAGGTCGTCAGCCTCACTGTTTAAATGTCCTTGCCTGCCCACACGCTTAGTGTCCACATGAATTCCTTACCATGAATAATTACTCTCTGGATTTTAGGGACCAAATCAGCCGCTGTAAACTGGCAGGACTTTAATGCCACCACAGCAGATTGCGTCACAGTTTTGCAGCTGGGTGCGGTGATGGATTGGCTGGTACGTCACATCATCCCTGATGACAACAACACATCTGAGATGCACACTGACATTTCAGAGGGTAAGCTGAATGTTAATTCTTTAACCTGTCACATTACAAAAACTTGAAAAAATCCCCCAAAGAAACCAAATTCCAAGAAATCCAATCATGGAAATGTTTGCACACACTTGTGATTATGCACAGAGGTCCACCATACCAGCCATCCTCAGATCTCCACGCATGCACAAATGAATGCACATACATCGACACACATTCTGGTATTGATATTTGACATCACAGTAGAGACGCAAATCTGGCATAGCTCTGAGGTCTTTCAGTCCCATCTCTGGCTAACAGGCCAAAAATTAAGTCTACTAGGAGACGGGGGTGTCGACCATACAAGAGGTAGTGGGGTGAAAAGCCTGTTGCCTCATGCCTGGTGCAGTTGTATGCATGTACTATCTGAGGCAGATGCTCTTTCCAGCTGCTCTTTGCCTTCTCCTCCAGTGTCCTTAGCATTTGAAGAAATATCCAATTAAAACGCTCAGCTGGAAATGGGTTGCCATTTGGATGGTATGGTGTTGTCCTTGAGTGAGCATCTCCAGCCAGGTGTCCCCACTTTGCAGTTATTTATTTGTAAAAAATGTTTGGTATCATGTATGATTTTCGTTCCACTTCTGAAGTGTACACCACTTTGTATTGGTCTTTCACGTGGAATTCCAACAAAATTGATTCATGTTTGTGGCTGTAATGTGACAAAATGTGGAAAAGTTCAAGGGGGCCGGATACTTTTGGAAGCCACTGTATATCAGATGATACTGATAACCTAATGCTAATTGCAATAACTATGCAGAGGTCTCTAGGCCTCCACTTTTATGGAGCATGTGAAGTTTGGGGCAGAGTGGACAAAGAAAAGTTTCTCAGCAGGTTCAACAGGTTGCTACAACACAGGCCGATGAAGTATTGCACTCACTCATCCAAACTGGCAAACATGTAACATACACCCTAAGACTGATCCTGCTTTTTACTCCTTTGCTATGATTTCATTTGATATTATGTAGCCTTGGAGACAGTTTGCATAGATTAGAATGTTAGATTGCTGTGATGTCATCAATGCCCGATGTTTTGTTTTAATGTCTTGTGATAGTTCTAAGTGCATAAAAAGTCAGAGTTCAAGTGAGTTTAGTACAATTTTGAACCAGTTTCTGACATGTGGTCAAAATCTTGGCCGACCTTTACCACACCACGTGCTGTGGGTGTGCGTAAATATGTAGGTGAGTAAAGTCTCCTTTACCTGTTAAATTCATCTTAATTTGGGGCTTTTACTTCAGGTGTTTTGATTCAGTAGTAACCAAGTGATCTTTGTACAAACTGCAGACCGCCACAATGATCCCTGGTTCCTCAGGATAGAGGACAGGACGTCAGATGGGCGAATCAAGAGCTCCAAACGCAAAGATTGTGCCACAGAAAGACTGGAAAAAGCTTCCAAAAGAAGCAAGGACAGCAAAAGTCCAACCCCAGGCCTCAGCCATCTTGTCTTGGAGAAGTGTAAGTGAGACATTCAGAGATTTTTTGTTTTACAGTTATTGATCATCTGTAGGCCTGTGTGGAGTTCAGAGGTCTAATTGGTTTTGGTTTTTGCAGCTGCTTTCAGAAAGAAGAGCAGCAAAGGAAAGTCAAGCAGCGATGGAACAAAACAACCACGCAGTAAAAAGAGCAAGACATCAAGCTCACAGGAGGAGGCCAGCTGCTCCGTCTACGAGTCAGATACACACAGCACATACAAAAGTCACACTAAAGGTAAGAAGTACATAGGTAAGTTCACACCACACCTGCAGTGATAGAGCCTCTTTCCCAAGCTCTCAGAGTTTAGCTGGTATCCATCTGCTAATCACTAGGAAGCTTCTAACAAAGACTGTATGAATGTGTACATTGAGGCAAAGTCAGCTTTCCTACATACAACTAATCACAACCCCTGTGTTAGTTTTGTCTCTCTGTAGAGGACTTTGAAGAAAAATACGAAGAGCAGGATAAGCTGGGTGAAGGAGGCTTTGGGACTGTCTTCTTTGGAAAACGCAGAGAAGACAATTTCCCAGTATGGCTTCTTATGTGTGCACTTTACAATTCTTCTAGTGGCAATCTTTAATGGATAATGTAAATCTGATTATTTGAACGTATTTTTCATTTGTCTGTCAGGTCATAATGAGACAGCTGGTACATGCAGCCGCTGAAATGCAATCCAAGGGTGTCTTCCATCGAGACATTAAGCCAGACAATATTGTGTTTGACACATCGCCTGATCATCCAGCATTTCTATGTGTCAAATTCATCGATTTTGGCATTGGAGTCCCTTTTAGAGCAGAAGCAGTCACACGAAGAAATGGTAGGTCGTCAGCCTCACTGTTTAAATGTCCTTGCCTGCCCACACGCTTAGTGTCCACATGAATTCCTTACCATGAATAATTACTCTCTGGATTTTAGGGACCAAATCAGCCGCTGTAAACTGGCAGGACTTTAATGCCACCACAGCAGATTGCGTCACAGTTTTGCAGCTGGGTGCGGTGATGGATTGGCTGGTACGTCACATCATCCCTGATGACAACAACACATCTGAGATGCACACTGACATTTCAGAGGGTAAGCTGAATGTTAATTCTTTAACCTGTCGCATTACAAGGCTTGAAAATTCTGTTTTCGGTGTTATCTGTCTTTATCTGTATCACTAATGCACACGCAGACTTATATAAACACCAACGTGATAAACTCAAACCCCTCTGTTGTATTTCAGAACAGACTTCAAGTGTTTTCTGTTGGGTTGTTACTGTCAGAACCATGAAGACCGCCTCACCCTAGAGGAACTTCAGAATCATCCCTGGCTCAAATGACTTATTGATGCCAAGCAAAACAGGGTCACAGAGCAGAAGCTCTAACAGAGCCTGAGTCAGCCTGAGTTATGAATACAGTTGTGGTCTAATGTTTTGTCAGTGGTACAAAGTTTGCTTTTGTGCACTTTGCCACTTCAGTTTGTATTTAGAGCCACAACTGTATACACAACAGACCGAACATGCTCAGCTTTGCCAAAGCTTGCAGGAATTGGAGTTTAATTTGATCAATGAATTATTTCTGAATCAACAAAAAAATGGGCAAATGTAAAGAAATGTATCAATCAGGGAATTAGTAGCAACATTAATTGGACAATCTAAATTTGTTGGTTAATTATTAAATGAATCTGGATAACTCATCCTGCATCTCCTGTGATTTTAAGTCACTGATATTGATTTATTAACGATTATTTGTTTGTACTAATGTGTCACAATTTCCTTGAACGTTAAAGGGTCTGGATTTCTTCTCTTAAGCGCCTCAGGGTGATCATCCTGTCCTGTCAGACTAAGAAATGCAGTTGTGAGTTTTTCATTGCTTCGCCTGCACAAAATACCTAGGCACCAAAAATGGTCCAGCTCTCTCCTGCTGTCCTGTTGTATAAGGCGCACACAATTCACCGTGATGAGAGGATAACTTTTGTCACTGCTCCTGTCCTTGATCCTCTGAGCCACTTAAACACCAAACTACTTGTGCGCTGTAGGGGCTTTTCTAATGGTCGTGCTAAGGAGTCCTTTCCCTCCCATCAGTTGCAGAATGCACTCAGAGTTGTACAACACTGGTGTAAATATCAAGATGATGCAACTTTGAACATATTTAGGTCAACAGACTTTTGACTAAAGTAAGAAGAAAAGTGAATCTAACAAATAATATGAATTGGTGTTAAATAGTTACTAGTTACTAGACAGTAACTAGGCCAGGGGATGCTAATCACCTGCCAAGGGATATTAGTGACTGACTTATTGATGCTAGTTAATAGCTTAGGTATTCTATGTGGTAACCTGGCAAGTAATCACTTGCCTTAAAAGTCTCGCCAGTCCCCTAGGGACACTTGTTGGTGGTATTTATTTGTTCATGTTACAGGCCTTGCTGTAGTGGGCGTGACCACAGATTACAATCCTGTAAAACAGGAGAGATAATGAACAGAGGAAATTTGTTCTTGTTCAGTTTCCCTTTCAGGTGAGGTAACTCTGGGTTGCTCTGACATATAAAATGTGTATTTATTTTCTGGACTCTCTCTGGATTCCTCTGCAGCTGATATGTTGCTCTCAGATTCACTGTTTGATGCTGAGCTTGTGGTGAAATATGACATCATACTGTATGCCTATATGACATCAATCTGTATGCCTATATGACATCAATCTGAATGCATATACGATATCAAGCTGTCTCGTTCCAGGACTTCAAGCTGAGTGCATACATGAGACAAGGCTGTATGACATAAATGACACCAAGCTGTATGCCATATATGACATCTGTCACGGCCCAGCGGCACGAGGTAAATGGGATGGACACAAGTGCAAGATCCAAACCGGATTGTTGCTCTCATATTCACTGTTTGATGCTGAGCTTGTGGTGATACTCTAAGCCAGTACTGTACTCTGGCTGTTTCAGAGTTTTCACAGTCACTGGTTTCGTAGGGTTACTGATGTGTTTGACTGGTTTCTTTTGCTTAATGCAGGGGTGTTTTCTGGTCACATACGCCTCAATGTCCTTCTTCATAAAAGGCCAGTAGAAACGGTCCCGTGCCAAGTGAATGACCCTCTCTGCCCTGCGTGACCCAAGTCATCATGGAGATGTTTAAGCACTAGGAGATGATATTGTGCTGGCAGCACAAGCTGCCTTCGCTGAGCCGCTGTACGATGTTGCAGCTGATTTTCCATATGAAGCTTTCCCCACTCGTGCATAAGCTCTCTCACAGGGCCACTGGCTCTCCTTCTGCCATCATTAGTTATTACTGATTTTGTTTCTTTCAGTTTGATAAGTTAACTGATAGAGGGATCCTTCCTTTGGGATTTTACCAGGTCACTGTGACAGGCTGCAATGGTGACATGTTCACAGGTGTCTCTGGCTGGGCATGTTAGGCACAGGGCAGCGACATATGCAGCATCTTGTCTCTTTGCAGACTCACAACCCTCCCATGTAGCCTGAATGGCCTCTCTCGTCAGCTCTTCAGTACACTTTGTGAGGTAGGTGTCAATGTCAAGTGGAAACCGAGAGAATGAGTCTGCATCGATGTTCACCTTCCCCGGCCTGTATTTGACATCAAACCTGAAATCTGCCAGCTCACCTACCCAGCGGTGGCCTACTGCATTCAGCTTTGCAGTACTCATCACATATGTGAGGGGATTATTGTCTGTATAGACCAGGGGTGACCCAGCATTTTTCCAAATACAGCAGCGCTAACCAACATCATTTTTTCAAGTAATATAGAAACTATTTTATATATTACCTTTTTAAACATCCCATTTTTCTTTCTAATGTCATTAAAACAAGTTTGC
Organism: Pelmatolapia mariae; assembly: GCF_036321145.2. Lineage (NCBI taxonomy): Eukaryota > Metazoa > Chordata > Actinopteri > Cichliformes > Cichlidae > Pelmatolapia > Pelmatolapia mariae. Next base: position 25,426,574 of record NC_086238.1, on the reverse strand, counting down.
ACATTTGTATAACAACAGTCAGACCTCCAGATCTTTTAAGCGTTCAGTTTTTTTCTCAGTGTCACACATAGATTAGTTTTCGTCTCTTTCAATAAGAAAGTCAAATCTTCAAACCCTAAAGCAATCTTTGTTTCTTTCAATCATTCCAATATTTTTCATCTCCTGTAATATAATTGCAGTTAACCAGGGCTTAGCTACTCTGATCCACAGTGATTTTGGGGGTGTGGATACCTATTTTTTTTGACAGGTGCAGAGCCTTTTTCTACAAAATTACGAATAAACTGCATTTTTTAAAAGTACCATTAACATTAATGTAGACTGACAAGTAACTCAACATTTAACACAGTGATCAGTAGAGAAGAAAGAAAATAACCCATTTTACAATTTCTAGTTCAGTTCAAAATTATTGTTCTGATTAAGGAAACAGTAAATCTGGCCACATTATTGTCCCGATCCTCCAATTTTCCCTTTCCAATGTGACGAAATAAAATTCAACCTTTTTAAATAAAAGCAGATGCACACCCAGATATTTCTTACAGTAAGAATCCTCCAACAACCTTTCAAAAGAAACATTTTTTGTCTTTCCTTAATTTTTAGACCAACTGAATCCACAAACCTGAAGCTGCAGACCCCAAACTAACCAAATTTAATGTTTCCTTAATCAGCACAGTAATTTTTAACTCTTTGTGTGTTATGTTTACTCACAGTTTTGATGCTTGCTTCTTCGACTTGATCCATGATTGGCTCTGCACCATCGCTCTGCTGTTTTCTCTCTCCTCATGCTTCTCCTTTATGCATCCTGTCCTCAGATATAATCCAACCAGCTGCCTCCTTGTTTCCTTCTTGACTTGTATTCGCAAAATTTCCAGTTAAATTAAGAGAAATCCAGAAAAGTTTTCCTGCTTCAAAAGCTCTTCCAATTGCCTGTCTTCTTGTCCTCCTTTAAATGTGCATTTTTGTATATTTGTATTTATTTGACTTCATATTGCCATGACAACATAACACAGAGCATCTTGGTAGATTAAAGCAGGGAGTTCTGTCCTCTGCAGAAATGCTGGTGTTCCATAGTGATGTAAAAGTATGTTAATAATCTTTAAACAGACACTCACTGATCCTGTAAGAGCAGGAATTTAACTACAAACCCTCTTAGTCCCCATCAGTATCATTCATTCTGCTCTGCCGCAATGGTCACAGTGGCTGGTTTAAGTACGTTTGCCCCATAGAAAGCCACTGATGTTCAGTGAGCCCCTTTGATACATATTTAGACCTTCATAATTTTCAGGGTGCATGAGTGTTATATCTCCATCTCATCCTAAATATTTTGCCAACATGTAAAAGGCATACGTCCACAAGATTTTGATTTCTTTAATTTTAATTTAAACTTGTTTTATTCTGTGTTGCATGTTTTGAATAATCTTCTTCAGAGTAGACTTTTGGTGTAAGCTGATAGTGAATGAAAAAAACTATAAAAAGCTGCTGTGGTTTTAATTTTCCAAGAGAGGTAATGCACATAATGCAGAGACGAGCGCACGGGGGATATCCAAATTCTAGGAAGGCAGCCTGCTGCTGTACACAGGCACATCCTTCTCAGTCATAGTTCTTAACAACTTGACTGTTTTCTCAAACCACACAAAGAGTGCTGTTTCCATTCTGGGAAGTCTACTCATTGGTGTAGGCAGCTCTTCAAATTATAAGTAGCTATATATGAGCAGCTATATTAGCTTTGACTTAACATATGTTAAATAGTATACTTTCCTCTTTTAAAATTTATGATGGCTCAAAATTCAAACCTTACAAATTAAAACCCTGAATCATCACCACTTGTGTGAACTACAAGGGTGCCATCATTTTTCTTTTCAATCCATTAAGTACCACATTTTACACACTGAGCAAGAAAGGAAGTAAGCTCTTCATGGTGACCCCAGGAATTTTAATGTATCACTTTCTAGCATACGGCTGACACTGCTCGACATCTTACAGTGCAGTATAAGAGTCCCGCCACAAGGAGACACTGAAGGCTTTCAAACCAACAGTTTCTGCTTCCAAAGCGGCGCCAACCGTCACCACCGATCATCGTACTTATGTAACACAGACCATGGATGCATGTTTGAGTTGATACATCACTTAAAGCCACCACTGTTCAGGCATCACATCTGTCCATTAGGTTTCCCTTTCATACACAACATTTTTATCCCTGGGTACTAACTTTTTTGTTGTTGTTGACTGTTTATTTATTTGTTTGTTTGTTTGTCCGATGCTCCTTTTGCACTGCTAAATAGGCTGTAGCCAACATGATTTATAAAGGGATTATAAAACTAAGAAATTACTGCATTATTTTACCTACTCCTATTAAACTCACTTTCCTAAAAACTGATTGCAGCTTCTGCTTTGTGATGTCAATGTTATGTCTCTAAATGATTTCATATCATTCATGGGAGATATGCTTGACAAATGAGAAGTTAACAAGTCACTGCTACAAGCTGAATCAATTCATTGGGGCGACCTGCGTGTTGTGTTGCATTGTCTGATTTAGTCATAGTGTGTAAACACCTCTAGAGGCCACTGTTGTATAGCTGCTGCAAACTTTTTTATTTTTTTTTATTTTTTATTTTTTATTATTAGTAAAGATAACATACAAATAAAATGCACCATATATTATACATTCAGAGAATAAACATTCCTTACATATTAACAACTTTCATACATAGGAAAAAAAAATATATATAAAGATGGGGTCACATAAATATTCCATCTATTATTATGGGGAATGTGAGATCTCTCCCCAAAAAAGTAGACGAACTGGCAGCCCTTACCCGACATCAGAGGAGCTACAGGGAGTGCAGCCTGATGTGCTTCACAGATTCGTGGCTAACTGCGCTAACTCCGGACTCACACGTAAACATGGATGGTTTTCATCTGATCCGGGCCGACAGAACAACGGAGAGCGGTAAGAAGAGAGGAGGGGGTCTGGCTGTGTTTGTGAACGATAGATGGTGTAACTCTGGGCATTTATCTATCAAAGAGACGCTATGCTGTAAGGACATTGAGCTGCTAGCGGTTAGCATGAGACCGTACTATCTACCGCGAGAGTTTACACACGTGATTATGATAGCTGTGTATGTCCCGCCCTCTGCTAGCGCTGCAGCAGCCTGTGAGGTCCTGCACACCGTAACAAGCAGACTCCAAACACAGCACCCTCAGGCCCTTTTCCTGATCTCTGGGGACTTTAATCACATCTCCCTGTCCTCCACTCTCCCCACCTTCACCCAGTATGTTACCTGCCACACCAGAGACAATAAAACATTGGACTTATTGTATGCCAACACCAAGGAGGCATACAGCTCATCACCTCTCCCTCCCCTGGGGGGCTCAGATCACAATCTGGTTCATCTCCAGCCTGTGTATAAACCTCTAGTACACAGAGAACCAGTAGTGAAACGCACAGTTAGGAAATGGTCGGCAGAGACTGAAGAGGCCCTGAGGGACTGTTTCCGTTCTACTGTGTGGGACAACCTCTGCAGCCCCCTGGAGGATGACCTCAACAGCATCACAGACTGCATTACGGATTACATGAACTTCTGTGTGGACAACACCGTACCCATCAAAAAGGTACGGTGTTTTTCTAACAACAAGCCATGGATAAATCCTGAAATTAAGGCTCTCCTCAAGGAGAAGAAGAGAGTCTTTAGAGCTGGAGACAAACAGGAGCTGAGAGTTGTTCAGAAGAAGCTGAAATGGAAGATAAGGCAGGGGAAGGAAAACTACAGGAGGAAGATGGAAGAGCAGCTGCAACAGGACAACATCAGAGGGGTTTGGAACAGCCTGAAGACAATCTCAGGACAAAAACCAACCCCCCAGGCTGCAGGAGACTTGGGGTGGGTGAATGACCTAAATAAATATTTTAATAGGTTTGATCAACCACCCACCCCTCCCACAGCATCGTCCCCCCTGCTGCAATCTCCTTCATCTTCAGGGACTGCCTGTCCTTCATCTCAGGACTTCACACCTCTCAGCTTCACACCTCCCAGCTCCCAGTCATTACACCCACCCCCGGCTTCTGTGGACTCCAACATACACACCCCTCCCCCAAAACCCCCTCTCTCCATCTCAGCACTTCAAGTGAGGAACGAGCTTCGCAAGATCAAGGTGCGGAAGGCTGCAGGTCCAGATGGCGTCAGCTCCAGGCTCCTGAGGTGCTGCGCAGATGAACTGTGTGGCATCCTAGGTTATCTGTTCAACCTGAGCCTGTCACTGGGGAAAGTACCACAGCTGTGGAAGACCTCCTGTGTGGTACCGGTACCAAAGACCTCCCATCCCAAGGACCTCAGCAGCTACAGGCCGGTAGCCCTCACATCGCATCTGATGAAGACCCTCGAGAGGTTGGTTCTAAACCGTCTGCGCCCCCTGGTGAGGTCTTCATTGGATCCGCTGCAGTTTGCTTACCAGCCTGGCATTGGGGTGGAGGACGCCATCATCTACCTCCTGCACCGAGCTCTGACTCACCTGGAGAAGCCTGGAAGCACTGTGAGGATCATGTTCTTTGATTTCTCCAGTGCTTTCAACACCATCCAGCCACGACTTCTGAGGGACAAGCTGGAGCTATCGGGAGTGGACCACCACATGTCCCAGTGGATACTGGACTACCTCACAGAACGTCCACAGTATGTGAGGTCACAGGGCTGTGTCTCTGACACGCTGGTCTGCAGTACGGGGGCCCCACAGGGAACTGTGTTGGCACCGTTCCTCTTCACCCTCTACACTGCAGACTTCTCCATCAACTCCCCACGCTGCCACCTACAGAAGTTCTCTGACGACTCTGCCATAGTCGGCCTCATCACAGGTGAGGACGACTCAGAGTACAGACAGTGGACTCTGGACTTTGTGGACTGGTGTCAGCAGAACCAGCTGCTGATCAACGCCGGGAAAACCAAGGAGTTGGTGGTGGACTTCCGGAGACGCAGACCCACCACACTGACACCGGTGAACATCCAGGGAGTGGACATTGAGATAGTGGACTCGTATAGGTACCTGGGTGTTCACCTGAATAATAAACTGGACTGGAGCCACAACACTGATGCTCTTTACAGGAAGGGTCAGAGCAGACTCTACCTGCTGAGGCGGCTGAGGTCATTTGGAGTCCAGGGAGCGCTTTTAAAGACCTTCTATGACTCTGTGGTGGCATCTGTCATTTTTTACAGTGTGGTATGTTGGAGCAGCGGTTTATCGGCAGCTGAAAGGAAGAGGTTGGATAAACTCATCAGGAAGGCCAGCTCTGTTCTGGGATGCACCCTGGACCCAGTGCAGGTGGTGGGAGACAGAAGGACTCTGGCCAAAATAACATCTCTGATGGACAGAGTCTCCCACCCCATGCATGTAAATGTTGCTGAACTGCAGAGCTCCTTCAGTGACAGACTGCTGCATCCTAGATGCATGAAGGAGCGTTTCCGCAGGTCCTTCCTCCCTGCAGCTGTCAGACTGTACAATCAGAACTGCTCCCAACAAACATAGATGTTTACATCAGCACTGTAACTGCAATAAGTTAATTAACCGAGTTGCACTACAACCTGGTTTGCCTCTTATCTGTAGTAATTTTTATTTAATTTAATAACTGTACAATACTCTGTTTATAGTAACCATTGTCCTTAATGTAAATATTTAAGAAAAATTGTGTATGTTTCTGTTCTGTGTCCTGTGTACTGTTTGTTTGTATATGTGTCTTTTTGCTGCTGTTACAACCAAATTTCCCCTTGTGGGACAATTAAAGGATTATTCTATTCTAATTTAACAGATTACTAACTCACTAAATCAAAATCTTCCACAAAGGAGACAAAAAAAGCAGCCTTTTTCTTTTTAACTAAAGTCAAAGATTTAACCAACAGGTTTAAGTCGTTTTTCCAGTAAGCTAGTGTTGGTTTGGTCTTAAAAAAACGACATTTATGTATAAATTGCTTGCACAAGATTAATAACACATTAACACCATAATTAGCTTTCTTTTCTTTCAAAAACACTCCAAACATTATCATATTTAAGGTAAGTGGGGTAATTTGAATCCCACTGGAAAAAAGCCAGGTATGAAAATCCAACCAAAATATTTGTATAAAATTGCACAAAAAGAATAGATGGTCCAAATCCTCCTCTTCTGTTTCACAAAATACACAATTACCAGTTTCTATTTTGAATCTATCACCAAGGAGTCTATTTGTCGGGTAAATTTTATTCAAAATTTTAAATTGGACTTCTTTCCCTTTAGGAGGGATAGGGAAGGTGATATAATCAGTTCTTATTTTTTCAATTTCTTCCCTTTGGAAATCTTTTAATATGTAATTACGTCTAAGTAAATTTGGAGAATAAAGACTCCTTAATGAAGATCTTAGAAACTTATTATTGCATTTAACATCACAAAATCGAATATCATCTATATATAAATGCCTTAACTTGGGGGATATGTCAGAATATATTATATCATTTACAACTATGTTTTTAAGTGACAATGGAATGGATTTTATAACCCGATTAAATTTACTTTTAGAACATTGGATATTAAACTTTTGGCAAAAATCTTGATGTTCTAGAACATGTCCTTCCTCATCTACAAAATGGGCAATTGCCCAAACACCTTTTGATAACCAATCTTGAATAAAAATAGATTTTCTGTTCATTAGTATATATCTATTGTTCCAAATTGGGCTATTATGTGGAGTGAAATTATGTTTAAATAACATTTTCCAATAAAGAAGGACCTGTTTATGGAATTCAGAGAGTTTAACAGGTAGCTTAGTAATTTCAAAGTCACACTTTAGGAGAAAATCGATACCCCCCAATGTGTTAAAGACCTTACTTGGTATAAAAAACCAAATGGAGTGTGGATTATTTAGGAAGGATTTTAACCATTTAAGTTTCAAAACACCATTCATTATATCGAAGTCAATTGCGTTTCCACCACCTTCAATGTATGGTTTAACCAAATCATCTTTAGATATATAATGGCACTTATTCCTCCAAATAAAATTAAAATTCAAGCTATTAATTGTTTTAATAACTTTATTTGATATTGATAAAGAGTAAGCTGGCTATATAAATCTAGATAAACTATCCATTTTGGTTAATAATATTCTTCCAAAAATTGTGATGTCTCTTTGTAACCACTTATTTAAGATTGTCTTACATTTGTCAACATTATCTGAAATATTTACTTTTTCTAAGACTTTGTGATCTTTTGAAATTGTGATGCCCAAATATTTTACCTCCTTCTTCACCTTTATATCGTACAGTAATTGTGAATGACACTCCTTTAACGCCAATAGTTCACATTTATTTAAATTTAACTTTAAGCCTGAAGCTTTTGAGAATGTAGTGATTATTTGTTTTACCAGGGGAATCTGATGTTCATTTTTTAAGAAAAGAGTAGTGTCATCCGCAAGTTGACTAATTATTAAAAAATTATCCATAATCTCAATTCCGGCAACGCTGCTGTTTTTAATTAAAATTGCGAGCATCTCCACAACCATTATGAATAACAGCGGAGAGCTTCCACACCCTTGCCTAATTCCTCTTTTGACGCTAAATCTTTTACCAGTGCCATAGCCTAACGACACAGAGCTATTTATATCATCATACAGTATATCTATTATCTTCCTAAATTTATCCCCAAATCCAAATCGAGTTAGTGTTTCTAAAATAAAAGGATGTTCTACTGAATCGAAAGCTTTATAAAAGTCCAAGAAAAGAATAAAACTGTCATCACTAATTAGATCATTGTAGTCCAGTAAGTCTAAAGCCAATCTGATATTATTATGAATGTTCCTGTCTTTCAAAAACCCTGATTGTGTCTCACTAATTATACTTGAAACCCCTTGTTTGAGCCTTGTCGCAATTGAGCTAGAGAAAATTTTATAATCTGTATTTAATAAAGTTATGGGCCTTAAGTTATCCAATTGTCGTTTATCTTTGTTTGGTTTAGGAATTAATGTAATTAATCCTTGTTTCATGCTAGACATCAATTCTCCCTTTTCAATACTGGCCAGTATAGCTTTGAATAAAATTTCCCTTAAGTCTTCCCAAAGAAATTGGAAGAAATTAACTGTAAGCCCATCTGGACCAGGGGATTTATTAAGCGCCATTTTCTTAACAGATGCATCTAACTCTTCAATTCTAAAGTCAGATTCACAAAATTCCTTAAATGATTCATCAATTTTAGGGATCAGATTATCTATTTGATCAAAAAAGACATCACAATCTGCTTGGGAGAACTGTGAGGAGTATAAATTGGAATAGAATGTATAAGTTTCATTCTCCAAAATTTTAGGGTCGTCACATTCAATGCCATCAATTAACAGGGAAGATATAAAATTTCTTTTCTGTCTGCTCTTTTCTAAATTAAAAAAATATGAGGAATTTCTTTCCCCCTCCTCAATCCACTTGGCGCGTGAACGCACAAAAGCTCCTTCTGCTTTATTTAGGTAGAGCTGATCTAATTTAGTTTGCAACTCCATAAGTTTACTCCTTTCTTGACTATTTAGATCATCTTTACTACAGCAATAAGTAATTTCTTGGAATAATTTACATTCATATTCTCTTTGCTTTCGACTTATGTTTTTACTGAATTGAATACTAAATTCTCTAATTTTGAAATTAATGAATTCCCATTTACTGATATATCCTACAATTAAATGGTCAGCCATAATATCTTTTATAATTTTTTTTGACTATGTTGCAGTAATCTTCATTTTGTAAAAGTTTGGCATTGAACTTCCAATAAGTTCTTTTATTTGATTGTCTAATTTCCGATTCAAAGCATAGTTCAATAAAGCAATGATCAGAAAGAGGTGCATTTGACATCACAACTTTTACAGTGTGGTTAAGAATGTTGTCACTTCCTAGCCAATAGTCTATTCTAGATTTACAAGCTCCATTTGGTTTAAACCAGGAAAAGCTTTTAATTCCTGGATTTCTTACTCTCCAAATATCTGTCAAATTGTTGTTTATCAAAAAATCTATAATTAGGTTATTTTTTTGTGGTCTACCTGTCCTTGAGGGCCATCTATCAGTCCATTCATCAGGAGTCATATTCCAATCACCACCCATTAAAATATATTCTGTAGGGTATCGATCTTTAAGTTCAAAAATATTTAAAGTTATATCTTCTAACATATTTTTATTCTGACTTTCATTATTATATCCATAAACGTTGACTAAAATGAAAAACAAACTTTCAACTCTCATTACAGCAATCAACCAATGACCATTCAAGTCAGTCCGTTGTATTACAAGATCCCCAGGAAAGTTATTGAATAAAATTGCTACAGCCCCCGACCTCGTTGAGCCATGGCTAAACAGGATTTTGCTACCCCATTGGTTTGACCAAAAAGATACATCACTATCAGATGAATGAGTCTCTTGTAGAAAAATACAGTTTGATTTTTTACCTTTGCAGTACAAAAATAAGGCTTTTCTTTTAACAGATTCTCTTAAACCCCTAACATTTAAAGAACCAAAACAAATGTTAACATTCAACATGAACTATAGACAGAATATCACTCACCACGTGAAAAAAACGAAAAAGAAAAAAAAGTACTAAATGCTGAGCTCCTCGGACCGCGAACAAGTTTCCACTATTTCAGTTTTTGTCATTTTTAGTTCTCCTGTGTTTCTTCAACTTTGCGTCCATCAATGAAGGCATGTGGACCACGAAAGTAGGCTCGTTTACCCGCACGTCTTGCCTCCTCCACCAGAGGCCATAGGCGCTGTCGATCTTGTATGTCCTCCTGCGGCAACATCTCTGCAAAGCTGATGCCTTCTTGTTTGCAGATTGAAGAATCTTTGGTGCGCCTCCACAATTCTTCTTTGATTCGCCTTTGTGTGAATAAAATAATGATGTTTGTGTTTCTGCCATCAACTCGTTTCCCTAAGTGATGAACAATATCAACGGCCTCTTCTAAGTTCAAGTCAGGGGCAATCTTCTGAAGCGTTTGCAAAACCTTCACTCTAATGTTTTCGTCTTTGTCTTCCTTCACCCCTTTCAGCTTTAAGCACCACCTCATTCGGTAGCGCTCTTGTTCTCTCACTCTTCTTTTCAAGTCTTCGTTTTCTTTAAGCAGCTGTTCATTCGCATTTGCCAGTTTAACAACTTTCGGTTTGCAATCAACTATCTCTGCAGCATTAAACTCCACAGCCTTAGCCAAGCTGGCAACCATAGCTGCACTTTGTCTGTTTTGTTCCTTGATATCTTCCAGTTGTACTTCAAATTTCTTCTAAGTCCCAGAATGGCTTCAAAAATAATTTTATTGGAGATATCATCTTCCTTCTCTGAAGATTTTGTTCTTTTCTCCTCCGGCGGTTGTTTTGATGGAGTTGGCGGCGCAGAGTCTGCTCCCCGTTCTCGCTTGTTTAGGCTCACGTTGGCAGCTTCAGTGCTAGCATAGCCATGGCCACTGACTTTAGCATGCGAAGACGTCTTAACATTGGGGTTTGACGGTACAAATTGCAGCTTTGCATTCTTAATAACCTTTTGGGCATCCATAGTTGTAATTCGAGTGGAAAGAGAATAAAGTTCCTTAGCAAATTTTGCGGTCTTTCGGAGCTCCTGAAAAAACACGACCGTTCAAGCTGCCATCTTGGTGCCACCGCTGCTGCAAACTGAATGTGCCCGTACCAGAGGTTATACTTAAAATGGCAGCTGTCAGGAAGTCTCTTTGGAAATTTGTGTTCGCCCTTTATGAAATAGATATGTTGTATTACAAGGTACTAATGCACCCTTGCATTGGTAAAATGAATTCTGTTAGAATAGCTGATACGCCCTCACAGAAGATTTATTTTGACCTTTCTAAAGCCTTCTTTAAAATTTAGAAAATAAAATGAAAACAGGCATATCAAAACAAGCCTACTAGAAATACTACTCTGTATTACATCCTAACACTTGGCTAAATCCTAATATGTAATTCTGGTTTAATAGTTTATTACACTAAATGCACACAGATGTTTTACTTTGGCAGGAGCTTAAACAACTGAGTTGAATTAACACAAGTTATTCATATTCAATAAACCTGTGCAATTTGTGTTGATAAAATATGATTGAAACATGTTTTGGTGAAGTAATTTGAGCTCTTGGAATATTTTAATCCTTCATAATTTTCACACTTTATTCCAACACTATTCAGTGGCAAACAAACAAAACCGTACATTTTCTGAAATATTTGTGGGTTTTTCTCGTTTGTTTTTATACTACTTAAACACTAAAGTGACCCTCCAATGTGATGACAGTGCCAGCAGTGGCCCACAGCTCATTTAATGCTTTCTCCTAATTGGCTCATAATAGTCTTGCATATGTATGAACTATGTAGGCTATCTCTATTTTAAAATAATGACTGGGCAATGAGAGCATCTCCTCACGGTGTACTTTACTGACAACAGGACAACAGGGAATACAGAGAACTGACTGAGGACTTTGTCAACTGGTGCCAGCAGAACCACTTCCAGATCAACACTCCGAAAACCAGCGAGCAGGTAGTGGACTCCACCTACACCAGTGAACATCCAGAGAATGGGCATTAAGATAGCTGACTCATATAAGTGATCTAACCAATAAACTGATCTGGAGTAACAACAGAGAGTCCATCTACACAAAAGGATAGAGACGGTTGTATTTGCAACAGAGAAGTCTTTTGGAAGGGAGCAGGGAGAGCTCCTGAAGACCTTCTAGGACTCTGTGGTGGTATTGTCCATGTTTTATGGTGTGGTCTGCTGGGGATAGGAAGAAACTGAACAGGTTGATCAAGAAAACTAGCTCTGTTCTTGGATGCCCTCTTGACCCAGTGGAGGTAGTTATCTCTGTCAGATAACAGCTCCCACCCCATACAGGCCACCCTGACAACACTAACCTGTTTTCCCTCCAGTGATAGGCTGCTGGCCCCAACTGACCGAGTGCTCAGTGAATACCTCAGGCAGCAGAAACCCAAGAAAGAGGAGGGAGACGAGGAACCATCATGGAAGGACAGGCCCCTGCACGGTATGTACCACCGGCAGATAGAGGAGGTGGCTGATATCCAGAAATCCTACCAGTGGCTGGACAAAGCTGGACTGAAAGACAGCACAGAGGCACTAATCATGGCAGCACAAGAACAAGCTCTGAGTACAAGATCCATAGAGGCTGGGGTCTATCACACCAGGCAAGACCCCAGGTGCAGGCTGTGTAAAGATGCCCCAGAGACAATCCAGCACATAACAGCAGGGTGCAAGATGCTAGCAGGCAAGGCATACATGGAACGCCATAACCAAGTGGCCGGCATAGTGTACAGGAACATCTGTGCCGAGTATAACCTGGAAGTCCCGAGGTCAAAATGGGAGATGCCCCCAAGGGTGATGGAGAATGACCGAGCTAAGATCCTGTGGGACTTCCAGATACAGACGGACAAAATGGTGGTGGCTAACCAACCGGACATAGTGGTGGTAGACAAACAGAAGAAGACGGCTGTAGTGATCGATGTAGCGGTTCCGAATGACAGCAATATCAGGAAGAAGGAACACGAGAAGCTGGAGAAATACCAAGGGCTCAGAGAAGAGCTCGAGAGGATGTGGAGGGTGAAGGTAACGGTGGTCCCCGTGGTAATCGGAGCACTAGGTGCGGTGACTCCCAAGCTAGGCGAGTGGCTCCAGCAGATCCCGGGAACAACATCGGAGATCTCTGTCCAGAAGATCGCAGTCATAGGAACAGCGAAGATACTGCGCAGGACCCTCAAGCTCCCAGGCCTCTGGTAGAGGACCCGAGCTTGAAGGATAAACCGCCCGCAGGGGCGTGCTGGGTGTTTTTTATATACACACACACGCCCTGCCTGTGATCAGGTACCCTGCTGGGGTAATAGGCTGGCCAAAGGAGGAGATAGAAGCCACTGACATAAAGACAAGAAAGCTCCTTACCATGCATGGAGGGTTTCACCCCAAGTCCAGCATCCTGAGGCTGTACGCTAAGTGGAAGGAAGGAGGCCGGGGACTGGTGAGTGTCAGCACCACAGTCCAGGATGAGACAAGGAACATCCACAAATACATCACGAAGATGGCCCCAACTGACAGCGTGCTCAGTGAATACCTCAGGCAGCAGAAACCCAAGAAAGAGGAGGAAGGCAAGGAACCATCATGGAAGGACAGGCCCCTGCACGATATGTACCACCGGCAGATAGCGGAGGTGGCTGATATCCAGAAATCCAACCAGTGGCTGGACAAAGCTGGTCTGAAAGACAGCACGGAGGCACTAATCATGGCAGCACAGGAACAAGCACTGAGCACAAGATCCATAGAGGCTGGGGTCTATCACACCAGGCAAGACCCCAGGCTGTGTAAAGATGCCCCTGAGACAATCCAGCACATAACAGCAGGGTGCAAGATGCTAGCAGGCAAGGCATACATGGAACGCCATAACCAAGTGGCCGGCATAGTGTACAGGAACATCTGTGCCGAGTATAACCTGGTAGTCCCGAGGTCAAAATGGGAGATGCCCCCAAGGGTGATGGAGAATGACCGAGCTAAGATCCTGTGGGACTTCCAGATACAGACGGACAAAACGGTAGCGGTCAGGAAGCAACATCAGGAAGAAGGAACACGAAAAGCTGGAGAAATACGAAGGGCTCAGAGAAGAGCTCGAGAAGATGTGGAGGGTGAAGGTGACGGTGGTCCCCGTGGTAATCGGAGCACTAGGTGCGGTGACTCCCAAGCTAGGCGAGTGGCTCCAGCAGATCCCGGGAACAACATCGGAGATCTCTGTCCAGAAGAGCGCAGTCCTGGGAACAGCTAAGATACTGCGCAGGACCCTCAAGCTCCCAGGCCTCTGGTAGAGGACCCGAGCTTGAAGGATTAACCGCCCACAGGGGCGAGTGGGGAATTATTTTTATATATGTAATACTCTGATAAATATCAGTGGTATTTATTTTGTATTTTTTTTTCATGGGAATAAGTTAAAGATAAAATTACAGTTCATGGTGAAGCTAAAATTTGCATAAATATTTGATATAAATAAATGTATTAAAATGCATAAATAGTTGTGTTTGAAATCAGTTACTTTAAAACATAATTTCATGGAATGTGAATGTCTTTAAAAAGAGAAGAGGTTTAAAAATTATTTTCTTACGCTACGTTATGTGAGTTCATGACCTTGAGTTTTTTTTCACTTCCGGGGGGAAAGACTCGAGAACAAGAGAGGAAAAAGGGAGTAATGTGAAAATGGTGTAGACAGAGCAAAGACTCCGGGACTGCGTATGTCACCAATGTTGAGGTTGTTCAGCAACAACAAACCAACAGACTGTGGACTTCCCGGTATTTACTCGGAGCGTTTGAGCTGGGCTTTCCGTATCCATTTGTGCTTGGTGAACACGAGGCAAGTTTGGTTACGTTAGCTAGCCGGAGCTAGGCTAACGCCACGGTCCTTGCTGAAGGAGATACCGCCTGAACGGACAGCAGGAGTTTTGAGAGTCGTCTCGGGAGAGAGTCGTTGACGGAGGACGATTCGCTACTACCGAGGGAACCGGAGATTCGTTGCTAGCTGCTGCGAGCGGAGACGGTTGCTACCGCAACGAGCGAGTGATTCATCGGGTGCGGCCAAGACTTCATGGATACACGGAGGTATCGTTATTAAAAAGAGCTCCAACTAAAGCGCGCCAACAAAAACAGACTAAGAGTGCACTCAAAATAAAATTAGACAGTTTGAGAAAAGAGAGATTAAAACCTATCCCCCGGGGTTCTATTTTATTTTCTATATTCGTTCTTCTTCATAAAAAAAAAGGGTTTGAATGTGAGTTTCCTGCAAATGTTTAATACATTTTCTAAAACTGAGATCTCGTGTTGGTTTTATTGCATGGTGTTTTAACATTTAAGTATTCAGATACATAAGCGTTTACAGGCCAAGTGTATTTCCCATAGCCTCCAATTGATTATTTAGACGTGAGAATCATACGATACCCTAGACTGATATTTACTTTTCGAGATGTATCTTTTATCACAGAATGTTTAACCAGGGTTAAGACTTCACCCGAAGGCATAAGGTGGGTTTTATTACACGAGCCGGTGGTAAAAGTGTTACATTTTTGGGGGCTCGTCCGGGATAGATGTATTTTTGTTATGACTGACCTGGTTTTCCTTTATTCAACAAAGAGAGGGAATTAATTTTTTTTTTTGAGATTGCTAAGGTAATTATTTTCATTGCTAATAACAGGGAATTGTCAAGTGTGGTTACATTTATTGTGAGATCTTTTACTGTTTGAGCTAAAAAGAAAAATGGAAGCCGTTGAAATTGAAGCCTGGTGCAAAAAGAAGCAGTTAGCTTATGAACATGCAGTTGTCTTGAGTGATGTGGACCCAGATGTCACAGATGCAGTTCTGCTATCAGCTTTGAGTCAGGTCAAAGTATTTGGGAAATCCGAGATAGTTGACCGTTGTCTTGACGTAGCTTCTAAGACACAGTTTGTACTGATCAAGACTTCAACTGACTTGACCAATCAAACCTTACCTGGTGTTGTTGGACTTCCTGGGGAGGCTGGTCCATGGCCGGCTCATGTGCTCACTGCTCCTGCAGATAATGACGGGTTTCAATCTAAGCTAATGTTATTCCTGAAGACTGAAGGTAAAACTCTTACTGATGTTAGTGGCTTACTTCAGCCTTCACCCCTTGACGTGAACACTGCTCTGATACATGCCATCAGTTCCTTAGTGGATAAATGTAACACCACATCTGTTGATTCTCAGAGCTATCGTAAGCTGCGCATGTTCTCTGGTGTGAAACCTACGCCCAATGGGGAGGAAGAGTATGATGCCTGGGCAGAGCAGACAACACATCTGCTAGAAGAGTGGCAGTGCAGTGACAATATAAAGAAACAGAGGATAGTGGAAAGTCTGAAAGGTCCAGCTGCTGACATTGTAAGATTCCTAAGAGTGCAGAAGCCCACTGCAACTTCATATGACTACATGCAAGTTTTGGAGACAGCTTTTGGAACAACTGAGAGTGCATCCGATCTTCTGGTGAAATTTAGACATACATACCAAAATGTTGGCGAAAAACTGTCTACTTACCTGTTGAGGCTGGATAAACTGCTGCACTGTATTTTCAGAAAAGGAGGCGTGGCACTGTCTGACATGAATCGATTACGGATGGAGCAGGTTGTGAGAGGAGCACTGCAACAAGACATGATTGCACTTCGTCTTCGTATGACTCACAAGCTGCGAGAACCTCCTTCTTTCAGTGAGTTGCTAAAAGAAGTAAGGGAGGAAGAGGATATGCTCCAAAGCAGAAACGATCTTAAGAACCCAGTAATGTCACAGTCTGTAATTCCTGTTTCCAAGTCGGCACCTGAACAAGAAGTCGATCCTGAAGTAGCAAAGCTGAAAAAAGAGATAAGTGTCATGAAAGCTGAGATGCTTAGTCTTAAAGCTGCTACAGTCGCATCACATCCAGACACCCAGATTCCACAACTAGAAATCCCTGCCAAGACACCTTACAAAAAAAATGCTACCCCACAAAGGTCTGGCTATCAAGAGGATAAACCTGGAATATTTTGCTATAGATGTGGGGAGGATGGACATTTTAAGAGAGAATGTGAGGGTGAAGAAAACCTACTCAAAGTCAATAAGCGCCTCATTAAACTGACAAAGAAATCGGGAAACTACCGCGGGATCCAGTAGAGGAACGGCCTGGCATCCCGGTGGTTGTAAAACGTTCCACCAAGTGCAGCAACTTAGATGGAAAAGTGAACGACAATGTACCTGCAGGCTTAGTGGGCCCTAGCTCTGTAGTGTCAGTACAGATTGAAGGCATTTACTCTAAAGCCATACTCGATTCTGGTTCTCAAATAACCCTGCTGTACAGATCCTTCTACGACAGATATTTGACACACCTGCCATTGACGTCTATCGACACTTTGGCGATATGGGGTCTTAGTTCCGCCGAGTACCCTTATGATGGCTATTTGTCACTTAGGCTGGAGTTTTTGGAAGCAGACGTAGGCGTGAGTGAGACCATTGATGCACTTGTGTTGGTATGTCCCGACCCAGTTGTGAGAGGTGAAGCTTCCCTGCTTGTTGGCACAAACACACCCACTGTGAGGCGATTGCTTAGCCACTGCAGTGAAAAGGGAGGAGAAAGCTTTGTGAGATCCATGCACATTCACCCGGTCTTCAGAAAAGTTTTCAGTGAGATCTCAGTTCTGCCACCTGATACTGATAATAACCAGAGAGGAACTGTGTGGTTCACGCAAACCAAACCTGTCACCATACGGCCTGGGGGAGTCGCCAAAGTGACTGGGGCACCAAAGTTTCAGGGAGTGCTGAGCACTCAGACAATCCTTGTAGACTCGCCTGATGACCCTGCGAACGAGTCACGGTTTCCCGATGGACTCCTGGTGAGACCAGAGTTGCAGACCTCCACTGGTGTGACGGCCAAAAGAATTACTGTTCTAGTTAGAAACATGTCAGCACGGGAAATTACCTTGACCAGAGGGACGCCAATAGCTCATCTGTTTCCAGTCGACGTTGTGTCATCTCCACCTGGGAAGGAAGAGTCTGAAGTTGAGTCACCTGGAAAGTTGAGCTCCTCTTCTTTCAACTTTGGAGACTCACCAGTTCCTAAGGAGTGGAAAGAAAGATTGGTGACAAAAATGATGGAACGGAGTGAGGTTTTCTCTCTGCATGAGTTTGATGTAGGATGCAGTAAGAGCACCCAGCACACTATCAAAACCACAGAGGACAAACCATTTCGTGAGAGGTCTCGTCGGCTGCCGCCTGCAGACGTGGAGGCATTGAGACAGCATCTATCGCAGCTAAAAAACGCTGGTGTTGTTACAGAGTCACGCAGTCCTTATGCCTCACCCATTGTGGTCGTGAGGAAGAAGAATGGGAAAATAAGGATGTGTGTGGATTTCCGGACTCTAAACCGCCGCACTGTCCCAGACCAATACACGGTGCCAAGAATTGAAGATGCTTTGGCCTGTCTCAGTGGAAGCAAGTGGTTTAGTGTGCTTGATCTTCGGAGTGGATATTATCAAGTGCCTATGGCAGACTCCGACAAAGACAAGACAGCATTCATTTGCCCGGCTGGATTCTTCCAATTTGAAAGAATGCCACAGGGAGTGACAGGGGCTCCTGCTACGTTTCAGCGGGTAATGGAACAGACTGTTGGAGACATGAACTTGCTTGAGGTATTGGTTTATCTCGATGATCTCATTGTGTTTGGAGCAACGCTTGAGGAGCATGAGACCAGGTTGCTAAAGGTGCTTGACCGTTTAAGGGACGAAGGACTGAAGTTGTCACTGGATAAATGCCAGTTTTGTCAGCCATCAGTAACTTATGTTGGACACATTATATCTCAAGATGGGGTATCTACCGATCCAAAGAAGACTGAAGCTGTAACCACATGGCCGAGACCCAACACTGTGACTGCATTACGGTCATTTCTTGGATTCTGTGGGTACTACAGGCGCTTCGTGAAGGATTATTCCAAGGTAGCTCACCCATTGAACCAACTGTTGTCCGGTTACCCCCCAGCTGCAAAGAAGAAAGCAAAGGAAAAGCAGGATAGCACTTACCTTAACCCCTCAGAGCCTTTTGGTGGTCGATGGAGTGAAGAATGTGAAGCAGCCTTCGAGGAGCTGAAGCGACGACTTACCCAAGCTCCTGTGTTGGCTTTTGCGAATCCTCAGCTACCTTATGTGCTACATGTAGACGCTAGCCGGGAAGGGCTAGGAGGAGTGTTGTACCAGGATCAAGGTGAAGGATTGAGACCTGTGGCTTTCGTCAGTCGGAGTTTGACTCCTTCAGAGAAGAATTACCCAGCCCATAAATTGGAATTTTTGGCGCTGAAGTGGGCGGTAGTGGACAAACTGCATGACTATCTGTATGGGACCAAGTTTGAGGTGAGGACAGACAACAACCCTCTGACATATGTGCTAACGTCTGCCAAGCTAGACGCGACGGGTCACCGTTGGCTTGCTGCTCTATCTACATATGACTTCAGTCTCAAGTACAGATCAGGAGTCCAAAACATTGATGCCGACGCTCTCTCTCGCCGCCCACATCCGAGTTCAATACACAAGTCAGAGTGGAACGACATTCCTGCAGCAGGCGTGAGGGCCATGTGTCAAATGTCTGTGGTGATAAAGCACAGAAATCCACACTCTGGAAGAGCCATTGACCCTTTTGGCACTTCTCCACAAGCTATCCCACAAGCTTATTGCAATCTGGCTTCTTTGAGTGTTAAAAATATGCCCTTTGTGAGTCTTACTGAGTTGTCAACCGCTCAGCGGGAAGATCCTGGCATAGGACAAGTGTGGTCAGCTCTGAGTAATGGCAATAGCAACCAAGTTGACAAGACCAAGCATCCAACTTGCTCTTTGCTGTTGAGAGAGTGGGACAGGTTAAAGATGCAGAAAGGAGTGGTGTATCGCATTGTAACTCCTCCAGGTAAATCACGCTGTTCTCAGTTGGTACTACCAGAAAAGTACAGAACCACCGTACTGAAATCACTGCACGATGACTCAGGTCATTTGGGCCTCGACAAGACATACGGCCTGATTAAAGATCGGTTTTACTGGCCTCGGATGAAGTCAGAGATTGAAGAGTATTGCAAGTCTTGTGAGAGGTGCATAAAAAGAAAGACTCTACCCAAGAGAGTTGCACCTTTGTCGCATTTGCAAAGTGATGGACCATTTGACCTCGTTTGTATGGACTTTCTGTCCATTGAGCCTGATTCGAGCAACACAGAAAATGTTCTGGTCATTACTGATCACTACACTCGCTATGCTCAAGCTTTTCCAACAAAAGACCAGAAAGCCTCTACAGTTGCAAAAGTGTTGCTGGAGAAGTATTTTGTTCATTATGGATTGCCACAGAGGATGCACAGTGATCAGGGCAGAGATTTTGAAAGTCGTCTTGTCCATGAAGTTTTGAGTTCACTTGGAGTTGAAAAATCAAGAACGACGCCCTATCATCCTCAAGGAGACCCCCAACCCGAGAGGTTTAATAGGACATTGTTGGACATGTTAGGGACTCTGGAACCGAACAAAAAGAAAAAATCGAGTCAGCACATTGTTCATTTGGTTCATGCTTATAATTGCACTCCTAATGAAGCTACAGGATTCTCTCCCTATTTTCTTATGTTTGGGCGTGAAGCCAGATTACCTGTGGATCTATGTTTTGAGACTTCCAGTGATGGCACACAACAGAAAACTTACCTCAAGTACGTTTCTGACATGAGGAAGGAGTTAAAGGCTGCCTATGAACTAGCAGAGTCCGTCGCTGCCAAGCAAAATGATAACAATAAGCAGAGGTATGACAAAAGAATCAGATTCACACAGTTGTTACCTGGAGACAGAGTCTTGCTACGAAACCTCGGCTTACAAGGGAAGCATAAACTGGCCGATCGCTGGGCGTCAAAACCATATGTTGTGGAAAGCAAGATGCCGAACCTACCAGTGTTCCGGCTGAAACCTGAAGATGGTGATGGACCAATCAAGATCCTCCATCGAAATCACCTACTGCCTCTTGGGAAGAGGATATGTCTAGATCCTGAATCCCATACGGATCTTACACCTACGAGGAGAGTTCTTCGACGGAGAAAACAGAAAGAACGCACAGACAAGCCTGAAGAGGAAAAGACACTATCACATAAAACGCCAGATAAAGACTCTGAAAGAGAAGGAGTTACACCCAGTGATCAAGTTGAAAAAGAGTACACTGACTCAGAGGATGAGGACTATGGACTTTGGTATGATTCAACCGTTGAACCTCTCAGAAACAACATGGATGATGATACTCTGGAACCATTCAGTCTGGATTTGGATATTTCCTTAAGCGACTTGACTGAACAACCAAAAACAGTTGAGCTGGGAGTAACGCAGGAATGTGTGGAGGAACCTGAAATGGACAGTGTAAATGAATTTGAGTCTACTGAGACAACCGAAACTGAACTACCAGAGACTTGCGAGAATCACGAAGAGACTGACAAAGACAAAACACTGACTGAAGACATTCTCTTGCCAGAAGAAGACACTGAACTTAACTCTGAGACTAATCCTGACTTTGACATTAAGACCCGACCTCAGAGGTTAAGGAGGGCTCCTTTAAGGTTAACTTATGATGAACCAGGTCATCCCAGTGTTGTAGCAGCCCCTACAGTGAAATATGTCTCTTGTATTTACAAGTGGATAGGTACACCCATCTTTGCTTAGTTGTGTGTTTTACTCACCAGTTGTGCCATAATGGTTTATGTTTTCAAGGTACAAAGTCATGAGGGCATGCTTTTATTTGGTGGGGGGAGAGTGTAATACTCTGATAAATATCAGTGGTATTTATTTTGTATTTTTTTTTCATGGGAATAAGTTAAAGATAAAATTACAGTTCATGGTGAAGCTAAAATTTGCATAAATATTTGATATAAATAAATGTATTAAAATGCATAAATAGTTGTGTTTGAAATCAGTTACTTTAAAACATAATTTCATGGAATGTGAATGTCTTTAAAAAGAGAAGAGGTTTAAAAATTATTTTCTTACGCTACGTTATGTGAGTTCATGACCTTGAGTTTTTTTTCACTTCCGGGGGGAAAGACTCGAGAACAAGAGAGGAAAAAGGGAGTAATGTGAAAATGGTGTAGACAGAGCAAAGACTCCGGGACTGCGTATGTCACCAATGTTGAGGTTGTTCAGCAACAACAAACCAACAGACTGTGGACTTCCCGGTATTTACTCGGAGCGTTTGAGCTGGGCTTTCCGTATCCATTTGTGCTTGGTGAACACGAGGCAAGTTTGGTTACGTTAGCTAGCCGGAGCTAGGCTAACGCCACGGTCCTTGCTGAAGGAGATACCGCCTGAACGGACAGCAGGAGTTTTGAGAGTCGTCTCGGGAGAGAGTCGTTGACGGAGGACGATTCGCTACTACCGAGGGAACCGGAGATTCGTTGCTAGCTGCTGCGAGCGGAGACGGTTGCTACCGCAACGAGCGAGTGATTCATCGGGTGCGGCCAAGACTTCATGGATACACGGAGGTATCGTTATTAAAAAGAGCTCCAACTAAAGCGCGCCAACAAAAACAGACTAAGAGTGCACTCAAAATAAAATTAGACAGTTTGAGAAAAGAGAGATTAAAACCTATCCCCCGGGGTTCTATTTTATTTTCTATATTCGTTCTTCTTCATAAAAAAAAAGGGTTTGAATGTGAGTTTCCTGCAAATGTTTAATACATTTTCTAAAACTGAGATCTCGTGTTGGTTTTATTGCATGGTGTTTTAACATTTAAGTATTCAGATACATAAGCGTTTACAGGCCAAGTGTATTTCCCATAGCCTCCAATTGATTATTTAGACGTGAGAATCATACGATACCCTAGACTGATATTTACTTTTCGAGATGTATCTTTTATCACAGAATGTTTAACCAGGGTTAAGACTTCACCCGAAGGCATAAGGTGGGTTTTATTACACGAGCCGGTGGTAAAAGTGTTACACACATATATATATATATATATATATATATATATATACACTCAGAAAAATAAAGGTGCCAACTGAAACCAAAAGTGGTTCTTTAGACTGATGCCATAGAAGAACCTTTTTTGGTGCCACAAAGAACCTTTCAAACAATGGTTCTTTGAAGAACCATTTCTTTCAGTCGTTCATTGAAGAACCTTTAATGGTTTTTCAAAGAACCTTTTTTAAAATGGTTCTTTAGAGAACCATTTTTAAAAGCTCCTTCAAATGGTTCTTTAAAAAAAACATTTTAAAGAACCATTTTAAATCTTTCAAAATAAAATGTATCATAAATTGAATTTAGGTAGGATAAAATAAATACGAGCACAGCATAGACATATATTAATGGTTTATTGTCATTTCATAATATACCAAAAGACAAAAAGGCATTTTAACCCTCAGCACCACATCACTACTAATACATGTTACATATTAGTCATTTAAACAGTAATAATTAAACATTTTTACTATACTTTAAATAAATATATATATGAATACTATATCTATAGATAACACAACAATTAATACATGTATTATTTAATTAATAAAACATCAGAAAGTGATAAAGACACATTAGAAATAGCAATTGCTTCATAACAGACGAATAAATCAACACATTTTCATCAGCAGATGTTTGCATAATCTGTAAAAATATTTCAACAAGTTTTTGATTAAAATTATCAATGAACTTCAGCCTTACGTTATGTAAGGTAAGTTTCATGTTGAACTCATGGTTCTTTGTTAGTCCAGTTTAGGACAATGTCTCTGACATATGTATCATATCAAATATATGTCATATCAAAACAAGCCCACACCTGCAGTTGTTTCAGTTTTTCACATGTGTTTCCTGTCAGCTGGTCAACCGCACTCAGGTGGACATCCATATCAGCCAACCAAACGACAAGCTCCTCCCTTTGTGCTTCAAATCCCTCCCACTCTGAGACAAGGAGCTGAGAGAGAGAAAACAAGGGTCAATTATAAAGAAGAGAGAAAAGTGAAACCATCCTCAGAAGGTCTGACTCGCATACCTGCAGTCAACCTATGATGGACTCCAGTTTGGCGTCATCACAGCGGCGGCCGCACTCCCTCACCAATGCCAGCAGCCGAGTCTGCAGGGTGCCCTGGAAGAGCAGAGTTAATGTTCGACTCTTCCTGGTCAGTCTCTCCAGCTGGGTGAGCCGAGGTTTCCCCTCTCACCGCCGCCTCTGAACACACGAAAACAAATTGCATGTGAAGCAGGAGGTGCAGATTTTTTTGCTGTTCTTTTCTAAATCCAGGCTTGATAACGTGAAGGTATTTGGAAAACTTTTTTGGCCAGCGGACGACTGTTGCCTCGCAGAAAGTCAAATAAAATGTATGCGATACACAATCAATTCACAAGAACACATTATAAAAAACAAGTCCAGTTCTTGCCTGATTTCAAGTGAATTCTGCATCAAAACAGGGTAACAGAATTAAAATGAGTGTTTGCAGCAAATGTGAGCACAAAGCCTCACTTTGTACAAGCCTGCTATTAAAGTTCTCCTCTATGCAGACAACGTTCCTGTTTTCAAGGCACAACTTGGATCTGCTGTACAAATCTTATGGATACACTCTAAATGAAACAGAAGTTTGCACAACTCCAGATTCTGATCCCTCCACCTAATATGGTCCCAAAAGGCTAACAAATACCCACATAGCAATAGCAATAAAGCAAATGTTGAGGCTTCAAAATACAAAGTCCATAAACCAATGGCTGACATGGGTTTTATCATAAGGGTGATAAATATACAACATATGTTTTTAAGACTAAAAGTATAATACAGATTTTAGTCTGAGAGATTTGATGTTCATTTACCTGCAGATGCACTATACGTGCCTGCTCCGTGGTTTTCCACAACGTTTTGCACATCACTATTTAATACAGGAAGTAGGTGAACTAAAACAAGTCATCTTTCTTTGTGAGAGGACAATATTAATGAAACAAACCTCAATGACATCATAGAGATCCCTAAAGATGCTCCTGCTGCTTTTCTTCCTCCTCATCCTAAGCTTCCTTCTCCTTGTCCTCGACTTCCATCCAATTGTAATTCAATCTAATTGTTTTTCTCCCTCTCGTCTTCCTCATGTTGTTGGAGCTGTGAACAGAATTAATGTGAATCTGAATTGATTTTTGCAAACAAGAAAAATCTACAGCTTTTCGGTCAGAGGTGGTCTTGTGATTTAAGCCGGGTAGAGTAGACTTATGTGTTGATACTGCCTGCTTCAGCTCTACGACTGGCTGCTGAGTGATATTTACACCCTGGCTGGATTACAATCTTTAACCACGTGCTGAACTTTGGCCCAGCGTTGATTTGTCTTGTTAGTATAATGACCTCTCTTGGCTTAATGTATGATGGTGGATAAATGAAATGTACAAAGAAAATTTAACTACAGGGTGTGCCATTTATATGGATACACCGTAATAAAATGGGAATGGTTGGTGATATTAAAGTCCTGTTTGTGGCACATTAGTATGTGTGAGGGGGCAAACTCCTCAAGATGGGTGGTGACCATGGTAACACTCAGTAGTCGCCTCATTGTTCTGACACACACAACAAAACTATTGACTACACTACACACTAACTACACAAGATTTGCACTAAACGTCGCAAATCTCTCGCATCTCAAAACACCGCCGTCACTCCTAAAACTTCCCCCTTCCTAAACAACTAAATGCCGCCATATCATTATTTGATTGGTCGACATGGTACATTTTTCGACCAATAGGAAAGGGTTTTTTTGGTTTTGGTTTTGGTTTTGCTCACAGGCGGAGAGTGCTTTCGAGTGTTTTCCTTATAAAACGCCATTTTTACCGTTTCTTCCCGCAGTAAATATAAACAACGCTAGTATTCAGGAAGAAAACCAAACATTGCAGATATTTTTATCATAACTCTGGTTTTACGTGGCCTATCAACACAATTTAAAAACTGGTATAAAGTCCACACTTTTTCCGTCAATTGTTCCGTCTGTCCTGCTCACATCTCCAGTGGTTGTACACGTTGTCATTAACGTGGCTTCACTTCACATCAGCCACGCCGCTTTGCTAGCTAAAACACCGGTGCACATAAGGACGCTGTCATAGCCTGTCGACGACGTTCATTAGCAGCGTATATACGAATGTGAATCGCATTATTGGCTGGACTATGGGATAAGGCGGCATCGTTCTAATCCCATACGGGAGCAGCCAGTCACTTACTGACTAACACTGCAAAACAGAATTGTTAAAGTTTTGATTTTAATTTCAATTCAGGTTAGATTTTGTTTTTGTGTGCAGAGACCGTGCCAGCAGTGCGCGATTCCAAGAGAATGAGTCTGCATCAATGTTCACCTTCCCCGGCCTGTATTTGACATCAAACCTGAAATCTGCCAGCTCACCTACCCAGCGGTGGCCTACTGCATTCAGCTTTGCAGTACTCATCACATATGTGAGGGGATTATTGTCTGTATAGACCAGGGGTCGCATGTGGCTCTTTCATCCTTATACTGCGGCTCCGCGTGGCTTGGGACAATACACTTCCATTTAATACTTATCATTAAATTGATAAGTATTTAATGATAAGTATTAAGTTATATAATAAATATAATAAAATTATATTTTATTATTTTTGTTGCTCAAAATAAGCATCGCATAACGTGGAAGCCGGTGTACCCGCCAAAACGCCATGCATTTATCGAGACTTTCAACCTCGGGTAGGCCAAGTATGGAGAAATGTAAGAAAAGAAAAATATCAGAAGAAAATAGAACATTTAATGATGCCTGGGCAGATTCATTTGCATTTACTTCTGACGAGAGTGGCCTACCAGTATGCCTAATTTGTGGAGAGAGACTGGCTAACAATAAAAGGTCAAATGTCGAAATAAAAACACAGCCTTTGCTGAAAAATATCCAGAGGGAGAAGAGAGGAAAAAAGCCTTTTTGGAAGTGATTTGGAAGGCTGATCTGTGGAAACATCAATTCAAGAAGTGGATGAAGTCTGCATATGCAAGTTTTGTGGCCGCTCAGGAAATAGTCAGGCGTGGGAAGCCGTTGATGGACAGAGAATATATGAAGGAATCATTCATTAAGATTTCAGAACACCTATTCGCTGACTTTAAAAACCAGAGTGCACAATCTCCGTGCAGAAAATCAGAGCGATGCCTCGCTCTGCGAAGACTATCAAAGACAGAACCATCAAAATGGCAGAAAATATCACAAGACAGCAAATTAAAGACGTCAGTTCAGCTGCAGCGTACTCAATTGCCTGTGATGAGTCCAAAGACAAAAGTGACAGTGAACAAATAGCGCTGTTTTAGCAATATGTGAACTCTGCTGACCACAGCAAGAAATGATTGAGCTGATAGCACTAAAATGCCAGACACGGGGGAGGACATCTGTGAGGCTGTGATGATTGTTTAAGAGTCAAAGAAATAAAAACAAGCCACCTAGTGTCAGTAGCTACTGATGGGGCACCAAGTATGACTGGAGGGCACAGGGGCTTTGTGGCCTGGCTGCAGAAGTCACTGGATAGAAAGCTGCTGACGTTTCACTGCATCCTGCACCAAGAGGCATTGTGTGCGCAAACCTTTCCTCCAGAATGCACAGAGGCCATAAATGTTGTCATTCAGATCATCAATAAAATAATGGCAAAAGGTTTAAATCCAGAACTGTTCATTACTGGATGAGGTGGAGAGCATTTACCCTGATCTCCTGCTGTATAACAGAGTCCTGCTGTCCAGAGGAGAGGTGCTGAAACGCTTTGCTGCATGTCTGGGAGAGGTGAAAACTTTCATGAGCAGCAAAGGGCTCACCTTTTCTGAGCTGGAACAGCCAGAGTGGCTGAAAAAGCTGCACTTCGTGGACATTACAGCGAACCTGAAGAAGCTGAATACAACTCTGCAGGGGAGAGGAGGCACAGCGTTACACATGCTGGAGGAGGTGTTAGCGTTTGAGTGCAAACTGACAGTTTTAGCCAGAGATTCACAGAGAGGCACACTGTTTCACTTCCCCTCTTTAAGGGAGTTCAAACAAGCTCACAAGGTGATAAATTCAGAGCATTTGCAGTCTGCAAACACCATAATTATTTGGGAAATAATTCCACGAGTTCAGAGAGGAAAAACCCACATTATCCTTCCCCGTCACAGCCCTGACCATCGATCCATCCCTGTTAAATGTGACTGGATTTTCAGGTATAAGTCAACCTGATCTGGAGCTGGAGCTGGCTGACATAGCTGACAAAGATATGAGGGTGTCCAAATTCAAACGCTTGACAGAGTATCTTGAAGATGTTGCCCATCAGAAGGCCACTCTTGTTCAGAATCACAAATGGAGTGATACTGAGAACCTTGTTTGAAACATTGAATGCCATCCCCGACACACAAACATGAAGAAATATGCATTTGGAGTCCTGTCGATCTTCAGATCCACATACGTATGTGAGCAGCTATTCTCCACCATGAACTGTGTTACAAACAAACACAACTCACGCCTCACAGACGACAGCTTACAGTCCTGCGTAGATGAAAGTGACTTCATGACGCCCTGATTTGCAGACGCTGTGCGCAGAGGTTCAGGAGCAGAAGTCCCATATTAAACTTACCACGGCAGACCCGACGATGTTTGCATGAACATGCTCTTCAGCATCTCTTTATTGACCACTTTAGTTCACTGAAACTTCAATGCCAGTTTAGTTTAAGACATTAAACTGGTCGCGCTTTGAATCCAATTGATAATAACAGAGCTATGCTGGACATAAGCAACTGTGTTAGTGTGACGCCCTGCATATTTGAAGGATTACGATAAACTTCAGTTCTTACTGAATCTATAACATTGCCTTGATCTGCCTACATCATTTTAAAATGCATTTTTTAAAAATAGTTTGTGTTGTTAAATGAGTTTTGTGTCACTGTGCACAGTGAAAAACTCACCTGATGTAGTGGTAAGGCCATGTTCACCACTATAGTGGTGACAACCTGCCACAGGTATTTTCTATACGCACTAAATTTCACACTAAAAAGCCTTGGTGGGAATTTTTGTTTGCATAGAAAGTAAAGGAAAAAATGTCTTGAGGTCTTTTTCCAGTGTTTTCAAGATTGTGTTTTTCAGATACACATCAAAGCTTCACACAGACAAACACACACACAAAACAA
Source organism: Pelmatolapia mariae (assembly GCF_036321145.2). Lineage (NCBI taxonomy): Eukaryota > Metazoa > Chordata > Actinopteri > Cichliformes > Cichlidae > Pelmatolapia > Pelmatolapia mariae. The sequence goes on along the minus strand of NC_086238.1, from coordinate 25,397,935 downwards.
CAAAATATGTCAAATTACATAAGATAAGATAAGATAACCTTTATTAGTCCCACGCGCGGGAAATTTGTTTTGTTACAGCGGTGGAAACTGCAAAGTTACATGGAGAATTAGAAAAAAGAAAAACACTGGAATGGAGTGTGATATCAATAGAAACTGTACACAATAGAATAGAATAAAATAAAATAAATATATATACAATCAAAAACAATAGAATACAAATGCTATATACAATTGAGTATAATACAACGATGCCGGAAAAGAGTATTGCACTTACTGTTATTGCTATTGCACATGTGTGGATGGGTGTGTTTGATCAGTTGAAGTCTTTGTTGTGGAGTCTGACAGCAGTAGGGAGGAAAGACCTGCGAAATCTCTCCATCCCTCATCGTGGGTGCCGCAGCCTGCCACTGAAGGAGCTGCTCAGTGTTGTCAGAGTCTCTTGCACGGGGTGGGAGATGTTGTCCAACAGGGATGACAGCTTAGCCACCATTCTCCTGTCACTCACCACCTCCACTGGGTCCAGAGGGCGTCCTAGAACACAGCTGGCCCTTCTGATCAGCCTGTTCAGTCTCTTCCTGTCCCCAGCAGAGATGCTGCTGCCCCAGCAGACCACACCCTAAAAGATGGCTGAGGCCGCCACAGAGTCATAGAAGGTCATGCACGTCTCATTCATTTTTTGAGAATCTCCCCACTTTTAGTTTTCATGGAAAATAACTTGTGTTATTCATGGCATGACATCATTTCCAATAACTTTGTCAGGTCAGTAAATAGCTGCCACATAAGTACAAATCTAAATCATACATGTGTATTATAGAAAAAAAAAGCAAAAACCGTTGTGCTGTTTGTTCATAATAAATGGGTAGGGGTGCATAGTCAGTAAAAGTCACCAAGGCTCTGCAGAGCTCCTGTCAGCTGGTCAACCGCACTCAGGTGGACATCCATATCAGCCAACCAAACGACAAGCTCCTCCCTTTGTGCTTCAAATCCCTCCCACTCTGAGACAAGGAGCTGAGAGAGAGAAAACAAGGGTCAATTATAAAGAAGAGAGAAAAGTGAAACCATCCTCAGAAGGTCTGACTCGCATACCTGCAGTCAACCTATGATGGACTCCAGTTTGGCGTCATCACAGCGGCGGCCGCACTCCCTCACCAATGCCAGCAGCCGAGTCTGCAGGGTGCCCTGGAAGAGCAGAGTTAATGTTCGACTCTTCCTGGTCAGTCTCTCCAGCTGGGTGAGTCGAGGTTTCCCCTCTCACCGCCGCCTCTGAACACACGAAAACAAATTGCATGTGAAGCAGGAGGTGCAGATTTTTTTGCTGTTCTTTTCTAAATCCAGGCTTGATAACGTGAAGGTATTTGGAAAACTTTTTTGGCCAGCGGACGACTGTTGCCTCGCAGAAAGTCAAATCAAATGTATGCGATACACAATCAATTCACAAGAACACATTATAAAAAACAAGTCCAGTTCTTGCCTGATTTCAAGTGAATTCTGCATCAAAACAGGGTAACAGAATTAAAATGAGTGTTTGCAGCAAATGTGAGCACAAAGCCTCACTTTGTACAAGCCTGCTATTAAAGTTCTCCTCTATGCAGACAACGTTCCTGTTTTCAAGGCACAACTTGGATCTGCTGTACAAATCTTATGGATACACTCTAAATGAAACAGAAGTTTGCACAACTCCAGATTCTGATCCCTCCACCTAATATGGTCCCAAAAGGCTAACAAATACCCACATAGCAATAGCAATAAAGCAAATGTTGAGGCTTCAAAATACAAAGTCCATAAACCAATGGCTGACATGGGTTTTATCATAAGGGTGATAAATATACAACATATGTTTTTAAGACTAAAAGTATAATACAGATTTTAGTCTGAGAGATTTGATGTTCATTTACCTGCAGATGCACTATACGTGCCTGCTCCGTGGTTTTCCACAACGTTTTGCACATCACTATTTAATACAGGAAGTAGGTGAACTAAAACAAGTCATCTTTCTTTGTGAGAGGACAATATTAATGAAACAAACCTCAATGACATCATAGAGATCCCTAAAGATGCTCCTGCTGCTTTTCTTCCTCCTCATCCTAAGCTTCCTTCTCCTTGTCCTCGACTTCCATCCAATTGTAATTCAATCTAATTGTTTTTCTCCCTCTCGTCTTCCTCATGTTGTTGGAGCTGTGAACAGAATTAATGTGAATCTGAATTGATTTTTGCAAACAAGAAAAATCTACAGCTTTTCGGTCAGAGGTGGTCTTGTGATTTAAGCCGGGTAGAGTAGACTTATGTGTTGATACTGCCTGCTTCAGCTCTACGACTGGCTGCTGAGTGATATTTACACCCTGGCTGGATTACAATCTTTAACCACGTGCTGAACTTTGGCCCAGCGTTGATTTGTCTTGTTAGTATAATGACCTCTCTTGGCTTAATGTATGATGGTGGATAAATGAAATGTACAAAGAAAATTTAACTACAGGGTGTGCCATTTATATGGATACACCGTAATAAAATGGGAATGGTTGGTGATATTAAAGTCCTGTTTGTGGCACATTAGTATGTGTGAGGGGGCAAACTCCTCAAGATGGGTGGTGACCATGGTAACACTCAGTAGTCGCCTCATTGTTCTGACACACACAACAAAACTATTGACTACACTACACACTAACTACACAAGATTTGCACTAAACGTCGCAAATCTCTCGCATCTCAAAACACCGCCGTCACTCCTAAAACTTCCCCCTTCCTAAACAACTAAATGCCGCCATATCATTATTTGATTGGTCGACATGGTACATTTTTCGACCAATAGGAAAGGGTTTTTTTGGTTTTGGTTTTGGTTTTGCTCACAGGCGGAGAGTGCTTTCGAGTGTTTTCCTTATAAAACGCCATTTTTACCGTTTCTTCCCGCAGTAAATATAAACAACGCTAGTATTCAGGAAGAAAACCAAACATTGCAGATATTTTTATCATAACTCTGGTTTTACGTGGCCTATCAACACAATTTAAAAACTGGTATAAAGTCCACACTTTTTCCATCAATTGTTCCGTCTGTCCTGCTCACATCTCCAGTGGTTGTACACGTTGTCATTAACGTGGCTTCACTCCACATCAGCCACGCCGCTTTGCTAGCTAAAACACCGGTGCACATAAGGACGCTGTCATAGCCTGTCGACGACGTTCATTAGCAGCGTATATACGAATGTGAATCGCATTATTGGCTGGACTATGGGATAAGGCGGCATCGTTCTAATCCCATACGGGAGCAGCCAGTCACTTACTGACTAACACTGCAAAACAGAATTGTTAAAGTTTTGATTTTAATTTCAATTCAGGTTAGATTTTGTTTTTGTGTGCAGAGACCGTGCCAGCAGTGCGCGATTCCAAGAGAATGAGTCTGCATCAATGTTCACCTTCCCCGGCCTGTATTTGACATCAAACCTGAAATCTGCCAGCTCACCTACCCAGCGGTGGCCTACTGCATTCAGCTTTGCAGTACTCATCACATATGTGAGGGGATTATTGTCTGTATAGACCAGGGGTCGCATGTGGCTCTTTCATCCTTATACTGCGGCTCCGCGTGGCTTGGGACAATACACTTCCATTTAATACTTATCATTAAATTGATAAGTATTTAATGATAAGTATTAAGTTATATAATAAATATAATAAAATTATATTTTATTATTTTTGTTGCTCAAAATAAGCATCGCATAACGTGGAAGCCGGTGTACCCGCCAAAACGCCATGCATTTATCGAGACTTTCAACCTCGGGTAGGCCAAGTATGGAGAAATGTAAGAAAAGAAAAATATCAGAAGAAAATAGAACATTTAATGATGCCTGGGCAGATTCATTTGCATTTACTTCTGACGAGAGTGGCCTACCAGTATGCCTAATTTGTGGAGAGAGACTGGCTAACAATAAAAGGTCAAATGTCGAAATAAAAACACAGCCTTTGCTGAAAAATATCCAGAGGGAGAAGAGAGGAAAAAAGCCTTTTTGGAAGTGATGTGGAAGGCTGATCTGTGGAAACATCAATTCAAGAAGTGGATGAAGTCTGCATATGCAAGTTTTGTGGCCGCTCAGGAAATAGTCAGGCGTGGGAAGCCGTTGACGGACAGAGAATATATGAAGGAATCATTCATTAAGATTTCAGAACACCTATTCGCTGACTTTAAAAACCAGAGTGCACAATCTCCGTGCAGAAAATCTGAGCGATGCCTCGCTCTGCGAAGACTATCAAAGACAGAACCATCAAAATGGCAGAAAATATCACAAGACAGCAAATTAAAGACGTCAGTTCAGCTGCAGCGTACTCAATTGCCTGTGATGAGTCCAAAGACAAAAGTGACAGTGAACAAATAGCGCTGTTTTAGCAATATGTGAACTCTGCTGACCACAGCAAGAAATGATTGAGCTGATAGCACTAAAATGCCAGACACGGGGGAGGACATCTGTGAGGCTGTGATGATTGTTTAAGAGTCAAAGAAATAAAAACAAGCCACCTAGTGTCAGTGGCTACTGATGGGGCACCAAGTATGACTGGAGGGCACAGGGGCTTTGTGGCCTGGCTGCAGAAGTCACTGGATAGAAAGCTGCTGACGTTTCACTGCATCCTGCACCAAGAGGCATTGTGTGCGCAAACCTTTCCTCCAGAATGCACAGAGGCCATAAATGTTGTCATTCAGATCATCAATAAAATAATGGCAAAAGGTTTAAATCCAGAACTGTTCATTACTGGATGAGGTGGAGAGCATTTACCCTGATCTCCTGCTGTATAACAGAGTGTCCAGAGGAGAGGTGCTGAAACGCTTTGCTGCATGTCTGGGAGAGGTGAAAACTTTCATGAGCAGCAAAGGGATCACCTTTTCTGAGCTGGAACAGCCAGAGTGGCTGAAAAAGCTGCACTTCGTGGACATTACAGCGAACCTGAAGAAGCTGAATACAACTCTGCAGGGGAGAGGAGGCACAGCGTTACACATGCTGGAGGAGGTGTTAGCGTTTGAGTGCAAACTGACAGTTTTAGCCAGAGATTCACAGAGAGGCACACTGTTTCACTTCCCCTCTTTAAGGGAGTTCAAACAAGCTCACAAGGTGATAAATTCAGAGCATTTGCAGTCTGCAAACACCATAATTATTTGGGAAATAATTCCACGAGTTCAGAGAGGAAAAACCCACATTATCCTTCCCCGTCACAGCCCTGACCATCGATCCATCCCTGTTAAATGTGACTGGATTTTCAGGTATAAGTCAACCTGATCTGGAGCTTTAGCTGGCTGACATAGCTGACAAAGATATGAGGGTGTCCAAATTCAAACGCTTGACAGAGTATCTTGAAGATGTTGCCCATCAGAAGGCCACTCTTGTTCAGAATCACAAATGGAGTGATACTGAGAACCTTGTTTGAAACATTGAATGCCATCCCCGACACACAAACATGAAGAAATATGCATTTGGAGTCCTGTCGATCTTCAGATCCACATACGTATGTGAGCAGCTATTCTCCACCATGAACTGTGTTACAAACAAACACAACTCACGCCTCACAGACGACAGCTTACAGTCCTGCGTAGATGAAAGTGACTTCATGACGCCCTGATTTGCAGACGCTGTGCGCAGAGGTTCAGGAGCAGAAGTCCCATATTAAACTTACCACGGCAGACCCGACGATGTTTGCATGAACATGCTCTTCAGCATCTCTTTATTGACCACTTTAGTTCACTGAAACTTCAATGCCAGTTTAGTTTAAGACATTAAACTGGTCGCGCTTTGAATCCAATTGATAATAACAGAGCTATGCTGGACATAAGCAACTGTGTTAGTGTGACGCCCTGCATATTTGAAGGATTACGATAAACTTCAGTTCTTACTGAATCTATAACATTGCCTTGATCTGCCTACATCATTTTAAAATGCATTTTTTAAAAATAGTTTGTGTTGTTAAATGAGTTTTGTGTCACTGTGCACAGTGAAAAACTCACCTGATGTAGTGGTAAGGCCATGTTCACCACTAGATGGTGACAACCTGCCACAGGTATTTTCTATACGCACTAAATTTCACACTAAAAAGCCTTGGTGGGAATTTTTGTTTGCATAGAAAGTAAAGGAAAAAATGTCTTGAGGTCTTTTTCCAGTGTTTTCAAGATTGTGTTTTTCAGATACACATCAAAGCTTCACACAGACAAACACACACACAAAACAACAAAATATGTCAAATTACATAAGATAAGATAAGATAACCTTTATTAGTCCCACGCGCGGGAAATTTGTTTTGTTACAGCGGTGGAAACTGCAAAGTTACATGGAGAATTAGAAAAAAGAAAAACACTGGAATGGAGTGTGATATCAATAGAAACTGTACACAATAGAATAGAATAAAATAAAATAAATATATATACAATCAAAAACAATAGAATACAAATGCTATATACAATTGAGTATAATACAACGATGCCGGAAAAGAGTATTGCACTTACTGTTATTGCTATTGCACATGTGTGGATGGGTGTGTTTGATCAGTTGAAGTCTTTGTTGTGGAGTCTGACAGCAGTAGGGAGGAAAGACCTGCGAAATCTCTCCATCCCTCATCGTGGGTGCCGCAGCCTGCCACTGAAGGAGCTGCTCAGTGTTGTCAGAGTCTCTTGCACGGGGTGGGAGATGTTGTCCAACAGGGATGACAGCTTAGCCACCATTCTCCTGTCACTCACCACCTCCACTGGGTCCAGAGGGCGTCCTAGAACACAGCTGGCCCTTCTGATCAGCCTGTTCAGTCTCTTCCTGTCCCCAGCAGAGATGCTGCTGCCCCAGCAGACCACACCCTAAAAGATGGCTGAGGCCGCCACAGAGTCATAGAAGGTCATGCACGTCTCATTCATTTTTTGAGAATCTCCCCACTTTTAGTTTTCATGGAAAATAACTTGTGTTATTCATGGCATGACATCATTTCCAATAACTTTGTCAGGTCAGTAAATAGCTGCCACATAAGTACAAATCTAAATCATACATGTGTATTATAGAAAAAAAAAGCAAAAACCGTTGTGCTGTTTGTTCATAATAAATGGGTAGGGGTGCATAGTCAGTAAAAGTCACCAAGGCTCTGCAGAGCTCCAAACCTCCTCTGCCACAAACAGAAGCATCAAAAATGTGCGCTGGGAGCTTCATGGCATGGTTTTCTACAGCCAAGCAAATCTATATGTATGTGGCCAAGAACCTTAGTCCATGTAGGGTATCTTAGCACAGTTTACTTGTGTCAGTTAGGTCAGCTAGTGGGAGGGCAGAGAGGGCAGCCTTTACATTATTTTATTGTAGAGTGACAGGAACTGCCTATGAGCTTCTAATCAGGCAGAAGTATTGACAGAAAATATATCAAAGGAAATACATTGATGAAAATCAAAGAAGAGAAATATTTATGTGATGTTCCATTTTCCTGAGAACTGATTGGCTGTGATGACTCCTTCAAGTACTACATGCTACTTTGTCCTGCTAGTTAAGCCTGCTGTCTGTTCTCAGGCCTCCTCCTGTTTCACTGACATATATCCATCACCAGAGGGCTCCACCGACCTGCCTGCTGACATCAGAGCACACCCCTGTGTCATGTGACCTGGCTGGAGTTGCAAAGCTGGACTCAGACCTCAGGAAGAGAGATTTTTATCAGTCAGCTGGCAGATGACACAGTGCTCTTCCTTAAAGATGTTTCTCAGGTTTCAGTTGCAATCAGCACCCTTGAGTCTTTCTCCAGAGCATCGGGCCTCTTCCTAAACCGCAATAAGTGTGAACTGCTACCAGTGAACAAGTGTACCGTGTCCTATGTTTCCGGTATCCCAGTGAAAAGTTGTGTAATATATTTGGGAATCGTTATTACCAAGGATATGAATTCTAGGAACGCTCTAAACGTTAACGCTATCACCAACAAAACTCAAAATGTCCTCAACTTTTAAAAAACATGAATCCAAACCCGACAATTAAAATATCTGACATTTATTTTTACACTACATGTTGTTTAGATGAGTTTTTCATATGTGTTTGGTAATATTTGACCTTTCTTCATTATGAAACAATAATCAGAGAAAGGTCTACACAGATTAGTCTTAATATGAAACATTAGAAAGCACAGCAGTGTTATTGCAGCCCCGCCCTCACATTGTGAGCAATGCTGTGACGTTTCTCAGTTACAATAATGTGACATAACTTCTGCCAAGCAGCTTCTGTGTTTGGTAGCGTTGGTGTCACTGTGTCTGTAAACATGATAACTGGAAACAGGCATGTAGAGCGGCCCAGTGTTAACAATCCAGTCAAAGTTTGCCTGACATCCACTGAGGTCATCAAAGTCCGTCCACCGTCTTTCACTTATCAGGGTCGTGGGGGGCTGGAGCCTATCACAGCTGTCATAGGGCAAGAGGCGGGGTCCACCCTGGACAGGTCGCCAGCCCGTGGCAGGGCTAACACACAGACAACCATTCACACCGATCCCCACTAACTGCATGTCTTTAGACTGTGGGAGGAAGCAGGAGAGAACATGCAAACTGCACGCAAAGACCCCGGCCTGATGAGGTTAGGGTTCTGAGTTCGATACCCTAACCCAGAACTGAACTCAGGACAGAGGAAGGGATGGGTGATGTTCATGTGTGCCCAGGTGTATGATGTGGCTCTTTGCGGTGACACAGTAAAAAATGTGGCTCTTTGTCTCTGACTGGTTGGCTGCCCCAGCCCTGGCCCTTCATGTATTTCAGTAATGTCTTTTTCTCCCGTCTCCTCCTCTTGTTTACATGTTTTCCCCTTGTGACCCATTCCTTCTGTCACGTGTGTTTTCCCCCCAGCCATCATGTTCTGTTTGTGCTTAGTTATGTCCATGTAAATGAAACTTAAAGAATCTTTGGCTCACGTCTTCATCTGGATGGTACAGCATAACCAGGTTAAGTCATCTCTAAAAAAAAAAGATATTTTTGAGTGTTTTTCAGTGTTTTTAATTATTTGTTTTAATTTTGTTTATTTTTCATTGTTCAATGTGGCCTGGTAAGCATTTTGTCAATATATATTTCATAAGGTCATCGTTAAATATTTACAAGAAATCAGGCATTATACAGTGTGTAAACTTCAGTGCAGTGTGATTTGGATGCTCAGCAGAAAATGTAGCCAGACATCAGCTGGGTTTAGATACATTTCAGATAAGATAACCCTTGTTAGTCCCAGAGTTGGGAAATTCAAATTGTTACTGCAGCAGAGGACACAAGGCAGGAACAAATGAACACATGCAGCATAACTAACAGCAATAATGCTATGCAAAAATAGAAGAAATATAGACCAAGAAATAGATATGTACTTATATATGTAAGTTTATATATCTATATCTATCTATCTATATATAGATCTATATACATATATATATATATGATGCAATAATACAGATTACTAGTAGGAGAAGAATGAAACATTTCATAGTGCAGTGTTTGGGTGTTAATAGGTATTAACAGGTATTGCACACTGATTTATGTAAAGACCCCAGTGTGTGCATATGTGGTGTACATTCACTGCTGTTGTGCAGTGTACAGTCTGACAGCAGCTGGAGGGAAAAGCCTCCAAAATCTCCCCTTTGCACACTGTGGGTGCAGCAGCCTATCACTGGAGGGAAAACAGGTTAGTGTTGTCAGGGTGGCCTGTATGGGGTGGGAGCTGTTATCTGACAGAGATAACTACCTCCACTGGGTCAAGAGGGCATCCAAGAACAGAGCTAGTTTTCTTGATCAACCTGTTCAGTTTCTTCCTATCCCCAGCAGACCACACCATAAAACATGGACAATACCACCACAGAGTCCTAGAAGGTCTTCAGGAGCTCTCCCTGCTCCCTTCCAAAAGACTTCTCTGTTGCAAATACAACCGTCTCTATCCTTTTGTGTAGATGGACTCTCTGTTGTTACTCCAGATCAGTTTATTGGTTAGATCACTTATATGAGTCAGCTATCTTAATGCCCATTCTCTGGATGTTCACTGGTGTAGGTGGAGTCCACTACCTGCTCGCTGGTTTTCGGAGTGTTGATCTGGAAGTGGTTCTGCTGGCACCAGTTGACAAAGTCCTCAGTCAGTTCTCTCTATTCCCTGTTGTCCTGTTGTCAGTAAAGTACACCGTGAGGAGATGCTCTCATTGCCCACTCATTATTTTAAAATAGAGATAGCCTACATAGTTCATACATATGCGAGACTTTTATGAGCCAATTAGGAGAAAGCGTTAAATGAGCTGTGGGCCACTGCTGGCACTGTCATCACATTGGAGGGTCACTTTAGTGTTTAAGTAGTATAAAAACAAACGAGAAAAACCCACAAATATTTCAGAAAATGTACGGTTTTGTTTGTTTGCCACTGAATAGTGTTGGAATAAAGTGTGAAAATTATGAAGGATTAAAATATTCCAAGAGCTCAAATTACTTCACCAAAACATGTTTCAATTATATTTTATCAACACAAATTGCACAGGTTTATTGAATATGAATAACTTGTGTTAATTCAACTCAGTTGTTTAAGCTCCTGCCAAAGTAAAACATCTGTGTGCATTTAGTGTAATAAACTATTAAACCAGAATTACATATTAGGATTTAGCCAAGTGTTAGGATGTAATACAGAGTAGTATTTCTAGTAGGCTTGTTTTGATATGCCTGTTTTCATTTTATTTTCTAAATTTTAAAGAAGGCTTTAGAAAGGTCAAAATAAATCTTCTGTGAGGGCGTATCAGCTATTCTAACAGAATTCATTTTACCAATGCAAGGGTGCATTAGTACCTTGTAATACAACATATCTATTTCATAAAGGGCGAACACAAATTTCCAAAGAGACTTCCTGACAGCTGCCATTTTAAGTATAACCTCTGGTACAGGCACATTCAGTTTGCAGCAGCTATGCAACAGTGGCCTCTAGAGGTGTTTACACACTATGACCAAATCAGACAATGCAACACAACACGCAGGTCGCCTCAATGAATTGATTCAGCTTGTAGCAGTGACTTGTTAACTTCTCATTTGTCAAGCATATCTCCCATGAATGATATGAAATCATTTAGAGACATAACATTGACATCACAAAGCAGAAGCTGCAATCAGTTTTTAGGAAAGTGAGTTTAATAGGAGTAGGTAAAATAATGCAGTAATTTCTTAGTTTTATAATCCCTTTATAAATCATGTTGGCTACAGCCTATTTAGCAGTGCAAAAGGAGCATCGGACAAACAAACAAACAAATAAATAAACAGTCAACAACAACAAAAAAGTTAGTACCCAGGGATAAAAATGTTGTGTATTAAAGGGAAACCTAATGGACAGATGTGATGCCTGAACAGTGGTGGCTTTAAGTGATGTATCAACTCAAACATGCATCCATGGTCTGTGTTACATAAGTACGATGATCGGTGGTGACGGTTGGCGCCGCTTTGGAAGCAGAAACTGTTGGTTTGAAAGCCTTCAGTGTCTCCTTGTGGCGGGACTCTTATACTGCACTGTAAGATGTCGAGCAGTGTCAGCCGTATGCTAGAAAGTGATACATTAAAATTCCTGGGGTCACCATGAAGAGCTTACTTCCTTTCTTGCTCAGTGTGTAAAATGTGGTACTTAATGGACTGAAAAGAAAAATGATGGCACCCTTGTAGTTCACACAAGTGGTGATGATTCAGGGTTTTAATTTGTAAGGTTTGAATTTTGAGCCATCATAAATTTTAAAAGAGGAAAGTATACTATTTAACATATGTTAAGTCAAAGCTAATATAGCTGCTCATATATAGCTACTTATAATTTGAAGAGCTGCCTACACCAATGAGTAGACTTCCCAGAATGGAAACAGCACTCTTTGTGTGGTTTGAGAAAACAGTCAAGTTGTTAAGAACTATGACTGAGAAGGATGTGCCTGTGTACAGCAGCAGGCTGCCTTCCTAGAATTTGGATATCCCCCGTGTGCTCGTCTCTGCATTATGTGCATTACCTCTCTTGGAAAATTAAAACCACAGCAGCTTTTTATAGTTTTTTTCATTCACTATCAGCTTACACCAAAAGTCTACTCTGAAGAAGATTATTCAAAACATGCAACACAGAATAAAACAAGTTTAAATTAAAATTAAAGAAATCAAAATCTTGTGGACGTATGCCTTTTACATGTTGGCAAAATATTTAGGATGAGATGGAGATATAACACTCATGCACCCTGAAAATTATGAAGGTCTAAATATGTATCAAAGGGGCTCACTGAACATCAGTGGCTTTCTATGGGGCAAACGTACTTAAACCAGCCACTGTGACCATTGCGGCAGAGCAGAATGAATGATACTGATGGGGACTAAGAGGGTTTGTAGTTAAATTCCTGCTCTTACAGGATCAGTGAGTGTCTGTTTAAAGATTATTAACATACTTTTACATCACTATGGAACACCAGCATTTCTGCAGAGGACAGAACTCCCTGCTTTAATCTACCAAGATGCTCTGTGTTATGTTGTCATGGCAATATGAAGTCAAATAAATACAAATATACAAAAATGCACATTTAAAGGAGGACAAGAAGACAGGCAATTGGAAGAGCTTTTGAAGCAGGAAAACTTTTCTGGATTTCTCTTAATTTAACTGGAAATTTTGCGAATACAAGTCAAGAAGGAAACAAGGAGGCAGCTGGTTGGATTATATCTGAGGACAGGACGCATGAAGGAGAAGCATGAGGAGAGAGAAAACAGCAGAGCGATGGTGCAGAGCCAATCATGGATCAAGTCAAAGAAGCAAGCATCAAAACTGTGAGTAAACATAACACACAAAGAGTTAAAAATTACTGTGCTGATTAAGGAAACATTAAATTTGGTTAGTTTGGGGTCTGCAGCTTCAGGTTTGTGGATTCAGTTGGTCTAAAAATTAAGGAAAGACAAAAAATGTTTCTTTTGAAAGGTTGTTGGAGGATTCTTACTGTAAGAAATATCTGGGTGTGCATCTGCTTTTATTTAAAAAGGTTGAATTTTATTTCGTCACATTGGAAAGGGAAAATTGGAGGATCGGGACAATAATGTGGCCAAATTTACTGTTTCCTTAATCAGAACAATAATTTTGATCTGAACTAGAAATTGTAAAATGGGTTATTTTCTTTCTTCTCTACTGATCACTGTGTTAAATGTTGAGTTACTTGTCAGTCTACATTAATGTTAATGGTACTTTTAAAAAATGCAGTTTATTCGTAATTTTGTAGAAAAAGGCTCTGCACCTGTGAAAAAAAAATAGGTATCCACACCCCCAAAATCACTGTGGATCAGAGTAGCTAAGCCCTGGTTAACTGCAATTATATTACAGGAGATGAAAAATATTGGAATGATTGAAAGAAACAAAGATTGCTTTAGGGTTTGAAGATTTGACTTTCTTATTAAAAGAGACGAAAACTAATCTATGTGTGACACTGAGTAAAAAACTGAACGCTTAAAAGATCTGGAGGTCTGACTGTTGTTATACAAATGTGCAAACTTGTTTTAATGACATTAGAAAGAAAAATGGGATGTTTAAAAAGGTAATATATAAAATAGTTTCTATATTACTTGAAAAAATGATGTTGGTTAGCGCTGCTGTATTTGGAAAAATGCTGGCTCACCCCTGGTCTATACAGACAATAATCCCCTCACATATGTGATGAGTACTGCAAAGCTGAATGCAGTAGGCCACCGCTGGGTAGGTGAGCTGGCAGATTTCAGGTTTGATGTCAAATACAGGCCGGGGAAGGTGAACATCGATGCAGACTCATTCTCTCGGTTTCCACTTGACATTGACACCTACCTCACAAAGTGTACTGAAGAGCTGACGAGAGAGGCCATTCAGGCTACATGGGAGGGTTGTGAGTCTGCAAAGAGACAAGATGCTGCATATGTCGCTGCCCTGTGCCTAACATGCCCAGCCAGAGACACCTGTGAACATGTCACCATTGCAGCCTGTCACAGTGACCTGGTAAAATCCCAAAGGAAGGATCCCTCTATCAGTTAACTTATCAAACTGAAAGAAACAAAATCAGTAATAACTAATGATGGCAGAAGGAGAGCCAGTGGCCCTGTGAGAGAGCTTATGCACGAGTGGGGAAAGCTTCATATGGAAAATCAGCTGCAACATCGTACAGCGGCTCAGCGAAGGCAGCTTGTGCTGCCAGCACAATATCATCTCCTAGTGCTTAAACATCTCCATGATGACTTGGGTCACGCAGGGCAGAGAGGGTCATTCACTTGGCACGGGACCGTTTCTACTGGCCTTTTATGAAGAAGGACATTGAGGCGTATGTGACCAGAAAACACCCCTGCATTAAGCAAAAGAAACCAGTCAAACACATCAGTAACCCTACGATGTGTCATATATGCATGCAGATTGATGTCATATGTCACCACAAGCTCAGCATCAAATGGCAACCCAGCTGAGCGATCTAATTGGACATTTCTTCAAATGCTAAGGACACTGGAGGAGAAGGCAAAGAGCAGCTGGAAAGAGCATCTGCCTCAGATACTACATGCATACAACTGCACCAGGCATGAGGAAACAGACTTTTCACCCCACTACCTCATGTTTGGTCGACACCCCCGTCTCCTAGTAGACTTAATTTTTGGCCTGTTAGCCAGAGATGGGACTGAAACACCTCAGAGCTATGCTAAAAAGTGGGTTTTGTGGATGGAAGAGGCTTATCGTATTGCAGCTGAGAACAGCCAGCACTCTAGTGCAAGGGTTAAGAAGAACTATGATCATCACACACAGAACACAGTCACTCTCCAACCTGGTGAGACAGTGTCCTAGTCTGTAACATGAGTGAGAGGGGAGGACCTGGAAAATTGAGACCTTACTGGGAGCAAACTGTGTATGTCGTCAAACAACAAGTGAGTGACAGTCCCATTTACAAAATGTGTTCAGAGACGTAATGTGTTTACTTCATAGAAATCTCCTACACCTCGTGAAAGACCTACCTGTTGACCACTGGGGGACCACTACCACGTAGAGGGAACCAAAAGAAAAGAAGTCATCGTGTTGGGAGACGTGACTGGTTGGAGACACCTGAAAGCAGTGACTGTGAAAACTCTGAAACAGCCAGAGTACAGTACTGGCTTAGAGTATCACCACAAGCTCAGCATCAAACAGTGAATATGAGAGCAACAATCCGGTTTGGATCTTGCACTTGTGTCCATCCCATTTACCTCGTGCCGCTGGGCCGTGACAGATGTCATATATGGCATACAGCTTGGTGTCATTTATGTCATACAGCCTTGTCTCATGTATGCACTCAGCTTGAAGTCCTGGAACGAGACAGCTTGATATCATATATGCATTCAGATTGATGTCATATAGGCATACAGATTGATGTCATATAGGCATACAGTATGATGTCATATATGCATACAAATTGATGTCAGGTCAGGCATACAGTGTGATGTCATATAGGCATACAGTATGATGTCATATATGCATACGGTATGATGTCATATATGCATACAGTATGATGTCATATAGGCATACAGTATGATGTCATATATGCATACAGTATGATGTCATATAGGCATACAGATTGATGTCAGGTCAGGCATACAGTGTGATGTCATATATGCATGCAGATTGATGTCATATGTCACCACAAGCTCAGCATCAAACAGTGAATCTGAGAGCAACATATCAGCTGCAGAGGAATCCAGAGAGAGTCCAGAAAATAAATACACATTTTATATGTCAGAGCAACCCAGAGTTACCTCACCTGAAAGGGAAACTGAACAAGAACAAATTTCCTCTGTTCATTATCTCTCCTGTTTTACAGGATTGTAATCTGTGGTCACGCCCACTACAGCAAGGCCTGTAACATGAACAAATAAATACCACCAACAAGTGTCCCTAGGGGACTGGCGAGACTTTTAAGGCAAGTGATTACTTGCCAGGTTACCACATAGAATACCTAAGCTATTAACTAGCATCAATAAGTCAGTCACTAATATTCCTTGGCAGGTGATTAGCATCCCCTGGCCTAGTTACTGTCTACTAACTAGTAACTATTTAACACCAATTCATATTATTTGTTAGATTCACTTTTCTTCTTACTTTAGTCAAAAGTCTGTTGACCTAAATATGTTCAAAGTTGCATCATCTTGATATTTACACCAGTGTTGTACAACTCTGAGTGCATTCTGCAACTGATGGGAGGGAAAGGACTCCTTAGCACGACCATTAGAAAAGCCCCTACAGCGCACAAGTAGTTTGGTGTTTAAGTGGCTCAGAGGATCAAGGACAGGAGCAGTGACAAAAGTTATCCTCTCATCACGGTGAATTGTGTGCGCCTTATACAACAGGACAGCAGGAGAGAGCTGGACCATTTTTGGTGCCTAGGTATTTTGTGCAGGCGAAGCAATGAAAAACTCACAACTGCATTTCTTAGTCTGACAGGACAGGATGATCACCCTGAGGCGCTTAAGAGAAGAAATCCAGACCCTTTAACGTTCAAGGAAATTGTGACACATTAGTACAAACAAATAATCGTTAATAAATCAATATCAGTGACTTAAAATCACAGGAGATGCAGGATGAGTTATCCAGATTCATTTAATAATTAACCAACAAATTTAGATTGTCCAATTAATGTTGCTACTAATTCCCTGATTGATACATTTCTTTACATTTGCCCATTTTTTTGTTGATTCAGAAATAATTCATTGATCAAATTAAACTCCAATTCCTGCAAGCTTTGGCAAAGCTGAGCATGTTCGGTCTGTTGTGTATACAGTTGTGGCTCTAAATACAAACTGAAGTGGCAAAGTGCACAAAAGCAAACTTTGTACCACTGACAAAACATTAGACCACAACTGTATTCATAACTCAGGCTGACTCAGGCTCTGTTAGAGCTTCTGCTCTGTGACCCTGTTTTGCTTGGCATCAATAAGTCATTTGAGCCAGGGATGATTCTGAAGTTCCTCTAGGGCAGTGGTTCCCAAACTTTTTTTCCTGGGCCCCCCTTTGTTTTACAAGAAAAATGTAATCTGCAATAAATTACAGGCAGTAATAAAATAAACTATTAACTCTTTTATGCTACGTCCACACGTAAACAGCGTTTCGAATCACCGAAAACAGAGATTTTTTAAAACTCCTTTTTTGCGTTTACGTGTGGACGAGGAATACAGAGTTCGTCACGCAACGTCAAAGGTTTGTGCCTTTTTTCACGTCACGCTGTGCGCCATGTTATTGTTTACATGAGATGAATTGCAGAATGGCAGATAGAGACGAAATACTGTTAATCTGACTATCTGCAGTTTTTACACGCAGTTACTGTCCCTCCATTTACAAAGGCAGAGGTGTCACGGTGTGATTATTTTACATGTAGTTGTTTTTTTTCCTGTGTAATAATATTCAACATTGCGATCAATACATTTTTCAAAAAATGCCTCTCTGTGCAAAATGGGTTTAAAAACATAAACAGCTGTGGGATACTGTTTGTCTGTGATTTGAACCAGGGGAACAAATCGTGGCAGGATCAGCCTGATATTATTTTTATCCCGCTGTAACTTTACTGTATAAAGAGCTAACATCTCCAAAATCTCAGGAGTAGTTAGTCATTACAACAAGTGTTTGTGAACTAAAAATCAAAAATGTGGGATACTGTTTGTCCGTGATTTGGAGAGCCCAGCGCGTGCTCCCGACAAAGGGAAAACCAATTCTGCAGGGGAGACCTACCTTGGCACTTGTGCAGGTGAAGCCAAAGGGAAGATATGCGTCACCATATTTTCTAGTCTTTGGCTTACAATGAAGTTGGTTTGGAAACATATTCAGCTATGCTTCATCTCCTGCTTTGCGTTTCTGTGGGCGCCCCGTGCTAGGAATAAGACACGCAGACTTAACATGACTGAACATGACGAACCGACGAGGAACACGTACACTGTGAATACATACAGAGGGAAAAGGGGACTGGAGATGAGACATGGACATAACTAAGCATAAATAGAACATGAAGGCTGGGGGGGAAACACACATGACAGAAGGAATGGGTCACAAAACATGTTTACAAAACATGTAAACAAGAGGAGGAGACGGGAGAAAAAGACTTTACTGAAATACATGAAGGGCCAGGGCTGGGGCAGCCAACCAGTCACAGACAAAGAGCCACATCATACACCTGGGCACACATGAACATCACCCATCCCTTCCTCTGTCCTGCGTTCAGTTTAGGGTATCGAACTCAGGACCCTAACCTCATCAGGCCGGGGTCTTTGTGTGGAGTCTGCATGTTCTCTCCAGCTTCCTCCCACAGTCTAAAGACATGCAGTTAGTGGGGGTCTTCTCGCGCCGTTCGCATTCACACAGAGATGCATTGAAGATCACCTTGTGGTTAGTGCCTTCTATTCGATGTACAGACTGAATAATAACACCTTCTAATTAGTATGCAGCCTGTTCTGTCTCCTATTGGTGCTTTTCCTACGAGTAATCAGTGCTTCATGGCTTACTAAGCTTAACTTTTTTCACAACATTGATAACAAACACACACAAAACAACAACAACAACATATCTTATCTAAAAAAAACTTGATTGGACCACAGTTTTGATGTTCATCCTACATGTTTATTGAGATTGTCTAATGTCTGCGACGGTATCTTCTCCCACGTCTGCGGACACCGGAGGCCTTGTGGGGTCTCCTGCGTCTGCGAACGGGGCGAGAAGACCTCGCATGTTTGCGTCTATACCTGCGTCGTGGCATTGTCCAAACGGCGGTACCTGCTCCACGTCACGGGTTCTATTTATGGACTCACCTGGCAACTTTAGTGATGTCACTGCTGATGTTGTCACTGTTGGTGTGACCTCATGACTCATTCATGCCATCTGAACTGTGGTGTAATTATGAGTCACAGGGGGACGTGAATTTATTCACAAAGTTGATAGATAGTTTGGGTCATAACTCAAAGACACAACGATGCAGTCAAATCATTTGGAATTAAATATCTGTAAATTACAAGATTTAGAGGGTTCTGACATCACATCCAGTCTCTCTGCTGTGATTTCAAATATCAATGCCCAAACCCCACCACCGACAAATAACACAGAACACGCAGCCAGTGACGCACCAAACACACACCACGTTTAGTGACCAATAAATCAAGCGCCACAGGTGGTGTAAATGACAGATCAGGGATGGGTAATAATGTTGATTTTTTTCTGTTCTTGTTCCTTTTTACCAAGCCGGGTTTGTTTGTCCTTGTTTCCCTCTCCTGCAGAGTTCCTCCTGACGGAGTTCATAAGCCAGTCAAAGATCTGCACGTCACAATGGACTGAGATGTCAACTTCCTCCCACCAAAAAAACAAAAAAAAGTAAAGTCGTCATGCAGCATGAGGACAAAAAGTCATACTACAGCTATTGCACCCTCTAATTTATTAGATTCTTTCAATTATGTTTCATAGGGGCCTCGGAGCACTTCTGCAAACTAAATGAGCTGTGCTGGAACTTACACCATCATGTAACCCAAAAAAGGAAATCTCTTATTCATAAAAAGAAAAAAATGTTTGCTTTGATTATTCCTTGAGAAACTGAATGTCACGGTCCTGGGTCGATGGCCCAGTGTTTTCTGTTTTGTTTTATTAATCTTTGATTTCTTGATGTGTCTTTGTTAGTTCTTAGGTTTTGGTTCTGTGTCCCCGCTGTTCTGTGTTGGTATTGTGCCTCTATATAAATAGCATCATAATTTCATATTTTGTCAGCACTTCCTAGTAGTATGTAACTACACCATAAATGTCAGGGTTTGCATGTTGAGATATGAATGGAGGACCCAAGATGCAGGCACTGCTGATGTGAGTGAGCTTTATTCATGGAGAGTGACATACAAACAAAGGCGAGGGAGGCGAGAAACAAAACTAAGAAAACCTAAACTGGGAAAGCTGAGAACCAAATAACAAACCTGGACACGAGGGAATGGAGTTAAAACACGAAGGATGACAAGCAGGAAAAACAGCATGGAGGAGCACAGACGGACCAGTAACACACACAAGAGGACAAATGCTATAAATTAGTGAGGGCCCGCTTGAAGCTGACGCTCCGGCGCGTGTGTCAAAAAACACCAACACACCGCTTCAGAAGCACTCTGTCGATGCTTGATTCGTTTGGCCACAGTCACGTGATCAGTGATGTCCAATTGTGAATTGTGAATTCCACTGTGTAGAGTGGGCAATCATAATGACGCAGTTCAGTTTTTTTGTAGATTCAAGCTGCTCTTCATATTTTTGACCACCAGATGTCACCAGAGAGGACTGTGTTAAAAAGCTTCCAGTAATGAATCGTTTTTCAACACAAGCTTCAATGCTTCAGAAAGCTTTGTTTGGCCATCACTACTATAAATACACACAGAGGGAAACGAGGAAACTGCACACAGGAGGGGGACACAGCTGAGCCTAATGAATCTGACGAGACTGAGCTGAAAGACGAGATGGATCATTCAAGTACTGTACATGATGTGGGTAGATGCTGTACGTTTATGGGCTGCAGGAGAGGCACAGATTAGGGTATTTGTGCAGACGAGGTTGTTTGGGGTGCCTGCGTGTTTGCCTGCTGGGCCTGAGCGAGCCTCTCATATCTGTGGCCCGGCGGTCTCTTCTCTTGCTGAGGATCTTAACGTAGTTGGCTGGGACGAGCATGTGGTCTCACCGTCCACACTGGCCAGGAGCCAGCCACGCACACGGGGCTGTAGCTCTAAACACGAGGGAGAGGAAAACACTGTGATAGATGTAAACATGGGGCACGCTCACACAAAAGAAGAGCCCTCATCTGTTAGTTGTAAGATAAGGAAAACAAAAATAGAAGGTTTTGGGTCAAAGCACTCAGAATCAAATGTCCCGCAGCCAGTAAAAAGCTCATCACCTTTAGGAGCGAGGTTGAGCATCTCTCCAGCTCGCATAGAAAGCTCCTCCTGAGAAGCAGCTGTCAAGTCATATTCTCCTCTGGCCACCACGTGGTCGTCCTCCTCGCTCGCCCAGTTAGTGTCTAAACCAAGCAAGGAAACTGAATTAACGACATTCATAATTTTAACTGGTCTTAACCAAAAACAAGTCCTTCTGCTTTTCCTTACACTTGTAAAGTAACTAATGGCATATGGAGCTATGGTACCCAATTTATTTGCCACAGAGTTACACAAAGGCACATATGATGTCATACAAGCAGACTCATCTTTACACGTGTACTGCAGCCCTGAACATTACCAGGTTCAGATTCTATTATCAAACTTTACAACAGCAGCCTTAATTACTTTAACTCAAAACAATTAGCACCTGCAGCCACTGTCCTGTGTTGAGTACACCTCTCAAAACAACAAAATGTACTCATGTGAATATGTAAGTGCTTGCTGTTCCATCTCTTCCACCTGCTGCACAAACCTGCTGGGGGGGACGTCTTCAAGGTGAGGTGTGTGTCTGTATCCTCCCAGGCTGTAGCCACCACCATAGCCGCCACCATAGCTGTAGCTGTAAGGCCTGTAGCCACCACAGATGGAGCTCCCATAGAGGCTGTAAGAGGGGAGAAGGAGCTGTTGGATGGACGGTAGGACTGCTGGACCTGACGAGGGGGCACCAGGAGCGCCAACCTGGGCAGGACAGAAGAGCCAGCAGGGGTGGAGGAGCCTGTAGCTTATCCCAAATCTGTAGATCTGTTTGGTGACAACATAAAGATAGAATATCAGTAAAATCCACCCATAATTCATTGCAACATTAATTGAGCAAAGCATTAGTTCGAAACGTCATGGAGTCAAGCTAAACCACAAACTGAATGAACAGCTCATAGAGTGGCTCTCTTCCACAGCGTGTCCTTTGTCCTTTCTCCCTCCCCTCAACCCCAACCAGTCCTCAGAGGCTGCCCCTCCCTATACCTGGTTCTGCTGGAAGTTTCTTCCAGTTAAAATGGTGTTTTTCCTTCCCACAGTCACCAAGTGCTCACTCAAAAGGGTTTTTTTTGATCATTTAGTTTTCTCTGTATTACAATAGGGCCTCCACCTTGCAGTATAAAGTGTCTTGAGGTGACTGTTGTTGTGATTAACGCTATATAAATAAACTGAAATTGAATTGAGTCAACACTTCCTCCTGCCTCATCTCCAGCTCTGCTACTCTTCATCTGTACAGACTGTGGAAAATACACAATAAATTCACCATCAACCAGCAGCTAGTGGCAACTTTTAGCATGGGATGTTTTCTGACATGAGCTGACATTATGAACCAGTCAACACACCTTAAATATCATTATAACAGCTCTGATTGTTCAGCTTCTCCAATCTGATGACCATATTCTCTTAACCGTAAAAAGATATGTTGATATGTCCAAAAAAGATAAAGATGTGTCCAGATTTAATTCCATTTCCTCACTTAAAGCGGAAAAAAGTGTCAGGGTGGGGGGACTGATTGAACTGTGATTGTGGAATTTGCCTCACACAGGTGCGTTCACTATTGCTTGTTTGAGAATACTGCTGTATATATACAAATGCTGACTGTACAAACAAACTGTTGTACATATATTTTTAGAATTATCGGAAAATGTTGAGAAAAAGACAAGAAAAAACAATGACTTGCAGCATCAAGCGGAGGAGTTTAATCTTCTCTGGGTCTCGTTTAGGAGTTTGGGGACAGGTGAGCAGAGGACTGACAGATGAAAAAAAATGAGCTTTCTCTAAGGGTGTTGCCTCTCCCTTAAAGACAGGCTGAGGAGTTCAGCTACTCAAAAGGGGCTCAGAGTAGAACTGCTATTCCTTCACGTTGAAGAGAGGCTGATGAGAAAAGGAGAAAGAGGCCCCAGGGCAGACCCAGGACACTCTGGAGAGGCTATATCTCTCAGCTGGCCTGAGGATGTCTTGGTGTTATCCCAGAAGAAGTGGAGGAGGTGGCTGGGGAGAGGGAGATGTGGGCTTCTCTGCTTAGGCTGCTGCCCGGGTAAACCAGTCCTTGATAAGCAGAAGAAAATGGATGGATAACAATAATAAGCAGAAGAAGCTAAAAGACACAGACACAAATTTAAAATAAAACATTATTAGTTATGAATTGAAAGATATAATTATTCAGCTATATAATAACTCAGCTTATAAATATACATGTAGGCATTTTTTTAAAGTAAATTATCGGGCAAAGGAACTGAGTTTGTTGGCAAACAGCAACAGGAAGACAGCAGCTACATTTTCTTCTGAATTGACAGTTAGCAAGTACAGAACAAACAGAAATGCAATTACAATATTTATTTTATTAATTTAACTTATTACCCAGAACTGCAACAAAACAAACAAACAAAAAACGCTCAATTAACAGAAGAGAGAGAAATCTAGCGAGACACTCTGACTAGGACACGGCCTCAGAGGACCAAACTAGCAGTCAGCCACTTGTACGGCTGTGCAGATAAATAATTAGTTGCCGTTTTTGTTTTGGGGGCTTTTTTTATTCCTGGGACTTCTGATCCTCTCCAAATACACAGGGAAGTACCTGATGCAGCTAGTTTTGGGTACTACCATCACCAAGCATTTACAAAATCTATTAGAGGATAATAAAGTGTTTTCACCAACTTGGCCCAGAAGAAAAACATATTTTAGCATATAAAATAGCAGTCTCTTCCAAACAAGTCCTTTAGCATGCTGATGTTAAAAAATATCATGTAGAGTAAGACAGGCATAGAGAACAGCACTGACTGGGAGAGGCTTTGAACAGATGACATACTCAGTTCAATTCAACATATAAGACTTTAAGAATGCACAAGCATCTATCAAAAACCTATTTAATCTATCATCTGTGATATTATTATATACAATTATAATGTATTGTTCATCTCCCTTAGATAAACAGGCAGCCTTCAGGTATGAAATATTCATTTGTCTACTGTTTCAGTGGCTGATAGTGCCCCACAGGCCTCAATGTGAGTTTGAAGCCATTATAATGTTTAAGTTGTTTAACGATAAACAGATTTTGAATGAAAGCCACGAAACTTCGGTAGCACAAAAAAGTCTATATTCTTTGTGTCCATATGGATCAGTCATATTACCATTATTTCCCCCTAAGGTTGCCAAAAGCACCAAGTTAATACTTGAAAAAACTGCAGCAATACACAAAAATATAATCAATATTCTGTTTACTTGGTGACAACGCCGCTTTTAGCCTTCAATCAGAAAGCCTTAAGTTGGCTAGTTAAGCATCGGGCTAACGTTTAAAGCTTTCACTTTGGAGAAGTAACTCGCATTACTGCTACTGCTGTGTAATCTTGGTTAAATTCACAGCATATTCCATAAATTACCCTGCAATAACTAACTGTTATAATAGCGGCACCGTATTGCATCACACTGAGTGCATTTCAATCATTTATCCCGCGAGTTTGCTAGCTAGCAAAATAATAAAAACGATTTTAAAAATTAGCATGTGTAACGTACACACTCGAGAAAATGATTTACTAGGACTTACGCAAACTCCCCCATTGTGAAAACGTACAAATCCTTCTTGTATTTTTGGTTTTCCAGCAAACACTCATTAAAACGGCCTCCAGGCACGTTAGTGCACTCACCCCCGACTGTTCGGGGAGGGGGTGGGGGGTCACAAATTGAAACAGACTGACGTGCAGAGCTACAAGGCAGCCCAGGCAGAGAAATGTTGCTTTTAGACTTTTTATTTCTCTATCTGATAAGAAAACTATTCAATCAGATAGTTATTTGTGGTGAATGAAATACAGTTTCAAGACGTTTTAAGCACAAAATCCCAAATAGAAGCACTACAATATTAAAATCCAAGATTGTTCAAGGATTTCAAGCACCCGTACGAAACCTGCATATGAAGTTGATGATTGTTAAAATAAAATAGAACATTTTCATCAATTTCTTGTACGAAATGACTATATACAGAAAAGCTCGACATGTTATGCAAAAGAAAAAAAAAACAATTCTCGTAATTGTCAGTTTCGTAATTTCAAAATTCTTCAAAACTAACATTTTCTTTGATTGACTCATATTAAATTTCCTACGGTCAAATTCAGTGTGAACAATATTACACAAACAAACATGTGTGTGTGCGCCTGCGCATACATTAGAATCACTTTGATCCCTTGTGATGCGGTAACTTTGCTTTGATCCTGTATGACTGGTAGCTTTGCTTTGATCCCAAAACCCATAAATACCAGCGCTCACCTATTATACTTTATGGCATAACGGACGTTGACCTGACACCAACCCAAACCCTTTCGAGACGTTTTGAGAACATTTTAGGACAGAAACCAAAACAAGTTCAGTTTTGTTTCTAACCAATTCACAGAGCAAACAGACAGATCGTGGCTATTAAAGTCAACAAGAGCGACCCTGAAATTCTGCAACAGGCAAAACTGACCAAAGAACAATTTCAATACGAGACAGATTATCAGTCCAAGGAAAGTCGATATAAAACCTAAGCGTTTCGATGACCTCGAACATCGACTGAAGGTTAGGCGAGGACCTGAAAATGGCCAACCATTATTTGTTAGTCTAATCAAACAGATGTTGGTCATGTTTCTGAGGTCGGTTTTCTCCTTTTTTATGTTGCTCTTTCAGTTTTTCTCCTGAGATGAGGTATGAAGTGTCTGTGGTGCAGCTGATCTGGTCTGTCTCGAGACAGTCCAGGCTGCACTCACCTGCAGCAGGTGGAGACTCACCAGAACATTCAGACCTCACAAATTTTGTCTTTCTCAACTCTTCTATAAAGGGTTTCTCTCCGGAGGAGGTCCACCTTTATAATGGGTGGCCAGGCGGCCCAGTCTGGGTTTTTTCTGCTTTCTTTCACACGCCTGAGGGGTGGTGCCACACCATCACGAGGGCTGGCTAGGCTTTCGCAGCCTGTGTGAGTGTATGTGTCTGCACGACTGTGTTTATTGTGTTATATATTTCAAAAAGATGCACATCTGCAGTTTCTTTGGTGGATCTGGTCTCGTCTGTCTTGAGACAGTCCAGGTTGCACCCACCTGTAACAGGTGGAGACTCACCAGTACATTCAGAACTCTGAATGTGTGTGCAGTGTGCGCAAAATTTCCATGTTCGGATTTCTTTTGGGGAGTTTATCTCTGGATGTGTGTAAATGTATGTGCATTCATGTGTGCCTGCGTGGAGTCCTGAGGTTTGCTGGTAGGGTGGACGTCTACGCATAATCACAAGTGTGTGCAAACATTTCCATGTTTTAATTTCTGGGAATTTGGTTTCTTTGGGGGAGTTTATCTCTGGATGTGTGTAAATGTATGTGCATTCATGTGTGCATGCGTGGAGATCTGATGTTGGCTGGTAGGATGGACCTCTATGCATAATCACATGTGTGTGCAAGCATTTCCATGTTTGGATTTCTTTGGGGCGGTCCACCAATGTTAAGAGCGGTGAGGCGGCCCACTCCCGGTTTTTCCTGCTTTCTTTCCCGCACCTGGAGGGCGTCGCAACCTCCTCATGAGGGCTGGCTAGTTTTTGGGAGTGTGTGTGTGTGTATGTATAACTGTGCTTATTGTTTTGTTTATTTCAAACAGATGCGTGTCCTCACCTCTGCAGTGCTGCCGTCTCCTGTATCCCGGCATGTTTCTAAGGCAAGTTTTCTCATTTTTTATGTTGTTCTTTTGGTTTTTGTCCTGAGATGAGGTTTGAAGTGTCTGTGGTGCACCTGGTCTGGTCTGTCTTGAGACAGTCCAGGCAGCACCCACCTGTAACAGATGGAGACTCACCAGAACATTCAGATCTCACAAGTTTTGTGTTTCTCAACTCTTCTGTTGAGGGTTTCTCTGAGAAGGGGAGGGCAGTGTGGCCTGGGGGAGGTCCACCGATATAAAGGGTGGCCATGTGTGTGTATCTGTTAATGTCTAGATGTGTGCAGACTTATGTGCATTAAGCCTGCGTGTCTTATTCCATCATGTGTCATGTATCACTCCAAATCTCACTACCTTTAACTGATAATAACTGTTTGCTTAGTGTTATGTCTAAAAGGTATTACACAATCGCCTCTAGTAGAGGATCACGTTTGTTTTCCACTGATAATGGATTTTTACATGACTGACCAATGATTGTGGAGCACATCCATGTAGGAGCAAACTTAAATGTTTAAAAATGTTCAAAACTTAAGATATTACATTTCTGAAGTATGACGGAAGGAAAAAGTTACATTATTTCATATTTTAAAAAAATCCAATTTCATATGATCAAATTTATGTCAAAAAGTTCATATTTCTTCCCTCCTATGTCATGTGTGAGTACTGTACTGTAAATGTCATATATATCAGATGATACTGATAACCTAATGCTAATTGCAATAACTATGCAGAGGTCTCTAGGCCTCCACTTTTATGGAGCATGTGAAGTTTGGGGCAGAGTGGACAAAGAAAAGTTTCTCAGCAGGTTCAACAGCTTGCTACAACACAGGCCGATGAAGTATTGCACTCACTCATCCAAACTGGCAAACATGTAACATACACCCTAAGACTGATCCTGCTTTTTACTCCTTTGCTATGATTTCATTTGATATTATGTAGCCTTGGAGACAGTTTGCATAGATTAGAATGTTAGATTGCTGTGATGTCATCAATGCCCGATGTTTTGTTTTAATGTCTTGTGATAGTTCTAAGTGCAGACAAAGTCAGAGTTCAAGTGAGTTTAGTACAATTTTGAACCAGTTTCTGACATGTGGTCAAAATCTTGGCCGACCTTTACCACACCACGTGCTGTGGGTGTGCGTAAATATCTAGGTGAGTAAAGTCTCCTTTACCTGTTAAATTCATCTTAATTTGGGGCTTTTACTTCAGGTGTTTTGATTCAGTAGTAACCAAGTGATCTTTGTACAAACTGCAGACCGCCACACTGATCCCTGGTTCCTCAGGATAGAGGACAGGACGTCAGATGGGCGAATCAAGAGCTCCAAACGCAAAGATTGTGCCACAGAAAGACTGGAAAAAGCTTCCAAAAGAAGCAAGGACAGCAAAAGTCCAACCCCAGGCCTCAGCCATCTTGTCTTGGAGAAGTGTAAGTGAGACATTCAGAGATTTTTTGTTTTACAGTTATTGATCATCTGTAGGCCTGCGTGGAGTTCAGAGGTCTAATTGGTTTTGGTTTTTGCAGCTGCTTTCAGAAAGAAGAGCAGCAAAGGAAAGTCAAGCAGCGATGGAACAAAACAACCACGCAGTAAAAAGAGCAAGACATCAAGCTCACAGGAGGAGGCCAGCTGCTCCGTCTACGAGTCAGATACACACAGCACATACAAAAGTCACACTAAAGGTAAGAAGTACATAGGTAAGTTCACACCACACCTGCAGTGATAGAGCCTCTTTCCCAAGCTCTCAGAGTTTAGCTGGTATCCATCTGCTAATCACTAGGAAGCTTCTAACAAAGACTGTATGAATGTGTACATTGAGGCAAAGTCAGCTTTCCTACATACAACTAATCACAACCCCTGTGTTAGTTGTGTCTCTCTGTAGAGGACTTTGAAGAAAAATACGAAGAGCAGGATAAGCTGGGTGAAGGAGGCTTTGGGACTGTCTTCTTTGGAAAACGCAGAGAAGACAATTTCCCAGTATGGCTTCTTATGTGTGCACTTTACAATTCTTCTAGTGGCAATCTTTAATGGATAATGTAAATCTGATTATTTGAACGTATTTTTCATTTGTCTGTCAGGTCATAATGAGACAGCTGGTACATGCAGCCGCTGAAATGCAATCCAAGGGTGTCTTCCATCGAGACATTAAGCCAGACAATATTGTGTTTGACACATCGCCTGATCATCCAGCATTTCTATGTGTCAAATTCATCGATTTTGGCATTGGAGTCCCTTTTAGAGCAGAAGCAGTCACACGAAGAAATGGTAGGCCGTCAGCCTCACTGTTTAAATGTCCTTGCCTGCCCACACGCTTAGTGTCCACATGAATTCCTTACCATGAATAATTACTCTCTGGATTTTAGGGACCAAATCAGCCGCTGTAAACTGGCAGGACTTTAATGCCACCACAGCAGACTGCGTCACAGTTTTGCAGCTGGGTGCGGTGATGGATTGGCTGGTACGTCACATCATCCCTGATGACAACAACACATCTGAGATGCACACTGACATTTCAGAGGGGAAGCTGAATGTTAATTCTTTAACCTGTCACATTACAAAAACTTGAAAAAATCCCCCAAAGAAACCAAATTCCAAGAAATCCAATCATGGAAATGTTTGCACACACTTGTGATTATGCACAGAGGTCCACCCTACCAGCCAACCTCAGATCTCCACGCATGCACAAATGAATGCACATACATCGACACACATTCTGGTATTGATATTTGACATCACAGTAGAGACGCAAATCTGGCATAGCTCTGAGGTCTTTCAGTCGGATATCTGGCTAACAGGCCAAAAATTAAGTCTACTAGGAGACGGGGGTGTCGACCATACAAGAGGTAGTGGGGTGAAAAGCCTGTTGCCTCATGCCTGGTGCAGTTGTATGCATGTACTATCTGAGGCAGATGCTCTTTCCAGCTGCTCTTTGCCTTCTCCTCCAGTGTCCTTAGCATTTGAAGAAATATCCAATTAAATGGCTCAGCTGGAAATGGGTTGCCATTTGGATGGTATGGTGTTGTCCTTGAGTGAGCATCTCCAGCCAGGTGTCCCCACTTTGCAGTTATTTATTTGTAAAAAATGTTTGGTATCATGTATGATTTTCGTTCCACTTCTCAAGTGTACACCACTTTGTATTGGTCTTTCACGTGGAATTCCAATAAAACTGATTCATGTTTGTGGCTGTAATGTGACAAAATGTGGAAAAGTTCAAGGGGGCCGAATACTTTTGCAAGCCACTGTATATCAGATGATACTGATAACCTAATGCTAATTGCAATAACTATGCAGAGGTCTCTAGGCCTCCACTTTTATGGAGCATGTGAAGTTTGGGGCAGAGTGGACAAAGAAAAGTTTCTCAGCAGGTTCAACAGCTTGCTACAACACAGGCCGATGAAGTATTGCACTCACTCATCCAAACTGGCAAACATGTAACATACACCCTAAGACTGATCCTGCTTTTTACTCCTTTGCTATGATTTCATTTGATATTATGTAGCCTTGGAGACAGTTTGCATAGATTAGAATGTTAGATTGCTGTGATGTCATCAATGCCCGATGTTTTGTTTTAATGTCTTGTGATAGTTCTAAGTGCAGACAAAGTCAGAGTTCAAGTGAGTTTAGTACAAGTTTGAACCAGTTTCTGACATGTGGTCAAAATCTTGGCCGACCTTTACCACACCACGTGCTGTGGGTGTGCGTAAATATCTAGGTGAGTAAAGTCTCCTTTACCTGTTAAATTCATCTTAATTTGGGGCTTTTACTTCAGGTGTTTTGATTCAGTAGTAACCAAGTGATCTTTGTACAAACTGCAGACCGCCACACTGATCCCTGGTTCCTCAGGATAGAGGACAGGACGTCAGATGGGCGAATCAAGAGCTCCAAACGCAAAGATTGTGCCACAGAAAGACTGGAAAAAGCTTCCAAAAGAAGCAAGGACAGCAAAAGTCCAACCCCAGGCCTCAGCCATCTTGTCTTGGAGAAGTGTAAGTGAGACATTCAGAGATTTTTTGTTTTACAGTTATTGATCATCTGTAGGCCTGTGTGGAGTTCAGAGGTCTAATTGGTTTTGGTTTTTGCAGCTGCTTTCAGAAAGAAGAGCAGCAAAGGAAAGTCAAGCAGCGATGGAACAAAACAACCACGCAGTAAAAAGAGCAAGACATCAAGCTCACAGGAGGAGGCCAGCTGCTCCGTCTACGAGTCAGATACACACAGCACATACAAAAGTCACACTAAAGGTAAGAAGTACATAGGTAAGTTCACACCACACCTGCAGTGATAGAGCCTCTTTCCCAAGCTCTCAGAGTTTAGCTGGTATCCATCTGCTAATCACTAGGAAGCTTCTAACAAAGACTGTATGAATGTGTACATTGAGGCAAAGTCAGCTTTCCTACATACAACTAATCACAACCCCTGTGTTTGTTTTGTCTCTCTGTAGAGGACTTTGAAGAAAAATACGAAGAGCAGGATAAGCTGGGTGAAGGAGGCTTTGGGACTGTCTTCTTTGGAAAACGCAGAGAAGACAATTTCCCAGTATGGCTTCTTATGTGTGCACTTTACAATTCTTCTAGTGGCAATCTTTAATGGATAATGTAAATCTGATTATTTGAACGTATTTTTCATTTGTCTGTCAGGTCATAATGAGACAGCTGGTACATGCAGCCGCTGAAATGCAATCCAAGGGTGTCTTCCATCGAGACATTAAGCCAGACAATATTGTGTTTGACACATCGCCTGATCATCCAGCATTTCTATGTGTCAAATTCATCGATTTTGGCATTGGAGTCCCTTTTAGAGCAGAAGCAGTCACACGAAGAAATGGTAGGTCGTCAGCCTCACTGTTTAAATGTCCTTGCCTGCCCACACGCTTAGTGTCCACATGAATTCCTTACCATGAATAATTACTCTCTGGATTTTAGGGACCAAATCAGCCGCTGTAAACTGGCAGGACTTTAATGCCACCACAGCAGATTGCGTCACAGTTTTGCAGCTGGGTGCGGTGATGGATTGGCTGGTACGTCACATCATCCCTGATGACAACAACACATCTGAGATGCACACTGACATTTCAGAGGGTAAGCTGAATGTTAATTCTTTAACCTGTCGCATTACAAGGTTTGAAAATTCTGTTTTCGGTGTTATCTGTCTTTATCTGTATCACTAATGCACACGCAGACTTATATAAACACCAACGTGATAAACTCAAACCCCTCTGTTGTATTTCTGAACAGACTGCAAGTGTTTTCTGTTGGGTTGTTACTGTCAGAACCATGAAGACCGCCTCACCCTAGAGGAACTTCAGAATCATCCCTGGCTCAAATGACTTATTGATGCCAAGCAAAACAGGGTCACAGAGCAGAAGCTCTAACAGAGCCTGAGTCAGCCTGAGTTATGAATACAGTTGTGGTCTAATGTTTTGTCAGTGGTACAAAGTTTGCTTTTGTGCACTTTGCCACTTCAGTTTGTATTTAGAGCCACAACTGTATACACAACAGACCGAATATGCTCAGCTTTGCCAAAGCTTGCAGGAATTGGAGTTTAATTTGATCAATGAATTATTTCTGAATCAACAAAAAAATGGGCAAATGTAAAGAAATGTATCAATCAGGGAATTAGTAG
This sequence comes from Pelmatolapia mariae, assembly GCF_036321145.2. Classification (NCBI taxonomy): domain Eukaryota; kingdom Metazoa; phylum Chordata; class Actinopteri; order Cichliformes; family Cichlidae; genus Pelmatolapia; species Pelmatolapia mariae. The sequence goes on along the minus strand of NC_086238.1, from coordinate 25,365,809 downwards.
CAACATTAATTGGACAATCTAAATTTGTTGGTTAATTATTAAATGAATCTGGATAACTCATCCTGCATCTCCTGTGATTTTAAGTCACTGATATTGATTTATTAACGATTATTTGTTTGTACTAATGTGTCACAATTTCCTTGAACGTTAAAGGGTCTGGATTTCTTCTCTTAAGCGCCTCAGGGTGATCATCCTGTCCTGTCAGACTAAGAAATGCAGTTGTGAGTTTTTCATTGCTTCGCCTGCACAAAATACCTAGGCACCAAAAATGGTCCAGCTCTCTCCTGCTGTCCTGTTGTATAAGGCGCACACAATTCACCGTGATGAGAGGATAACTTTTGTCACTGCTCCTGTCCTTGATCCTCTGAGCCACTTAAACACCAAACTACTTGTGCGCTGTAGGGGCTTTTCTAATGGTCGTGCTAAGGAGTCCTTTCCCTCCCATCAGTTGCAGAATGCACTCAGAGTTGTACAACACTGGTGTAAATATCAAGATGATGCAACTTTGAACATATTTAGGTCAACAGACTTTTGACTAAAGTAAGAAGAAAAGTGAATCTAACAAATAATATGAATTGGTGTTAAATAGTTACTAGTTACTAGACAGTAACTAGGCCAGGGGATGCTAATCACCTGCCAAGGGATATTAGTGACTGACTTATTGATGCTAGTTAATAGCTTAGGTATTCTATGTGGTAACCTGGCAAGTAATCACTTGCCTTAAAAGTCTCGCCAGTCCCCTAGGGACACTTGTTGGTGGTATTTATTTGTTCATGTTACAGGCCTTGCTGTAGTGGGCGTGACCACAGATTACAATCCTGTAAAACAGGAGAGATAATGAACAGAGGAAATTTGTTCTTGTTCAGTTTCCCTTTCAGGTGAGGTAACTCTGGGTTGCTCTGACATATAAAATGTGTATTTATTTTCTGGACTCTCTCTGGATTCCTCTGCAGCTGATATGTTGCTCTCAGATTCACTGTTTGATGCTGAGCTTGTGGTGAAATATGACATCATACTGTATGCCTATATGACATCATACTGTATGCCTATATGACATCAATCTGTATGCATATACGATATCAAGCTGTCTCGTTCCAGGACTTCAAGCTGAGTGCATACTGCATACATGAGACAAGGCTGTATGACATAAACAGTAGCGGTTTTAGATACGGGCGACACGGGCGGTTGCCCGGGGCGGCATCGTGGTGGGGGGCGGCATCAGGGGCATCGGCAAAAAAAACCCAAAACATGCTTGTACTCATGCTGCCCCGACATCATGCCAGCGCATATTGGGAATGGCATAGGCACCGATCGGTTTTCTATCGCCCATTAGCTGGGAGTAACGGCGCCCTCAGTTTGCGAGGTGCGCCTGCTGCTTGCGGCACAGGGAGGAGAGGGCGGGGCGGCGGGGGATTCTCTGGCTGGCTGGAGCAGCATCTAATAACCAACTCGCAAAATAAAACTAAATAAAAACAAACCAACAACACGAAAACACCAGACATTATGATACAGACTTATAATTTGCACCGATGTTTTTTCAAAATTCTATACGCGAAAAGTGAGCGTGAGAGCCCTCGGTGCGTCTGCTCGCTGCTGAAGTCAAAGTAAACTTTATTGTCATCTCCGCTACATACAGTCCAGTATATAGAGAGACGAGACGACGAGGCTCCAGTTACAGCAGTGCAAGTAAACGAACAATAAATATTTAAGAGTTTCACAAATAAATATACACTTTAGGACTTGGGGTAAAGGGATCAATAACAATTTAAAATGTATATTTTATATTTTGTTGATTTAAAGTCTCATACACAACCCGTTTTTAAAGTTTAAAAAAAAAGAGAAAAGAAGAGGAGTGTAGCGACTTCCACAGTCGTTGAGCCTGCCTGACGCGCTGTCAACTTTACGCAATAATGCCAGAGGTGGAATTGCTTGCTTGTTTATTAAAGTGCTTGAAAAGTACTTTAATAAACGTGATCGGCTCGCGATTCAAACTCTTAAAACATCACAGGCTCTAATGCAACAAGGGGAAACTCGTTGTGCTGCGGTCAACAAAAACTACCAGCCCTCCTCTCTGTCAAAATCAAACCAGTGAAAGACAGACTGACAACGCCCTCTTAATGTCGCCGCTACCACCCACGTGACTCCCGTTACACATCACCATAGCAACCAAACAAATGAAAACCCAGTGATCATTAAAATTCAATACATTTAATTATGGCTCCTACAAGGAGAAACGAGCAAAAGATACAGGTAAGCAGATGTGTCATTGGATAATGGCAGGTCATGTATCCTAAAACATTAAGAATCAGAATACTTTCTTAATCCCTAAGGAAATTATGTGGGTTACAGTTCCTCCAAGAAGAAATGGTAAAATAGTAACAGTAGCAGACTAAACTCCAAACAATATATACAATAATATAATGTTAATTAGTCAGTGTCAATTGCTGATTTGTCCTGTTCTCATTGTATGACGAATTATGATGTCTGTTTAGTAGCCGTTTACATACTATGCATACTCTCTCTCTCTTCATATGTGTGTGTGTGTGTGTGTGTGTGTGTGTGTGTGTGTGTGTTTGATGCTGAGCTTGTGGTGATACTCTAAGCCAGTACTGTACTCTGGCTGTTTCAGAGTTTTCACAGTCACTGGTTTCGTAGGGTTACTGATGTGTTTGACTGGTTTCTTTTGCTTAATGCAGGGGTGTTTTCTGGTCACATACGCCTCAATGTCCTTCTTCATAAAAGGCCAGTAGAAACGGTCCCGTGCCAAGTGAATGACCCTCTCTGCCCTGCGTGACCCAAGTCATCATGGAGATGTTTAAGCACTAGGAGATGATATTGTGCTGGCAGCACAAGCTGCCTTCGCTGAGCCGCTGTACGATGTTGCAGCTGATTTTCCATATGAAGCTTTCCCCACTCGTGCATAAGCTCTCTCACAGGGCCACTGGCTCTCCTTCTGCCATCATTAGTTATTACTGATTTTGTTTCTTTCAGTTTGATAAGTTAACTGATAGAGGGATCCTTCCTTTGGGATTTTACCAGGTCACTGTGACAGGCTGCAATGGTGACATGTTCACAGGTGTCTCTGGCTGGGCATGTTAGGCACAGGGCAGCGACATATGCAGCATCTTGTCTCTTTGCAGACTCACAACCCTCCCATGTAGCCTGAATGGCCTCTCTCGTCAGCTCTTCAGTACACTTTGTGAGGTAGGTGTCAATGTCAAGTGGAAACCGAGAGAATGAGTCTGCATCGATGTTCACCTTCCCCGGCCTGTATTTGACATCAAACCTGAAATCTGCCAGCTCACCTACCCAGCGGTGGCCTACTGCATTCAGCTTTGCAGTACTCATCACATATGTGAGGGGATTATTGTCTGTATAGACCAGGGGTGACCCAGCATTTTTCCAAATACAGCAGCGCTAACCAACATCATTTTTTCAAGTAATATAGAAACTATTTTATATATTACCTTTTTAAACATCCCATTTTTCTTTCTAATGTCATTAAAACAAGTTTGCACATTTGTATAACAACAGTCAGACCTCCAGATCTTTTAAGCGTTCAGTTTTTTTCTCAGTGTCACACATAGATTAGTTTTCGTCTCTTTCAATAAGAAAGTCAAATCTTCAAACCCTAAAGCAATCTTTGTTTCTTTCAATCATTCCAATATTTTTCATCTCCTGTAATATAATTGCAGTTAACCAGGGCTTAGCTACTCTGATCCACAGTGATTTTGGGGGTGTGGATACTTGTTTTTTTTGACAGGTGCAGAGCCTTTTTCTACAAAATTACGAATAAACTGCATTTTTTAAAAGTACCATTAACATTAATGTAGACTGACAAGTAACTCAACATTTAACACAATGATCAGTAGAGAAGAAGGAAAATAACCCATTTTACAATTTCTAGTTCAGATCAAAATTATTGTTCTGATTAAGGAAACAGTAAATCTGGCCACATTATTGTCCCGATCCTCCAATTTTCCCTTTCCAATGTGACGAAATAAAATTCAACCTTTTTAAATAAAAGCAGATGCACACCCAGATATTTCTTACAGTAAGAATCCTCCAACAACCTTTCAAAAGAAACATTTTTTGTCTTTCCTTAATTTTTAGACCAACTGAATCCACAAACCTGAAGCTGCAGACCCCAAACTAACCAAATTTAATGTTTCCTTAATCAGCACAGTAATTTTTAACTCTTTGTGTGTTATGTTTACTCACAGTTTTGATGCTTGCTTCTTCGACTTGATCCATGATTGGCTCTGCACCATCGCTCTGCTGTTTTCTCTCTCCTCATGCTTCTCCTTCATGCGTCCTGTCCTCAGATATAATCCAACCAGCTGCCTCCTTGTTTCCTTCTTGACTTGTATTCGCAAAATTTCCAGTTAAATTAAGAGAAATCCAGAAAAGTTTTCCTGCTTCAAAAGCTCTTCCAATTGCCTGTCTTCTTGTCCTCCTTTAAATGTGCATTTTTGTATATTTGTATTTATTTGACTTCATATTGCCATGACAACATAACACAGAGCATCTTGGTAGATTAAAGCAGGGAGTTCTGTCCTCTGCAGAAATGCTGGTGTTCCATAGTGATGTAAAAGTATGTTAATAATCTTTAAACAGACACTCACTGATCCTGTAAGAGCAGGAATTTAACTACAAACCCTCTTAGTCCCCATCAGTATCATTCATTCTGCTCTGCCGCAATGGTCACAGTGGCTGGTTTAAGTACGTTTGCCCCATAGAAAGCCACTGATGTTCAGTGAGCCCCTTTGATACATATTTAGACCTTCATAATTTTCAGGGTGCATGAGTGTTATATCTCCATCTCATCCTAAATATTTTGCCAACATGTAAAAGGCATACGTCCACAAGATTTTGATTTCTTTAATTTTAATTTAAACTTGTTTTATTCTGTGTTGCATGTTTTGAATAATCTTCTTCAGAGTAGACTTTTGGTGTAAGCTGATAGTGAATGAAAAAAACTATAAAAAGCTGCTGTGGTTTTAATTTTCCAAGAGAGGTAATGCACATAATGCAGAGACGAGCGCACGGGGGATATCCAAATTCTAGGAAGGCAGCCTGCTGCTGTACACAGGCACATCCTTCTCAGTCATAGTTCTTAACAACTTGACTGTTTTCTCAAACCACACAAAGAGTGCTGTTTCCATTCTGGGAAGTCTACTCATTGGTGTAGGCAGCTCTTCAAATTATAAGTAGCTATATATGAGCAGCTATATTAGCTTTGACTTAACATATGTTAAATAGTATACTTTCCTCTTTTAAAATTTATGATGGCTCAAAATTCAAACCTTACAAATTAAAACCCTGAATCATCACCACTTGTGTGAACTACAAGGGTGCCATCATTTTTCTTTTCAATCCATTAAGTACCACATTTTACACACTGAGCAAGAAAGGAAGTAAGCTCTTCATGGTGACCCCAGGAATTTTAATGTATCACTTTCTAGCATACGGCTGACACTGCTCGACATCTTACAGTGCAGTATAAGAGTCCCGCCACAAGGAGACACTGAAGGCTTTCAAACCAACAGTTTCTGCTTCCAAAGCGGCGCCAACCGTCACCACCGATCATCGTACTTATGTAACACAGACCATGGATGCATGTTTGAGTTGATACATCACTTAAAGCCACCACTGTTCAGGCATCACATCTGTCCATTAGGTTTCCCTTTCATACACAACATTTTTATCCCTGGGTACTAACTTTTTTGTTGTTGTTGACTGTTTATTTATTTGTTTGTTTGTTTGTCCGATGCTCCTTTTGCACTGCTAAATAGGCTGTAGCCAACATGATTTATAAAGGGATTATAAAACTAAGAAATTACTGCATTATTTTACCTACTCCTATTAAACTCACTTTCCTAAAAACTGATTGCAGCTTCTGCTTTGTGATGTCAATGTTATGTCTCTAAATGATTTCATATCATTCATGGGAGATATGCTTGACAAATGAGAAGTTAACAAGTCACTGCTACAAGCTGAATCAATTCATTGGGGCGACCTGCGTGTTGTGTTGCATTGTCTGATTTGGTCATAGTGTGTTTTTTTTTTATTATTAGTAAAGATAACATACAAATAAAATGCACCATATATTATACATTCAGAGAATAAACATTCCTTACAAATTAACAACTTTCATACATAGGAAAAAATATATATATAAAGATGGGGTCACATAATTTAACAGATTATTAACTCACTAAATCAAAATCTTCCACAAAGGAGACAAAAAAAGCAGCCTTTTTCTTTTTAACTAAAGTCAAAGATTTAACCAACAGGTTTAAGGCGTTTTTCCAGTAAGCTAGTGTTGGTTTGGTCTTAAAAAAACGACATTTATGTATAAATTGCTTGCACAAGATTAATAACACATTAACACCATAATTAGCTTTCTTTTCTTTCAAAAACACTCCAAACATGATCATATTTAAGGTAAGTGGGGTAATTTGAATCCCACTGGAAAAAAGCCAGGTATGAAAATCCAACCAAAATATTTGTATAAAATTGCACAAAAAGAATAGATGGTCCAAATCCTCCTCTTCTGTTTCACAAAATACACAATTACCAGTTTCTATTTTGAATCTATCACCAAGGAGTCTATTTGTCGGGTAAATTTTATTCAAAATTTTAAATTGGACTTCTTTCCCTTTAGGAGGGATAGGGAAGGTGATATAATCAGTTCTTATTTTTTCAATTTCTTCCCTTTGGAAATCTTTTAATATGTAATTACGTCTAAGTAAATTTGGAGAATAAAGACTCCTTAATGAAGATCTTAGAAACTTATTATTGCATTTAACATCACAAAATCGAATATCATCTATATATAAATGCCTTAACTTGGGGGATATGTCAGAATATATTATATCATTTACAACTATGTTTTTAAGTGACAATGGAATGGATTTTATAACCCGATTAAATTTACTTTTAGAACATTGGATATTAAACTTTTGGCAAAAATCTTGATGTTCTAGAACATGTCCTTCCTCATCTACAAAATGGGCAATTGCCCAAACACCTTTTGATAACCAATCTTGAATAAAAATAGATTTTCTGTTCATTAGTATATATCTATTGTTCCAAATTGGGCTATTATGTGGAGTGAAATTATGTTTAAATAACATTTTCCAATAAAGAAGGACCTGTTTATGGAATTCAGAGAGTTTAACAGGTAGCTTAGTAATTTCAAAGTCACACTTTAGGAGAAAATCGATACCCCCCAATGTGTTAAAGACCTTACTTGGTATAAAAAACCAAATGGAGTGTGGATTATTTAGGAAGGATTTTAACCATTTAAGTTTCAAAACACCATTCATTATATCGAAGTCAATTGCGTTTCCACCACCTTCAATGTATGGTTTAACCAAATCATCTTTAGATATATAATGGCACTTATTCCTCCAAATAAAATTAAAATTCAAGCTATTAATTGTTTTAATAACTTTATTTGATATTGATAAAGAGTAAGCTGGCTATATAAATCTAGATAAACTATCCATTTTGGTTAATAATATTCTTCCAAAAATTGTGATGTCTCTTTGTAACCACTTATTTAAGATTGTCTTACATTTGTCAACATTATCTGAAATATTTACTTTTTCTAAGACTTTGTGATCTTTTGAAATTGTGATGCCCAAATATTTTACCTCCTTCTTCACCTTTATATCGTACAGTAATTGTGAATGACACTCCTTTAACGCCAATAGTTCACATTTATTTAAATTTAACTTTAAGCCTGAAGCTTTTGAGAATGTAGTGATTATTTGTTTTACCAGGGGAATCTGATGTTCATTTTTTAAGAAAAGAGTAGTGTCATCCGCAAGTTGACTAATTATTAAAAAATTATCCATAATCTCAATTCCGGCAACGCTGCTGTTTTTAATTAAAATTGCGAGCATCTCCACAACCATTATGAATAACAGCGGAGAGCTTCCACACCCTTGCCTAATTCCTCTTTTGACGCTAAATCTTTTACCTGTGCCATAGCCTAACGACACAGAGCTATTTATATCATTATACAGTATATCTATTATCTTCCTAAATTTATCCCCAAATCCAAATCGAGTTAGTGTTTCTAAAATAAAAGGATGTTCTACTGAATCGAAAGCTTTATAAAAGTCCAAGAAAAGAATAAAACTGTCATCACTAATTAGATCATTGTAGTCCAGTAAGTCTAAAGCCAATCTGATATTATTATGAATGTTCCTGTCTTTCAAAAACCCTGATTGTGTCTCACTAATTATACTTGAAACCCCTTGTTTGAGCCTTGTCGCAATTGAGCTAGAGAAAATTTTATAATCTGTATTTAATAAAGTTATGGGCCTTAAGTTATCCAATTGTCGTTTATCTTTGTTTGGTTTAGGAATTAATGTAATTAATCCTTGTTTCATGCTAGACATCAATTCTCCCTTTTCAATACTGGCCAGTATAGCTTTGAAAAAAATTTCCCTTAAGTCTTCCCAAAGAAATTGGAAGAAATTAACTGTAAGCCCATCTGGACCAGGGGATTTATTAAGCGCCATTTTCTTAACAGATGCATCTAACTCTTCAATTCTAAAGTCAGATTCACAAAATTCCTTAAATGATTCATCAATTTTAGGGATCAGATTATCTATTTGATCAAAAAAGACATCACAATCTGCTTGGGAGAACTGTGAGGAGTATAAATTGGAATAGAATGTATAAGTTTCATTCTCCAAAATTTTAGGGTCGTCACATTCAATGCCATCAATTAACAGGGAAGATATAAAATTTCTTTTCTGTCTGCTCTTTTCTAAA